>NC_045478.1:77754912-78063037 GCF_009650955.1 Corvus moneduloides
CTTTGTGCTTTTTCTCTGTGGTTGTTTAACCTTTGAAATGAAGTTTCTGTGAGCATTACTACCCTTGAAACTTTATCTATCAGATTCTGCTGAGTCAAATAGGCTCAAAAAATCATGAGGTGAAGGGAGGTGTTGCGCTGTATGACTGCATAAGCCTTGTTTCCTTAGGAAATAAAAATTGGTGGCCATTCTTTCCGTCATACTGCTTTGCAGTAAACAGACAGTACATTTGAAAAGTGTTCTGTTTTTACTTTGTATTTTACTGCGATATTTCTTAAAGTATTGTCACATATATAAGATTACATTAAAACTATCAATGTACAGAGTGTGGCTTTGTGCCTGATGATGGGTATACAAACTGTGTCTTTGTATACACGGATTGCTAATTGAGTATCAGCCCTTGCTTTGTGTGGCTGAGTGTTAAAATAGAATATTTACATATATGCATAGTAATAATTCTTTCTCCTGGGGAAAATAGATGCTTAATGGTAATGTTTTTCTCTTTCTTATGTAGGCTGTATCCAACAGTATCAATATTCCTATCCCATCATTTTACAGTGTTTAGTACGCCTGTAGGTCAGAGGTTTTTAAAGTTGCAAGTTAGAGATTTTTTTTTTTCTATGTCAGCTGTCTCAATTGCATCTCTCAGTACAATTGTATTCTTTATGGCAGCTAGAGGAATCGCTGCAGGGAAAAGTAATAATAAGAAATATGTAAAATCTGTTAGATATTTCTCCTTGTGACTTAGCAAGAAGTTATAAGAATGAACAAAACAACTCCAAGATATAAACTATTCTCAGCAAGTGTTGTCTTCTGTGGGTGTGAACGTTTGTTCGACTAGAAATCCCCTAAGTAGAAGTCTTTCCCATTTCATGATTCATGTATAAGGTGGATAGTGACTTTAGGTTTCCTTGGTTGGGTGATGAAATTAGTTTTTATTTTCATGGACTATATTTACAGATTCTGAAACTTAAACCCATTCTGTTTCATACATAAACATGTTTTTCTTTAATTATATGTTTTCTTCCTTATTAGGAAGGAATCTACTGGAGTTGTTTAGGTTTTGTGTTTAGTTTTGCTGCCTTTTTTACCCTTGAGTGGTAATTAAAATAGCCTTGTGTGAAGTTTCTGAGCATCTTTTATATACTTATTCATAGTTGTGGGACCTTTCTGTGTGCTACTGAAACTGTAAATGCCATCAGATTAGATATAATATTGCTTATGGCAGTTGGACCGTCATTTATCTTGAGTTTATCCAGGCTTTTAGCATGATTGTCATAGCACTTAATGGTTTGTATTCCACCTGGAGACCAGTAACAAGCAAAGTACTGTACTGGGACCTGTTTTGTTTAGTACCTTGATCAGTGACCTGGAGGAGGAGATGAAGTCTATCCCATCACATCTGCATGTGACATCACATTGTGGGAGTAGCTGACACATTCGAGGACAGCGCTCTGCGGCTTAGAGAGGCTGGTGGAACAGACCCTGACAAACCCCGTGACATTCCACAAGGATAAATGCATGTTCTTACCCCTTGCCACAGGACTGGGTGGGAAGGACCTGCACGTTCTACACACGAGTCAACATGTCAGGCTTCTCTGGCAGTGACAAACGCCAGTGGCATACTAGGCTGGATAAGCAGAAGCAGAGCCAGTGGATTGCCAATACTCAGTATTCCTTAGACCACCACACTGGATATGCCCCATCTAGTTTTGGTTCCCCAAACACATGAGAAACATTGACTAAATTGAATCTAATTCAGTGGAAAGCCAGCAAAACGAGGGGCTTGGAGGACATGAGGAGAGGCTGAGAGAAATGGCTTTGCACAGCTTGGACATCAGAAAGCACAGGGGATGCTTAATAGCTGCTTCACAAGGTGATACCTAAGAGGTCATCAAGAAGATGTAGCCAGGCCCTTTACAGGGGTACATGACAGGAGGAACAGAGACAGTGGCCACAGTCTAAAACAGGTGAGGTTCTGATTCGGCACCTGCAAATAAAAATCACCCTAAGGACACTGAGGAATTGGGATAGGTAGCATAGGTTGTCAAACTACATCCTTTTCATTTTTTTTGAAGACTAGACGGGACAAAGCCCTAAGCAAGTTAGTCTGCATACAGTGCTGTTGTGGTTTCCAATGTGAGTTAATCTATGAAATATCACAACTTTTTTATGGTACCAGTTGCTCTAATAATTGAGAATTTTGGTTGATGTTCCAGCATACTGTGATTCCACTTTGTTATAGTACACAATTTGTACAGAATATTTCTCTATTACAATATTGTGAAGATCTTTTTACAAGACCCATTATGGTCTTGCATTATTGGCTCATATTATATGTACTTTGTTTAAACCAGTAGTCAAGAATTCCTAAATAAATTATTAGCAGTTAAGTATTTTATAACCATAGAACTTAACGATAAAATAAGTGCTTAAAGATGGTAGCATGTCCTCTCAGGTTTGGCTTCAGATATGCTTTGCTCAGCTTGTCAGTGAATTTTAAAACATGATTAGCAATACTGGAATTTGAATGTGTGAATTTCTATTGAGCAATTCCATTGAATCCCTTCCAAAAGATTGTTTTTAGTGTTAAAGAGCAGGACGTGAATTTGAAATTGGCTCTCAGCAAGTCAAACTTAGATTTCTATTTGGTTCTTTTGCATTAGCTGCTAATTTTAGTACTGTGAAACTTGTGATAACCTACGCTAGAGGTACCCGTGTGTCTGGAAAAAAAAAAAGCTGTTATTTGTCTGAGCATTTGAAAATACAAATTAAAATGCTTCAGTTCTGAGAACATCTTCTGTTTGCACTTTTTTAATGTTCAGCCTTAACCTCTTAGTTTCATTAGCTGTAAACAAGAGCCAGCAGAACCTCAGAAGCTTGAGATGATTCCTGTTCTTGCTCATCCAGCTTCACAGTGGTTATAATTTTAAGTATTTCTGTGTTTACCAAAGCATGAACCAGACCTTCAGATCCCTGTTTTGGTTTTTAGAATCCATTTTATGAAGTGTTTAAAATTTCAGGCGTTTGTATAACATTCAGCTTCAGTATGAAAGAGGTTGCAAATACATGCTGAGATAATCAAAACAAACAGGAAAGGGAATGGAAAGAATTTCCTTTAGGGTAAAATTCCTTAAAGTTGAAATAACCCTGAGAGATAGTGCTTGTCAGTTGGCAGGGAAAGTTAGGACTTGCCTTGTGAAGACTTTTTTTCCGGAAGTGGAAGAGCATGGAAAAGCTCAGTTAGATGCTCTTTTAAAGCCATACTTTCAGCAAAATGAATTAAAACATTAAGTCTATTAAACTGATGAATCTCCAAAATTGTTGCATTATGACTGATGATAGCTACAGATCAGCAGCCCAGGCCTGAAATCTCCTTTGCTCTGAACTGAACTACTTGTTTCTTTTATAATCCAGTCACTGTAGAAAATAACTACAATTGTCTTAACTTGTTCTCTTTTTGGTATGGTCCTGTGTCAGGTGCTTCCTTATTCCCAGGTTGTACCAAAAGCAATTTTTTAAAATACTGTTGATGACCTGATCTATGAATCTTTCTACTATGTTGAGCCACAGCTCTTGAAGCAGCTTCTCCTTGATGCTTGTGGGAGTGCAGCTGAAGCAGTAGTTCTTGCTGAGTTCCTAAATAGGTTGAATATGGCTTATGTACCAAGCAGTGACAGTAATTTAAAATACAATCTGCCTAGAATTTTCATAGCTATGATATGTGAGCTGCCTTCCTCTAAATTATGTTCTTTCATGGAGTCCAACTAATCTTTTGATTTTATCAAGGTCAGCACAGTTGCTAATGGAATATACAGGGGAAAGCAGATCTTCATGGAACCTAATGTCAAACCAAGTTCTTTAGCTGGCCAGCTCTCAAATGAGACAGTGTAGATTTCCTGCTTTTTGTAAGTAAATGTGTCTTATAAAACCTTCAGAACTAAATAATTCATTAGTGAGTTTAAATGCCAATGAACAGACTTTTTAATTTTCAGAGCTGGACTAAGCTTTTGAAATTAATCTCCTGATCTTTCCACTTAATATTTTGTTTGCATGATGGAGAAGTTTCAGAGAATGTAAAATATATTCCTTTGTAATGAGACTAACCCAAATAAAATGTTGACCTTAACATAAACTGCGTTTCTAATTCTGAATGCTATACAGTGATTGAGAAATGGAAGCTAAAAAGAACACTGCTGAAGGTGATGTGCTTTACAAAAATTTAAGGTGAATATATGAGAAAAAAGCAAATAGCAAGATTAAACAATTTATGGAGTAAACACTTATTTCTCGGTATTCAGGAAGTAAATATTTTTCTAACTTGTTATGACTTGGACAGAATTATAAAAATATTGTCTTCATTTTGTCAAGCTCACTCGAATTGAGTGATTGAGATATGGTTACTCAATGGGAAGGGTACTTAAACAAAATAAACAAAACCCCCCAAAACCCCCACATTGTTAAGGAAAGTGATTGAGAGCTGTTGTTCTGCAGGTTTAAAAGCATTATATCCGCTGCACTTACTGTACTCTTTAGTTTTTTTTCAAGTTTTTTTTAAGGGTCAGGTAGAGGTGGAAAAAATACATATTCCTTAGGCTGTCCCTTCATCTATCCTCCCTTTTCTCCTCATGAAGGCAGTATAGCTGTTATATAAATTCCTAATGGAAAGATCACAGATCACTATCTTGCAATGGTGACTTTTTTCAGTGTTTCATTTTTATGGCTTTTGCTTGCTGTAGTAGTTTGACTCATAGATTTGTTCACATACCAGTGTTTTGGTTACATGCACCGAAATAAAAACACAGCTTGCTATATTTGCTTTGTATTTTTCTGTTTCTTTACTGTTGTTTTTTTTTTTCATTTAAAGTAGCTTTCAACAAAATTGCAACTAATTGCCAGTAGCCCAGTTGATTTATAGCAGCAATATAAAAATGCTCATAGTCGAGCTGACCACAATAAAACCTTGCAGTTATGAGATATTATGAAACCTAAAATCTGAGCTTCTAATAAAACGTTTATGGCCTTCAACATTTTTGGCAATAAATTTAAAAAAAGAAATCTGTTTAGAATGCATTTTTTCCTTAAACTGTAATGACATAATTTCTACTCTAATACTTTTCTCCTCCCACATACAGTCTTTCATTCTGCAGTAGAAGTTTTCGTGCCCTTCACTTGTACTCTATTCTGTCTCCCACACCCCTCTATTGACTTGCCATTACCCACTTGTGGAACAAAAAATGACTTTTCTTTGTTTAAGAAGTGTAGGCCTGTGGTACAGCTGGGTAACTCACTGAAACCCTGGGTGGTTTACTGTGCCCAAAGGGACCAGTGTGTGCTTAGTCTCTCTGGGGGCTGGAGGCAGAGTGCACCTCCTGTTGAAAGACAGCTGCCTGTCAGCTCCTGGGCACCTTCTGGCTGGGAAGTGTGTGCTCAGATTTGCTTCCTACCCATAAGGTTTTGCATTTATTGCTGCCTAGAGGATGTGCTCTCAGCCCCTGTGTAGTCCAACACCACGGGTTGCCCCTTGACCACTGGCAAATTGGTGAAATTCCTTTTCCAGCTAGGGATTTTAAAAGAATGGAGTGAGGAGTAGGGGAGTACATGGAGTACGGTTTTTAGACATAGAGAATATTCTTTCCTTTCAAACAACTTGGACTTCAAATGATTTTCTGTCTCAGCAGTTAGAGGAAACAAAAACGTTGCAGGAAGTTCCGAAGACCAGAAAGTCGGCATGTGGTTCACAAAGATGGTGGTGGAGGAGGGGGCTGGAGAGGGATTGTTTGTTTAATGGACTTTAAATGCCTGAATACTTTTCAGCATACAAATCTTGCCCTTTTTCTTTCCCCCCCCCCCCCATTTAATACCTATGGGACTAGCACCTTCTATCATACAGATGAAGTATTAAAATGAGCAAACTGTGTGATGTTCAGGTATGGTGGCAATAAAAGCCTCTTGAGCTTCTAGTCATCAGTATTTTAAATAGTTTGACAGAAAGATTTTGCCTCATGTAGAATCAGGGTTTTTTTTCTTGTTTCAACATCTTGCCTGAAACATACTGTTAGCGTGTGTACTCTGGAAGTTGTTCATGATAGCTCTGCTATCCTTGACAGGAGTAGCTTCACTTTTCTTTTTTCTTCTCTTCTACCATAGCCTCTGGTATGTTTTAATATTATTTTTGTAATCAAAGATGAACAATTTGTAGAACTTCCACACTACTAGTACATGGAGAAACTAAGTTAATGAGTATGACATTATCTTACTAGAAGAGTTGATAACATTCATGTTTAAGAGGCAAGAAGGTGTAAGGCAATGTCTTCTGGGAACTTAATACAGTAACAACAGTTTCTCTCCACAAACTGATGGGCTGTAGAATAGGTGGATGTTTTTGCTTTCAAGTTGCTCTTGAGGGAGAGTGAGAAGACCAAGTGACTGAAAACACATGGGAAACATGAAAATATTCATTATGAATACCTCCATTAATACAAAATGCTCTAAATTTTTGTTATATTAAAAGAATTGTTCATCTGAAAGAAAATAAATCACTTCAAGCTTCATTGTTATATGTTAACCACTAGATTAGATGAATTTAGATGGTGGGTTTGGGTTTTTTTCCTTGTATCAAAAGAATCCCATTCAGTTCTTTCCTGACTGCTCTTTGATAATTACAGATGGGAGTGCAGCTCTGTAGTTTGTGATCATTGATCTTTTGAGTAGAATATTTGAGAATTTGGGCTGTATATTAAGCAAACCTCAAGCTTGCTTTGTATGTCTTTTCCCTGTATTTTTTTCCAAGACTAATTTTCCATTATTATGTTGTAAGCAGTTTATAACAAAATGACGGCCTATTTGTGTAGCAGTGCACAAGTGAGTAACTTCTCTGAATGCCTTAACCTCATGGCCTTCACAGAACAAAAGTTGTGTCCAAAACTTAATGCTGTCTTTTGTGATTGAGGGATATATGAGAAAAAATGAAAAACTTGCAAAGTGGTTCTCTCTTTGTACAGAACTGTCACTGCTCTGTTTGGCTGATATGGATTCTTTTCAGCTGTCACTTTCAGTAGAAAAGAGACAAAGCCTGTGCCTGTACTTACTCCCACTGTCTTAGTCGGATTTTTATCTAAAGGGTTTAATGCCTGCAAGATTATTGACCATTTGTCCCATCAGAGTGCCAAGGTCTGGAATCTTGACCTTTCTGTGTTTTCTAAGTTCATGGTCAGTTTTTAAAGTATGTTTGTTTCAATAATTAACACTAGATACCATTTTTCTCTTGTGGCAGGGGATAAAAAAATTGTCGCGCAAAAATAGTCTGCTCTCTTCATGGTCCAAAGTATATTAGATGGTCTTTTATGTGCCTTTTTTTTTGTTGTTTCTTTTTGTCTATACTTCTTAGAAGTAGGTTAACTTGAAAATACTTTGGTTTTCTGCAAAAAGCAATTGTGTACCTGTTTTTTTCTTAAAAGCATGAGCTGCTTAAAAATCCTATTGATGATAATCATGACTGAAACCAGAAATACTATCCCTTTGTGGTAAGGGGGGAAATGTGCTGGGTGATACTGAGGATATTTGTGATAGAGGCAAAGTGTGTATACTGCAATTGAACAGTTGTCTCAAGCAGGAAAAGAAGTAAAACAAAGCAACAGTAATGATCTTGGGCTGGGGAGCAGGGAAATCTTTGCCACATGTGAGAGGGGTGAGTGACTCAGATGTGTGTGTTTGCATGCCTGTGCACACATCTGAAATGTAGAAAGAGAAATAAGACATAACTGTGAGTGACTCTTTCATTGTCTGTTCCAAGTGGGCAAAAGAAGCAAAGCTCTCAGGACTGAAGCACAGCTCTGGTAAAACTTTTGTTGTTGATCTTGGATTTATAAGTCAGCAGAAGGAAACAGTTTATCCTTGGTCTGTGATGTTTATGATTTAGAATTTTTTCTTTTGACTGCTAGATGTCTACTCCTGGTAGAAATGTTATACTGTTTGGCTGCATGATTCTATTACTCTTTCATTCTATTTCAGTCTTTAGCATGAAATAAATCATACAACCTTAAATGGGTATAAACAGTTATATAAATATATAATTTTTATTGAGATAAAACTGTTTGGTGGCAAACACAGTTTCAAAATATGTTGTAAATCAGTATTTTTCTCCGAGCTTCTTCCGAGGAGAAGGTTTATAATAGAAGGTTTTGTCTTGGTTTAGTTTTGATTCAGTGGCTGAGATAAAGGACGTGTTGCTAGAACTTTGACAGCCTTGAAAGTTTGTTTCAATTTAGATTAAATTCCTCGAATTTACCGAATTTTTTAACAAGACCAAAAGTCTGTGCTCACAACAACATGGCAGACGAAGGTGCAGGTGCAGAATGCATGAGGGAGACTTAATTTTGAGGCAGAAGCTGTGGCATGGCCTAGGGGGCAAAGCTGTGCTCAACCTTTACTAGGTATCAGAATGTACACAGGTGCAGAGCCTTGCTGTCTTCTTCAAATAAGATACCTGTACATCTGTGTATAAAAGACAGTAAGAAACTTGGTCTTTGTCTTTTTTGTCCCAGACAAAGTACACAGCCTTCATTATTTTAATTTGCATTCTCTCCTATGCATGGACTAGGAGAGTGAACCTCAAATGAGAGCTACTATAACTAATGTTTGGGGGAAAAAAAATTAAAAATTGTGGCTTAAAAAACACACGTTGAGAGAATGAGTTGCTCTCTTTGTATAAATGTGGTAATTAATTCTTTTTTTACAGAAAACTTATTTGAATATATTGATATTATCTTAATGTAGGCTCCTGATTTTATGTTTTCATTTATTTTGACTTTCTTAAATATGTCCAAAATCTGCTTTCTGTTGTTTTATTTAGAAGTAGATTAGGTCGTATCTGAATCGTGCTGAAATCTGTTAAATCTTAACAGGTGGATTGTAAGCTAAGAGTATAAATGCCTTCTTCAACACTGTTTTTATTGCTTTGATGTGTGCTGATATCTAAACTGTGTAATTGTGTGTAGAAATATGGGGAGGGGATTTGTTTCCCGGCCAACTTTATTTTTTTTTTCACTGATGTCATAGGTGGCTATGACTCCAGTTTCTCAAATACTGAATATCTGTAACTACTTCACAGTTAAGGGCATTTATGTAAGTTCAGAAGAAGATGGCCTTTTAAAATATGCAAATGCAGGGTCTATCCTACTGAAGGAGAAAAATCTACTCTATATGGCACAGGGAGAAGTGAAAATGTTATCCCTGCTAATTATTCAATAATTTAGATGTGTTGTATTTTTTTCTTTTCTCCAGGCAGTAAAATCTAGAAAAAAATCCCTGAAAAACACTGCTTTCACATATTTCTGGTACAGCAAACAAACCTGGTTCTTAGCAATTTTTTGTTTTACAGGAGGCATGCTATTATCTGCCTTTCCTCATCTCTCTTTTCATGCAGTAGTGCCTTTGGGAGGCTTCAAGTTTGATTGGCAGGCTGGCATATTTAGGCATGTCTGAAATACAAACTGTGTTTTTTGTTCAGAACCATACAGACTGTGCCATATTTGAAGTAAGTTACTGAAGCTTCATCTGCAAGAACAATGACCTTGAGAAATTAAACTGGAATTTTTCACAATCAAAATTCTCCGGTGGTTTTCTATTTTTTTTTTGTAATAGAAAAGAAAAAGTGTCTGTCAAACATAAATGGAAAAAGAATCAAAATGAGGGAATCCTGACCAGAGACTAAGCTTTAGTTTTAAGTTAGCTTTAGTTTTGCCATTCAGTAAAGAACAAAGGTCTGGGAAACAGCAGTAGAAGTGGTAATTGTAATTGCCCAAATTTAAAATGCTTTTTATTTAGTAACAGTTCAGGAATTTTGGATGATTGAAGGGTGGTGAACAAATTTTTTTTCTCTTTTTGGTCAGGCAAATGAAGTATACTCTAGGCTATAGCGTAAGTATATTGGTCTCTAGTTGCAGTGGGAATCCAAAATATAGCAAAAATGTTTCCTTAGTCAAAGGTAATCAAAGAAGAATTCATTTATAATTTTTTGAAGCATGTAAAGACCTATGGTCCCATTCCAACTTCCCAAAAGTGTTTGTTCAAATCAAAGCTGTTATACAAAATTTACACTTTAATGGGCTTCAAATTTTTTTAATATAAGGCAGCTACCATATCCAGAAACATCTGGTATTACAGCCTTCAAAAAAAGGTATTCTTTCCAGGTCACTTAATGGGTGAAGCCAAATGATTTTTTTCTGTGGCAAACTTTCTTTGACTTTTGTGAAATCAGAATAAACATGTACCCAAAAATCTGTCACCCAATCCTGTTCATCTATGGGTATGGATTAATTTTATTTGGGATGCTGAAAGTTTGGTCTGCTTCCAAATTAGTCTCTCTTGACATAAGAGGGATCATGTTCTTGTTACAGTATGCTGTAGTGTACATACCAGCTCAGGTATGTAGCTCAAGTCTTGGTATTGCTTGAAAGGATCTCCATTAGTTCTTTCTCTTCTGTTGTTTATTTGCCTTGTATATTCCTCTTTGTTTTGCATTCTGTGTGTTTAATCTGGCCTATTTCACTCTACTATTACGCCCGGTAATGAGTGTTGACTATAAAAAGCAATGGTAGTAAATTATGAGACTCTTATTCTTGGAATGAATTTGATCACCAATTATGCTATTTTTGCCTTTGATGTTCTAAAGGAGATGAGAGACATTCAAATGCAGTTCTGGGCATTGTCAATCTTTTCAGTGTTGTTTCAGAGTTAAGGTTGAAAGAGGACTACAGAATTTTGATTAGGATTTTCAATCAAATGTGTAAGTTCAGTGTGTATGGAAAGCACTATGAGGCTATAATTGAATGAAAAATTAATTTCTAAGTTCTGAAAACTAGTTTGTTTACATTACTGGATATTTCAGTAGGAGAGCCAGATGAAATGTTAAAGATCTTGATTTATGTTAAATATCTAATTTTTGTTCCCTAATTTCAAGAGGAATGTTGAGAAATTGGGGAGCACCAAGAAGGGTAGAAAGCCCTTGTTTGGAGCAAACAAGCTGCCAGGAGAAGCTGACAGAACTAGGCTTGCTCACTCTGACAAAGTAGCAGCTACTGAGTGACCTATGTCACTTGAGGCGCTTGAGGGTCATTCCAAAAAACGGTGGAGGTGAATTTTTTCCACTGTCGCGAGATCGGCCACAAACTCTGATATGGAGTGTTTGGGTTAGATGTGAGGAGGAACGCTACCAGGAGGCCTGTACAGGCCTGGAACAGACTGCCTGGAGAAGCAGCTGAATTTTACATCTTTGGAGGTCTTGAAGACTCAGCAAGACCAAGCCATGCCTCATCATTTCCAGTGCTGATAAGAGTCCTGCTCTGAGCAGAAGATTGAACTGCATGACTTCCAGAAGTGTCTCTCAGCCACTCCAAAACTTAAAATGATTAGGCTTTTGCTCATCCTTTAGCCCTCTTCTTTTATTACCTCATTCTAAAATGATTGTGGCTCATATGTATGTTTGAAAAAGCAAGCAATGCTGTCAAAAGGCATATCCCACAAACATTAAGGCATTTACAAATGATACTCAGAAAACCCTACTCTTGCTTTTGAGAGAAGATATTGATAAAAAAAATTCCTTTTCACTGACTGTGTTTGAAAATCATCTTACTTTTCATGCTTGATAAAGAAATGCTTTGGGTTTTTTTCCATAGTACTTAATATCTTGCTTTCTACTCAAAAATGACAAAAAGTATTTTTTCTACCCCAGACAAATGTCAAAGATAAATAATATATTGAGCAGACCTATGGGAACAATATAAAAAAGTATTCATCTTATTTCCATGAATAGCATTCACAATACTGTGATTTAGTTATGGGTTTTTTTACACTCATTTCATGACTTGTGAGTAATTTTTGTATCTTTCCTATTTTTAAGCTGTTGCCTTAAGTCAGTTGCCATGTTCTACTTACCTTTGATTGAAATAGTCAGGTACTACCTCATCATTCAGTTGAATTTTTTAAAATTTGCTTTCCTGTGGATGCAGTCAATAATTTCTGCCTAATTTAGTAACTTCAGTTCCAGGCTGATAATTCTCCTTTACTGTTAATAGTTTCAGCATTCTTATTTTCATGAGGTTTCTTATTTTTTTGTGTTCAGGTGGTATCAAAAGCAGTGCAGATGTCTTACTTTTCTGCTCTGAAAATGGAGGGAAGTTAAGAGCCCCTGTCTTTCATTGTTGGGTGTGGTACTCAACTTCTCAGTGGTTATACCAGACTACTCACATTTAAGCTCTTTATCTCTTCTGTGATGAAGTCTGGCATAATAAAAAGTTAAAAATAAACAAAACAAGAAAAAAGGAAAGACTATGAGGACTAAATGTTGAGCTACTCCTGAAAATAGCTATGCTATTTAATCTCTCTCATCTATTGTATTTTCTATAATTTGTGGTCCAAACCTGTTATTTGGTAGTGCCAGAGATGATGTTGTTTCGTGCTCTCTTTGTGATCTTGCTTATTACATGCTTTTGCTGTGTTGTCAAAATGAGCTATTGCAAAGGGAGAAAGCAATGCCTGGAGCTGAACATTGTTTCATAGGAGAAAAATAAAGGTGGGAATGAAGACGGTGTTCACATTATGTGTGTGGAGTGTCATGTTGAAAATATAAATGATAAAGATTGAGCTCTTTGTGTAATACCTTTTATTAAAGATACTTACATTTCATATTAATTGCAGATTTACTGCAGGTAAAAAGATATCTATTTTAATGATAGGCATCATGGGGTGTTCTGTTAATTTCTGACAAAATCATTTTGATATAAAGCACAGATCCTTTCCCAGTTGAAAAGCAAATTCAAAAGGTAGAGCTATCTCAAGCTTACCTTTTCTGTTTTCATAATAAAGAATATTCTTTACTTGGGGTTATATTCTGAATGTGGCAGAACTCTTTCAGGTCAGAGCAGGGTTAGTGGATTTTTTTTTCATATTCAGGATGATGCTATAATGGCATTTGAATGTATGTAAGAAAATTCTGATGGCCTAAGGATAGGTCTATTTATGCTGCTACTTATATTAGAGAGTGTGTCAGTAGTGTATATTTACTCTTCACCTTATGTGTTTCTTAGCAAGTGCTTTTTGTTATCTTTCTCAGAGAAAGGACCATCCAAAGTTGCAGGTTCTATAAACAATTCTTCTCAGCAGTCAGACTGAGACTTAAGCAAACAAAAGATGAATGGATATTGCTTTCCAAATTAGTGCTGCTGTGTAATTAATTGTGCTTAATTAGCAAATCTTTCTTTAAGCATCCACACTGCAATGATGTAATTTGTTTTCCCAGGTAACTGATCACAAAGTATGGAAAGCTCCTTTTAACAAACTCCAAGTAATTGCACATTTCACTGGAAGTGTTTTGATTGAACAGTGGTGATTTATCTGATGACCTTCAATCTGTCTTGGGCCCATCCAGTCCTTCCAGCTGGCTTGCTGTTGCTTTAAGATATGAAATGGGTGTTTGGGCAGCGCACTCCCTGATAAATTAATGTTGTTTCCTGTGCTACTCAGCTGGAACAGTTTGGAAGTTCATCCACTGGGAAGGCATCCCTCCTTTGCTGCCTGTGCTGAGACTGGTATGTAGAACTAGGAACAGTGTTTACTGTGATGGTGAAGGATCTGCAATCTGACCTGTAGCTGGTGAGGTTCAGCCAGCCTGGATCAAATAAGGTATCCTTTCCACAGAGAGGCAAATATAACCTTGTGATAATATTTTTAGATTTTATATAATTTTATACTGTGACAGCATTCGTGATAGGTGTGCTGTGATATTATGTGATAAAGTTCTCAATTTCCTTTTGAACTGAGTGATATGTGTGGCCTACAAGAGGATTAGTGCCCTCATGTGCTTGACTTCTTTTAGAAGTTGAATTTTCTACACGCCACTGGGCAATAGAGAATTGCAGATCTTAGAGATGAATGTAATTCTTACTATGATGGATGTTGGTATTTCTGAAACTCAAAAACAAGTGTACAAACTGAGATGCCATACATCCAGAATGAACACAAGTTATTTTTCATTGTCCTTGTGGCTTTTGTTTAGAATAGGGAGTTTGAGAAAGATCTGTTACTGGGGAATTCCATTTTGGGTTTTAAATAGACATTGTAGCATTGTGGCCAACATTGGTATTAAAATCAATGATCTTGTCAAATAAGAGAGGAGTTTGGTATTGTTGTTGTTTGTGTTATTTTGGAGTTTTGTTTTTGGGGGGGTTTTGGTAGTTTTTCTTTTTTGTTGTTTTTGATTTTTGTGGTTTGTTTTGTTGGTTTGTTTTTTTTTTTGACAAAAGTACCTGGAACACTGATCTCTACACCTTTATCTGGGCTGCAAAAAATTAAGAAAGAACTTACGGATTTAGAAGGAAAACCCTGTTTACAAGTCAATGTGTGAAATAATTGTGTTGTCCAAAGCTGGGGATTTCACAAGTTTTATAGCAATGGTTATTGTATATCTTTGTTTTGTTTCACAGTAAAGCATGCTGCTACTTCCTTAACCTTATTGTTTTCTATTTCTCAGTCTGTATTTCAAAAAGAAGCAGCATGTTTTCTCTCTGAAATGAAGAATTAAAAGAGATTTCTTGTATGAAACACCTGCACAGTAGGAAGTGAAACAGAACTTTTTAGCTCTCACTATTTTATGGCAAGATTTCTGTTCCCTTTCCTTCCTGTAAACAAAAGGAGTCACTTAGAGAGTGGGAAATAAGCTATTTACAGGACATTTTCTGTATGAAAGGAAGGAAAAGGCCTTTACAGAGATCAGTCTATTGTGTTGGGAATATGTAAAGTTATACGGAGTTAAATTGAGTTTAGTTCTTGGAGAGGAAATACATGGCAAAATACATGTAATCACTTCAGTCTTGACCCTGTAAAGTGCTAGATGCCCCCATTAGTTGCTGAAATCAAAGCAGAAGCTAGGACATGGAGTGCTGTGGTTTGATCCCAAATCTTATGTGTAACCTGTCATCACTGTAAGAACTAGATCAGAGAGAGACTACACTTTAAAGTAAAACTAAGAGCTTGTGCAGTGTGGCTTTTATTTATAAACAAGCACTTTCAATACTTGTACTTTTAGATAGATGTTCAAGTCACTTTTGCACATCTGTTTTCCATCTGTCTCTTTGAAATACAGTTGTCTTTGCTAGACAAGTGTCATAGTTGGATTTTTCATGGAAGTAATGGTTTCCAATGTACTTGTAGAGTGTGTATATTTTCAAAGTTCTGCTTCACATATGAAATACATTAACTACTATTCTGATGTGAACCAGGTGATCTTATTCTTGCCTGTGTTATAAAATTAATTTCTGTGAATAGCTACTTGATTTTCATTTACCTTCTGTAGCACCAGCAAGAGGCTTTATCACCAGTAAGAATTGCGGATTAGGTATTTAACTCTAAATTCTGCCTGAGCATTATGGAATAATGTAGCTTTCTTGAAACCTTGGGTGTATAAGATGATAGGACTGACAATAGCTTTGCCAATAAAATTGAGCAGGTAGAGAAAAATCTTATTATTAATTGTATCACTTTTATCTGCAGTTCTTGTACTTAAGTCATACTTGAAAATGGAAATTTATTGTAGCAGTTTTTGTCATTTCTTTTGCTCAATATATTAAGTTCAAGATTCCTAATACTTGAATATCATGAATGGGCAATTGTAAGTATGGGCAAGAGGAAAGTAAAGAATTTAACTTAATAGATACTGGACTCCATTTTTGTTTCAAAAGGGGTACTTAAATACAAAAAGCTTCAATAGCAGTGTTAGCTGTTAAAGAAATGATGGGGTTTTTTCTTGCATGGTGGGTTCAGTTCCTCACACAGAAATCCTAATGTCTGGGTGTTTCAGCCTAGGTTGGCAGATAAGGCTGCAGTATGTGCATGTGTGTTTGTAAAAGGCAGCTGAGAGTGGTGTATCTTCTGGCATGTCTTGGTGAAAGGAGAATGTGCCCTGTCTTTGTCCTGGCAGAAGAAAAGAATGATTCCCTTGCTGCCTGTATTTGGGTTTGTGTTCTTCTAGACCAGAATTGTTTGTCTGCTTGTTTGCTTTCTCTCTGTAGTTTTCTAATTCTTTTTTCAAGACAGGGTATTACCGAAAGGGCTACTGGATGAATGAGACTTGGTCTAGGTGTAGAGGAAAGTGTAAGGTTTCTTCTTGGAAGTTTGGTGTATGACACTTCATCGTGCCGTAAATCGAGTCTCTCCTGATGGGAGAGGATTTGCTGAAAGTCCTTGCAAGGCGCTTAAAAGATAAAGTGAGACGTCTTCTGTAGTTTCAATGCTTCTAGATAGTTGTTTATTAAGTCTTATCAGAGAAACTGAGCCACTAGTGTGACCCAGGTAAAGCATGGAAGGAGGAAAAGTAGGAGTGAGAGCAATTATCAAAATTTACACAGCCTTTTTAAAAACATTTTAACCAATAGTTACTAAAAACATACATTATTTTTACTTTCTTACCAATTATTCAGTAACACGACTAGGAACTGCGGAATTTTCTATCCAGTCATTCCAAACTACTTTTACTGCAAAATATGGAGTGGTAGGAGAAGGGGAAGTAGGTTTAGAGAACAACAACAATCCTCCATTTTGGTATTTTTTGCTCTTATCTATATACTATAAGGAGAAGCCTAAAACCTCTAAAATTTTCACCCTGTGACAATCTTACATAGTAGTCTATAACTTAATTCACACCACTGTGTTTTCTAGCTGTTGTCTGACTGTTGGTAATTTTTTCCAAGGTTTAAAGCTATACCAGTGGTGTCCAGGGGGGTAAAAACCCTTAAAAACAGGCAGAGAAATATTCTCGGCACTCTGGGTTCCTACAGAGTGTTGAAGGCACAAATGTCGATAGTATCCCACAATCTAGAGCAAATGACTTGACAAGGCATTAGCTAGCCTTCATGGTCCTATGTGGAATTTATTTTTTTCCTTGGATATGCCATCAAAAATACATCTCCTACAATGTAAATCGAGTGTGTCCAGGGTACCTCAGAGTTACCAGGTAGATTGACTGCATCAGGCTGATATTCTGGACATACTGAACTTCTGTGGAGCTTATCTCTGCAGTGACCATCTGTACAGTGTTTTGGAGCGCTAGGAAGCTGCTTGGAGCAAGGCTTTCCTGATGAGGATGCTGCTTCTTTGCCCATTCTTTCTGGAATCAATTTCTTCTGCATAGCCGAAACTTTTGGGTAGAGAAAGAAAACTTGCCCTAGGAAAATGAGAGATCTTGTACTAATATTATTCTATCTTTCTGCTTTTCCCACAACAACAAAATAGGAATAGAAAATATTAAAAGATTGGAACATAAATAATACCATATATTCATGCAGAAAAGTAATTGTTTTGTGGCTGAAAATGACGTGCAGTATATGGCAGGCTGCAGTTACGAATGTCTGACTTTTAGCTAAACAGGGCTACTAACAAGGATCGACTTTGCTATGCAGGAATTCTTTCTACCTGCATTTCACGTATCTTTCGATGTGAACTCTTCTTTGCCTTGTCTTTGGCCAAACTGACTTCCTCAATGACAATTCCTGTAGAAACAAGGTATTAGTTTTCAATTCCAGTGGACATTCAGATAAAGATTAAGAAACCAGCAAATGAAACCCATGTGTTACTTCCTGGAGAATAAAGAAACTCAGAGGTGACTCCATAAGTAGTTAAACGTGAGACGTCCAGGACAAACAGATCTGTGATGCACAGCAGTGTTATGATGTCCAATACTACAAATAAGTTTCGAAGCACGTGAAAGAAAATAGGCACCATTATTTCTGTTTTGTAATTTGTTACTTTATGTGAGTTTAAAGCATTACTTGAAATTCTGAGGGATTTTTTTTCCATTTGTAGACCTTCATGAATGTATGGGCAAGATGTTATGAAGAAAACTTTCGAATGCTGGTGAAATAATAAATTATTTTTGAAATATATAACATTATTTTTATTCTAAATTCTTAAATTCTTTTCCTGATTTGGTGTTCTGTATAAGAACTTTGGATTAAAGAAAAAAATTAGTATGTGGGCAAGGCCTAGTGTTTTCCCATTTGGCTGCCTCACAAAAGAGCAACATAATCCTCTAAATCCTACTTTACTCTGAGGATCAATTGATTCCACTTTCTGCTCCCATAAGCAGACAATCTAAAAATTGTCTTTGAGACAGATATTTTGAAGCTTGCTCTTCCAGTGATCTGAATATATGATTACTTTTTTTTTGTGAGAAGGACAATGTTAATAATGATAATATTCTCATAAACTTATTTATAGAAACTGGAAGCAGTTTCTTTTGGAAAATGGACCAGATTCCATAGCCATTCTAAAAAAAATTGGCTTTCATTTATGCAGTTGCTTTCTTCTCGTGTTTTTACTTTTGACTTTTAGTACTTACTATGCTTTAGTTTCAGATTTTACTGGAGTGAGCTTTATGTGTGAAATTTGTCTTCATCAGATGTCATTTTTAGGTTAGGAATGAGAAATTTCTGTTTAATATCCTGGGGGTTTTTAATTGTGTCTTCTGCTGGCAAACAGATTAGTTATCTAATGATACTGGTCCACACTACTACTGATAGAATTTAGGGCTTTTTTTAGCTCTCCCATGAAAACTGCACTGGTGAATGTGTTTGCTCAAGTTTTAGGTTGTAACTACACCAGGAGTTGGGGTTTTTATGCAACTGTGAGCATACTGGTAAAAGTAGACTAAAGTGATTGCCTATTTTTGACTAGACCTAGAAGGAGGATAGTAGTAAACTGTCCTGCATCCCATCTGCCGGTGTCCATAATACCTAGATATGCAGCTGACGTAGGATTTTCAGGCTTTGTGTTCTTTTCCATTGTATGCACTATTCTGTAAAATACCTATTAGAATTATATTTATCCCTATGGTGGTGATTTAGTACAGGAAATAACATCTGTTCCTGCTGTGTGTGTGTGTTCTTTTTCCTTTCTTTCAGTATGAATATAATATTGTGTATTTTCAAGCTAGATTTTACTATCTGAGATCATGGTAAAACGAATGCCTTTTGAAACTTTGTTAGCTCAGATATAAAATAGCCAAATTGCCTTATTGGTACATGACAGTTTTATGATTTTTCTCTCTCTAATGTTGATCAGATAGACACAGCTAAAATATTTTTATTTTACATATGCTTTTATTTACCTTCATTCAGAAGCAAATGTAAAATTGTCACATGTAAATTTTGTGGTGTTAGATACTTTCTTCACTGTAAGTCATCCCACAGAATCTCAGAGCATGTATCTAAACTTTTTGGATCAACTCCCTACTCTTTTCTCTCAAAACATTTTATGGAACTTCATGACTTTTTCTCATTCTTGTAATTGAAGATATTATTAAGCTACTTGCTTTTTACAATACAGTTCTAAGAATAGCTGTGGACCCTTTATCATGACCTTTGAAGCAGAGCCGTAATGAAACAGTCTGTTGGTTCAGCACGTACTGTCTCATGACCTTTTGCCCTAGCAACGCTTTTTTTCCAGTTATTGCCAGGAGCTTCCATAGATAACACCTTTAACTTCTCTGTTGCAACATATACATGTGGCACTATGCTGAATTTTAAAGCTAGTGAGTTGTTCTTGATAATTTATTTGCATGTAGAAATTAGTAGATTTTCATTTTACACAAATGTTTATTTAAGTTTTGGGTTTTTTTTTTTTACTTATCCCTTAATACCATAACGGGACATGTTCACCTAAAACCAAAACCAATGAACCTTTCTTATTTGACTTGCAGGTATCTCCATTTTGTTGATATCAGAAAAAGAGTGGCTCAAGTTGACATCCTTTGTGAACTCTTCTAGCCAAAGGTAAATTTCTAACTGGTGGCAAATATGTTTTTACTATGCTTGTAGTACTGCCCTACCTTATAAATAAAAAGGCAGCTGTGCTGCTGTCTTCCTTAATGTTTGACACCTCACAGACTGTATTTCCTTGAGATACCTAAAGCACCCTAAAAAACCCCTAAGAGAATCATTTAGATGGCTCAGCATACAAGTGAATAACAGAATCATAGAATGGTTTGGGCTGGAAGGGACCTTTAAGATAATCTCATTCCAATCTCCCCATTATGGGCAGGACACCTTCCACTAGCTCCCTTCAACCTGGTCTTTCACAACTTCTCAGGGCAGCCTGTTCCAGTGTTTGACCATCCTCACAGTAAAGAATTTCTTCCTAATATCCTACCAAAACCTGCTCTCTTTCAGTTTGAAGCCATTCCCCCTTGTTCTATCATTGCATGCCCTTGTAAAAGTCCCTCTCTGGCACTCTTGTTGTCCCCTTTGGATACTGGAAGGCTGTTATAAGGTGTCCCCAGAGCCTTCTCTTCTTCAGGCTGAACAAAACCTGTCTTCAGAGGAAGTTCAGCCTTTTTTTTGAAATCCGTAACTTTGCAGATTGCCTCTCATTAATATTAAAGTGTATGGTACAATCAATATTATACAGCTGTTACTATACAGAAGGACTATTGTGTTCCTTAATGCATCAGATAAACCAAAAATAAAATCATGGTTTTGGTGATTTGGAAATTCTTAGCTTGGTTGTCTTCTCGAGAAGAGCTACTATGACCAGAAATAGACACTAGCATAGTGGGATGAAAGAATGTCCTTTGTAAGTGCTAATTTAGCTGCTTGTAGACAATCCCGAGCCTCCAGTCACCAAAAATCATGACATCTACATGTTTTCTGCACCAGGAATCAGGAGTTGCCGTTATCACTCTATGCCTCCTATCTCTACAAACTCCTTGATCTAGTTCAACTGGATTGGTTTTAGTTCTAGGGTATGGCTCAGGCTTAGAAATACTTCGTGTTGGCTGAACACAGTCTGTCATCTAAAGACATTCAGTATAGTAGTTTTCTGTCTCTATCATATTTCTGACACCAGTAAAACTTTTAACTTTCATTTCCAACTACATATTGTTTCAAGGAGGAAAAAGAAGTCTGAAACAAGAATTAAAATATATCTCAAATTGATTATGCATTCAGAGATTTGTAAGAAGTAAGATAACTACTTTTTGTCAATCTATTCAAAGAACCATAGATTTAGGAGCCTGAATAATTGATCCTGCTTGCCATGTTTGCCATGTGCTTTCATGCAGGAGAAAAATTGAACCTTCTCTCCAGCCACCTGAGCCCCTCAGCCCTCCGTGTGCTACAGCAGTTAAACTAGGTGGATGCTCAATAGATGTGTTGCTGTTTATCAGATTTTAAGTGGCTCCCTTTGCTCACATCAGGTTAATAGTCTTTTTCCCCTTCTCACCTGAGACTCCATTTTTTCAATAAATGGTCAGTTCTGTAATACAAAATAAGATCACCACACTCCTGTGTTACTGAGCCTGATGAAGCTCTGCTTTATTAATGGCAGTGTAGAACATATCTCTGAAAATCTTATCTACTACTTTTCTTATAAACAATGTGTTTTGTTTTGGAAATAGACTGAGAGGACAATATTGTAGCATATTTTGCATTATGTGTTGTCAATAATATCTTCATTTGAATAATGCTACTGTAGTAAAAGAGAACTTTACACTAGTACTTCTAGTCTAGAATTGTGTGCTAACCACTTCTAGTATTGCATTTGCTTTATCTTTTGGCTGTACAGTTGGCCAATGCATAGCAGATGTTAAAAGAGATCTGGAAGAAGCTATTTTGGTTCCTAAAGGCAGGGAGCCAAAAAAATATCTGTGCTATGTTATGTTTCTCTGCACTGTGCTACACCAAGTCTGTAGTTCTGGAAAGATTTATTGATTTATTTGGATCTTTCCATTTAGCTTACTGGAGCTTGGAAAGAAGTAGGACTCACTCACCTCTTCAAACGCTATATCACTCTAAATAATAAAGAGATAACAGTAAGAAGCACAAGTTGACTACTTGTGAAAGCATTAGTGAGGTCCTCCAAAATAGAAGTCAAAGTAAAATAGCATGCGTGTTAATAAAATGGAAGAGCTTACTAATGTGCATTTTGGGGTAGCTGTTTTGGAGAGGGAATAGGAGGGAAAAAAGAGGAAGTATTGGCAGGTTGGGTAGGATAGTTAGGATCAAGAACTGTAGAGTGATAAGTCTTAGAAGAAAAAGAGGCAGCTAATTAAAAAAAATATGGGAGAAGCTAGTATTCAACTTTCTTTCCCTAGCCCTCAGCAAAAGTAGGACGTATTTTCTCTTTGAGGAAGAGGCTGATGTGCCACTGGTGTTTACTAAACAGATGTAAGAACAACAAATGCCTTAATAATCAAACAAAAAGAATTGAAAGAAAGTTTTTGGGAGGGAGGGGTTAAAGGATGCATTCCATCCTGATTCCTTAATTAATGTAACCTAATTTATTTCAGTAAAATGATTTGTGTATTATTGTTTTATACAAAGTAAAGGATTACAGTAAATTATCTTAATTGAAATCCTTTGTTTCTGGCTCATGCAGAAAAAGACTTCTATAAAATATTTGAAATAATTAAGAATTAATGCAAATACTTTTGAAGACAAACTGCAGAATGGGTCAAAAATATCCTATGAGTTTGTTTCTGGTTAGTGCTGCAACTGTGCAGGATGAGTGAGAAACTTGGAAAAAAGAGTTATGCATTTGTGAAGGAGAGACTTCTCAGAAAATTGGAGAAACAGAGCATGGAACAACATGGCTAAATGAGAAATCAAAAAAGTTCAAGAATTTGAAAATGGTTCAGGGAGAGCTAAAACCATTCTGGAATTAAAGCTGGTGAAGAATGTGAAGGGTAACAAAAAGCCTGTTGGAAGTACATAAGGAGTAGAAGGAATGCTAGGGAAAACGTGAGCCCACTGATAGTGGGGTAGGGGATCTGGTGACAACAGATGCCGAAAAGCCTGAAGTGTTCAACACAGTTTTCACTTCAGCTCTCACTGGTAAGACCGCCCTTCCAGAATCCCAGACAGTGTGGAGCAAGGAAGACTTACCCTCAGTGGAGGGTGAATAAATTAAGGGATATTTAAACAAACTGTGCATAAAGCAGTCCATGGGACTTGATAGAATGCACCCATGAATACTGATGGAGCTGACTGATGTCAGTGTGAGGGCACTCTTGATTTTCTTCAAAAGGTCATGTGGAGAGGTTCCTGAGGACTGGAAAAAAATCTGTGTCCAAGGAGAGTCTGGGGAAGTACAGATAAAGAAACCTTGCTTGTCCCTGTGAAGGTGATAGAGCAAGTGATCCTGGAAGGTATTTCCAGATACATGGAGGACAAGAATATGACTGGGAGTAGTGAGCATGAATTTAGGCGTGGTAAGTCCTGCTTAACCCATCTGATACTCTTCTATGATGAAATGGCTGGCTTGGTGGATGAAAGAAGATGGCCTTGATAGATGAACAGTGAGATAGACTGAAAGATGGCTCAGCTGCCAGGCTTAGAGGGTTGTGATCAGCAGCACTAGCTCCAGTGGCTCGCCAGTGGTATACCATAGGGACCAATACTAGGTTCAACACTGTCTAATGTGTTTGTTCAGTGACCCTGTTTCTGGGACTAAGCACACCCTCAGCAAGTTTCCTGATGATACAAAACCAGGAGGAGTGTTTGATATCCCAGGTTGTTGGGGTGCCGTCCAGAGGGACCTCAACAAGATGAAGATTGGGCAGACGACAACATTCCTAGTTTAAAAAAGGACAATGCCAGTTCCTGCAGCTGAGGAGAAATGACCCCAAGAACCAGCATGTACTGGAGGTCAGCCACCTGCAAAGAGCACTGCAGAAAAAGACCTGGAGATTTGGGAGGACTGCAAGCTGAGCATGAGCCAGCAAAGTGTCCTTGTGGCAGCACTGGCAAGGCCACACCTGGAAAGCTGTGTGCGGTTCTGGGTTTCCCAGTACAAGAGAGATAAGGACATATTGGAGAGCATCCAGTGTAGGTCACAAAGAAGGTTAAGGGATTGGAGCATTTTTCATACAGTGAGATGCTCGGTGAGCTGGAACTATTTGGCCTAGAGAAGGCTCAGGAGGATCTCATCAGTGTATAAATTCTTGAAGGGAGGGTGAAAAGTGGATGGAGCCAGGCTCTTTTCATTGGTGCCCAGTGAGAGGACAAGAGGCCATGAGTGTAATTTGAAATACACAGAATTCCATCTGAACACGAGAAAAGGCTTCTACTATGAGGATGGTTGGGGTCTGGAACCATCTCACAGGAGAGGTTGTGGATTCTCCATCTTTGAAGATATTTAAAACCTGACTGGACATAGCCATGAGCAGCTAATCTATCTGAACCAGTCTGAGCAGGGGAGTTGGGGTGGAAAATCTCCAGTGGTCCCTTCCAATCTCAAAGACTCTGTGATTCTGAGAACATAGGAAATGGGAAGAAATTGATGTATGTTTTGCAAGCAGGAAAAAAGCTTGAACGTATTGATAAATTTCATTAATTAAAAGACTAAGTCAAGGTCACCTGCAGCTCTTTCTTAATCAAGTTGTCGAGAAAATGCTCAGGTCGTTCATTCCTTGGTTAGTGACCTTAGGTAGCAGGGCAATAGACATCAGAATATTTTTCAGGCTCAGTTAATCAGGAGGGGAAAAGATTTAATGAGGTTTTAGAAGCATTTTTCATGGTCAAAACTGATTGTCTAAAAAAATCTATGAGAGCTTTGAATATTGTGAAACTTACTATGCTGTAATATTTTCTATCCTGTCTATCCAAGGTCTAAATTTTTGTATTCAATAATCAAACTCAGTAAATTTGAGTCAAGTTCAGTAAAAATTGTACTCAAATTCAGTAAATTTGAGTCTTAAAATATTGATAATATGATACAGATGACCTCTTGCTATATTTGATCTTCTCTTGGGTAGCCTGTCACATCCACTCCTATCTAAAAAATGCAGACAGCTTAAAATAATCTCTTGCAGGCTGACCTGGTCTGGTTATTAACCCAAAACACTCTGAGCCCTGTCTGTTTGCAGAGTTGAGGGAGGAGGAGGGGGCAAGAGGCGAGGAAGCATCTAGTTTCAAAAATAGAAACCTCACAAGTACTCTAATTATCTTTTATGGTCCTCTAAAAAGCTATTCATTTGCTGTGAATATCATTCAAATACTTTGTAGTTCTTAGCTGTTAGGGCTTTTTTTTTTTTTGCAATTTTTTTCTTTTGTTTTGCCATCTCACTCCTGTCATTTAGCCTAGTAACCTGGTTTGCTGCCTTGTCAAATTCTTCCCTGTGAATGGAGTGTGTACTCTCTCTTGTATGGCAGCCTGTGAAGAGAGGGAAGGAGGAACACAAACTTTTCCCAGGTCCTCCACTTCATCTAGTGTCTGCTTGTATAACAGGTTTTCTGTTTTATCTTACTGCAAGTATGGGAAAGTGAAATAGATGGGAAGAAATCATACTTTAAAAATAAATAAAAAGAAAATTTTTTTTCCTGAAATTTCTTGAGGTTTTTTGGTCATATTTAAGACCAGGGATGTTAACTGCTTTGAACAGCTTCAGGAAGGGTGGGGCTATATGCCATCAAATGCTGAAGATCAAAGTCAACTGCAGCAGCAAAGTTTTCTCAAAAATATAAACTAAATTTGTAAACATTTTTTGAAGTGGTTATTTCTAAGGGGGATGGGAACACATATTTCCAGTTCATGTACGGTTTGTTAAGCATATACACTAACTCCTTAGAAGAAAAGAGAAGTTGAGACATTTCTGTATGTGACATCCTTCCTTTTGTCATTTGCCTCTTGGAGATTATAGAAAAGTCATCTTTGTTATTGTTAATGATGATAACAGCTAATTATGTTTAGGTGACTGACAGATTAGATAGACTATTTCTACTTTGCTTTTTTTTATTTTTCAGTTGGCTCCAAATCACCATCCACAGACATTTACTTAATTTCCCTTAGGGATGGATGTTATTGCTTATCCTGTTCAGAAACCAGAAAGAAAGAATGTGACTTTGATTTTTGGCTCTATTTTTATCTTTCCCTAAAGTGGGATTATTTTTTTTTTTTTTTAAGAAGAGAATGTTTAGAAATTTCTTCCTGCATAATTTTGGAATTTAGAATACACCTGTAAATTGATTTCTTTGGGGTTTTTTTTTTTGCCTGGTTTTTTCTCCTTGGCAAGCCTTCTTTTAAGAATTTTGAAGGTTGGAGTGGGCTGCAGGTTTAAGTCAAAACTATTTTCTAAGTACAGATAAACTGAGGGTATAGTCCAGCCCTTTTGCTTTACATATGCTAATTATTAGATAACATTTGGCAGTTGGTAGCTTTGTCTAAGCAGGAGGAAGAGTGTGGATTATATGACAGCTGAATGCATTTCAACTAACTTTGTCTCTAGGGCAGCTGGAATTCACAGTACTTTTAGATTTAGTAAGGTAAACTAAGGTTCTCTCTTACTTTGCATTTGATACAGTTTGGCTTAGAAACAGTGTTCTTAAACTAGAAAAAAATAATTGAAATACTTTGTTTTTCTCAACTGAGTTAGTGTTTGCAAACATGATAGATTTCAAATTAATGTAGTATGGTATTACTGGATGAAGTAGGAAGGAAATTTGCTCTATCATAGGATTATTACCACTATCAGGAGTTGTTGGAATGACATTTTGTGTAGCCAAAAAGTTAAAATGGAGTTTATTTTTTAATTGATTTTTTTGGGGGGGTTTAGCAGAGTATCTCTTTAAAGAAGTAATTGTAAAAATATAAAAATTGACAAACTGCATACTGAAATTATATTGTAGTTGACAAGTGTGTTTAATGAAGATGATTTTTGCCTTGAACCTCCATGTTTGTATTCCTGTTGCCCTTGTATTTTTTTGGTGTTAAGTTCACACAGGAAACTAAAATAGAGTTCTCCATTGTTTTAGGTGTGTGTGTGTACTATGAGGTTGCGTGCATAGCTTCTAGAACTGTGTTCTAAAACAATTGTTTCATTGTTGGAAGCTTCGGGTTTCCTGGTTTCTAATCTCTTTTCTTTGTGAATATCAAGGTGAAGTGGGTGATGTAGTCTTAATGCTCTGCTCCTCTGGCTGATTTGAAATTATTTTGGTTTTTTTTTTTTTTTTCATCTTTTACTGTAGTGCTGCGTGAAAAAATCTTGACTAAACTGGGTTGCATTATTTATTTGTTTGTTTATTTGTTTGTTTAGCTTTCTTTTGAGATAAAAATCAGTTTCTCATACTAACCCCTCAGTGCTGGCCATAAGATCAATGGATGGGTGATGAGGTGGAGAGAAGGTTTTCCCCAACTTCTTCCAGCTCTGTGCCTCAAATATTAACATACAGCTTAGGTTTTCTAACTGACAGATTTAGTTTTTTAAATTACTCTTATTGACTTCTAAGTGTTAGCTGGGACTGGAATATACTTCCTGTCTCCTTTCAATCCTTGATAAGCATGCTGATTTGCATGCAAACAGCAACCCCCATTTCTTAGATTCAGTTGTTACCACCCTGATGCTCTGTCCTTTTTACATGGTGTGTTTCCTTAAGTATTCAGCCCAGAAACTGCCCAACTATGTTTCGTATGCTGGTCAGTGAAGATTTTACTAAAATCCCTTTTTTACTTGTCTTCTCTAGGTAGCAGAAGCAGAGCTTAGAACAGTGTAAACAGATGTTTCTCTATTTATGTTTAAATTACAGAATGTTGTCAAATTATCTTGTCTCATAGCACTGGAAAGACACAGGCTCTGGAAAAAAGGCCTTAGTGGTATCCCATACCTTCTGTGAAGGCTGTCTGTATAATGGATTGGGGGTGAGTGGTTGGGGGTTTTTTAAGCACTTTTAGTTTGTGTCACCTTATAAAAACTGTCTTTACAAAACCAGGACAGAGGCGTCCACATGTATTCTATGGATGAATCTCTGTAGTGTATCATTCATACTTGCTTTATTCTGTAACATGCTACCTTCTTTATTCAACTGTTATGAAATCTGCTCATTAATTGAATCAGAAGACATCTGGTTTTGATACTGATTCATGTTTAAAAAAATCTTTCGTTTGACCATATATGTGGTCTGTCAAGTGGTATTCATTCCGTCTCTGGAAGCAAAGATTTCCAGTAAAGTGCGTCCTACATGTCCATTGCCCAGACTCAGGATCTGCTTCTGTTGTCTTGTCTGTAATTATTAGATGTTGATTATAGCTAGAGCTGTGAAGATTTTTTGGTTTTCCTATTTCGTGAATAATTTAGTTTCTAAGTGTTCCTGTATTTGGTGAGGGTGGAGGATGCAAACTTTTGTCTAGATGCCTTCCCACTTCATACTAGCCAGTTGCTCCATAGTTTCAGTGTTTCACTGGCACATAGATTGCTGAGGTTCCATTTAGTAGATATTTTTGCACTAAGATTTAATTTACTTTCCTATGTTAAATAGAGATGTTAGAGCTTATTTCTTGTGGGAATCTAGATGATATTGCAACAAAACAGGAATGCATAGTTAAAAATGTTACTTAGAAGGCAAGCTGTATACTGAACAGACTGTACTCATGTTTAATTAATAAAATAACCTTTTTTCTAAAAACGAAAGTCAAATGCCCCTCCCCCCCAAAAAAGCAAACCAACCAACCCACAAACAAAAAGACCCAACACAAAACCTGACCCAAACAGTAACAAAACGAATCAAACTCACATTTGTATCCTTCTCTGAGTATTTCAGGCTAGGGAGATGTTGACTGTGTTGTACTGTGTAGCAATATTGGATAATTTTTTCTGTATTTGTAACTTCGTTCTACAGTTTCCACAAAGCTGCTTTTCTCCAGTGGACTCAGAATTTTTATGTTAATGTGTACTCTTTCCCCAGTTACTTCACACTGTCTCTGGGGTTCTGTGGAGTTCAATGGAAATAATGCCTGTCTTGTTTAGCTTAAGCACAGTATGCTACTATAGTAGTTTCACCCAACTTTTTTTTTATGTGCAAAGCAGTTTGCATCATGCATTGAATCCTTTCTCATTCGAATGTGGAGAGTTATTGTGTGTGTAGGAACAATTAATTGTACATCAGCAAATTGAATTCAATTTTTGTGTGTTTAATAACGTGCTTTTTTCTAACTTCGTTACAAATGTTGCTGATATCTGCTCGAAAAACTAGGTTTATTAAAATTTATTTAAAATTAAGAGATTCAGCAAATGCTCCCTAGAGTTATAACTTGTTTGAGAACCAAATGTAAAAAGAACTCTTACATTAAGATGCTTTCTCCAGCCTCTGGAGTAGGGGGAAACACAGTGATGAAGGATGAGGAAAAAGCTGAGGTACTTAATGCCTTCTTTGCCTCACTCTTTAATAGCAAGACCAGTTGTTCTTCGGGTACCCTGAAGAACAGAGAGAAGCTTGAAGACATAGATGGGGAACAGCATGAAGCCCCTGTAATCCAAGGGAAAATGGTCACACAGTTTTCAAGGAGGATGTGGCAAAATAATCTGCCATTTTCATTTTAGCTTCAAGATGAGTTCTGGCATTAATGAAATACTTCAATCAAGAGCAGGTATTTGTTATTCTTGATACAAGTGTTTTGGGGTTGTTTTTCCTTGTACATGTTCCCTTTGTTTGAGTTATTTCATGGCTTTGATATGTATCTTTGAAGTTTCTAAGTAGCAGCCTGTGTTTAAACTCAAATATTAACACCTTCAAGTAGCTTTAAGGAGTTTATGAGGGTATTTAATTATTAGCTTTTTTTAAAGCAAAGGTTATACATTTGTTATATTTCTTCTAAGAATAATAGCTGAAAAATGAAAAAGACTATTAAAAAATAATTCTAGTTTTAAAAAGTATTATGTAGTACCACAAAGGCTACTATGTATTCTGTCTCCCTTTTTATCATCTTGTCTTAGTTTATCAATACTAAAATAATTTGTGATCTTTAGGATCTTGTTTGTTTACTTATTTTTGTAATTGACAGGGTTGATGACAGAGTATTCTCTGAAGGGTTTTGTTCATTGGAGTCTTCTCTAGGCTATTGTTTGAGCTAGATAATTTGCTGACTTTAAGAACATATTGAAGTACATATTTGTTTTGCCTTGGTTTTGACAGGAGGTGGAGGAATGGATTATCACCTAAGAGTAAAACATGGTATTAACTGTTGAGCGTAGGTACAGACCCTTCTTATTCAGAGGAAAAGAAGCATCTAAATAGTCATAGAGCACAGTGAACATTTAAAGAGAAATCCCATAGCTTTCCTAGTCTCCTGGGAAGGATAAAGGAAACCGAGGTAACTGATACTAGTACTGTTGTACAGTGTCTCAGCTGACTGACTTGGATACCAAAGAGATGTGTCTTGGGAGAAAAGAAAGGACTGATGATACTTTGGGAAGATACTAAGGAGAAGGAAAAATATTGAGATAAAGGAAGTGACAGTAGAGGAGCAATAGTGATATCAAAAAGGACAAAACATTCAGAGAGGGAATGAATAGTAAAATGGCAGAATTCAATAAACCCTGAAGTATTTCTAGATAAGAAGGCTACAGCAAAGATGTGCTTTTAAAGTCAGATGAACTTAAATGGTGTGTTGGAAAGCTGGACTTTTGTCAGACTAGCAGACCTTGGAAAGGACAAGGAAAAGGATATTTATAAAAGAGGAAGAAATGGGCTTGGATGAAGACAATGATATAGGATGTTTCTTTTCCTTTCATGATGGTTTAGGAGTCTGAACTTGCCAGGACCAAACAGACCACTCCTTGACAACAGACTATTTTGAACAAGTGTTTGGTTTAATTCTGATTTTTTTCTGGATGGTTTTAGGAGTCAGTGAGCAGAAACCAATTGATTTGGGTGAAAAACAGAAAGAAGATAGAGTGGAAGCTTTTGGCTGGTGATTAGCTAAGCTGCTGGCTTTTGCCATCTCTGTAAGTGCCTGCAAATTAAATAAATGGTTGATGACAACCATTACCATCCTAACTTTGCCTAGCATCACAGTTTACCTTATTGGCCTGTTTTCATTCTGCCCAGCTATGCCTGAATGAAGGTTGTCTGTGAGCACTCTCATTCCACACCAAAGGGTGTCATGAGCCTGACACATATTCACTTGTCTGGTTTGTGCTCCTTGAGTGGAGGATGATAAACATATGGATTGAGATGGAAAATATTGCATGAATTGGGTATGATTTGGTGAATATATGGCACCTAGTGTATTGGAAATAGAGAAAAGAGGAAGTGAAGGAACACACTGGAATAAATATGGGTGGGAACCACGTCATGAGAGGCAAAGAATTCCTGGTGTTATGCGCCAAACATGGCATGTAGATGTACACTATCCTTGAATGGAAAGAGAACTATACCCATAGTATTTGGTTCTGAAATATAAATATGCATTAAAAAATCTTCCCAGTGAAATGGGCACAGCCTGGTTAGTGGTGCTATGTGCTGAAATAGCAATTAATGAGACTTTGGCATTGGGTTTTTTTGCTCAAGACTTGGCACTTTTTTTATCCTCATGTACATTCATTGAGTTTAGAAAAGCTAGCTGAGCAGATTCTGTAGAATATTATTTAAAATTAGTCACATTATGAATTGCCATAGGTAAGGATATTTTTCTTAAAGGGTCATACATAATGTTGGCATGAATAGCTGTGACCTTTTGTGAGCAATTCATAATTTGTTGACAAATATGCAGTCAGTCATAAAGGTTATTAGGTTATAAAGAAAATAATATTTATTTGATAATGATCTGTGTTTTGTGGAAAAATAATCTGTGGGTTTTACCGGTAAGTAGTTGAGTGTGTATAGGGAAAGAGAGGGAATGCCATTCAGGTAATTTATATGTCAAATGTGTAGCTTCTTTTATAATCTAATATGAGCTTTCTAAGAGTCAGAAACATAGCAAATGTGATTGTTCCTTTCTAAATTTGGATTTCAAAATAAATCTGTAGTTTCTATTATGCAAATATGTTGCAAAAAAGAGGGAGATATGCACTGACAGCAAGTAAAAACACAGTTCCAGAAATGTGTGGTCTGTATAAATGATATACAGTTTGTTGGCTGACCCAAACTTTGTGCTAAATCGAAGCCAATAATGAAATTCAGAGGCAGATTTTTTACAATGCCTACACTGCATTACTATGCCTGTGTGTGAACACTTTGGATCAGTTAATTATACCCTCCTATTTGAACGTTTTCATTTACATAAGGAGCAGAACTTGATAAATCAAATATAAAATTCAGTGTCTGATTTATTGGATGGGGCGTTATGTAATCAGAATTTTAAAAGCAAAAGTTAAAACAAAATTGGCACTATAAAAGCAATTCATTCCAGATGAATATGAATTTAAAATTAACATTCCCCATGCTTCCCAAAAGTGGACCATGGTTATGTTTTTCATGGTTCCTAATAGTGCTATTTCTTAGTGTGCTCAGAGACCTATTTAAAGGTAAATTACTGATTATTGAACATTTCAGTAATTCACCTTAAAGCAAGACTTAATTTTCAAAAATTTTTGCCTTTTAGCTCTTTATCATAAAGCAGTAAAATTAGGGAGATGATGTCATCCTTATGGTGGCTTGCAGCTAAGAATCAAGAAAGGCTTATAGATATTTTCTCTAATGTGTCTCTAACATGAAGGAATACAATATTGAATCTGCATTCCTAACCCCAGTCATGATGATGACTTTGTCTGGAAAATGCATAAATACAATAAGGAGTCTTCTTTCCAATCTAGAAAAATGAGATCTTGCCTCTCTGAGTCAGAATACTTGAAAGATGTGTTTCCACACTGTGTTTTTGAAGACAGGTTTGGGGTTTTTTCTGTTTAAAATGAAAATATGTAGCATATTTCCTCAGCAGGACAGCTCCCGAAAGTTCTCAGACATGCGCTTTAACTTAGTAGACTAAAGCAAAACTATAGATCAATGATTACACTATCTTATTGTCTGGGGTGGGTTTGGTTGTTTTTGTGTTCTGTTGTTTGTTGTTTTTTGAATTTGAGGGAGAAGCAGAAGAAGGTGTTCCATAAAGTTGACATAAAGCTTTAACGAAATTATTTTCAATTATAGCCCTCTTAAGTCTCATTGAGCACAAGCGTTTTAGCTTAACAGCAATTTGTTCCTAGATAGGATATCAAATGATCACTGAACAGATGGCAGTGACATTTTATTGCTATCAAGTTGTGCCAAATTTGAGTGGACTGATGAAAAATGAAGAACAATATTCTGCTAACAACTCCCTCACTCCAGCTACTGTTCTTCTGTTTATATCTAGAATTATGTAAAAAGATTTTACTCACTGGAAAAAGAACTGTTACTCTACAAAGCTGTGGAACAACCAGCCTAGAGGGTGGCTGTCTCAGAGAGGCACTTGTTTGCCCAAGCTGTATTGTTCAGTGCCAGGTGTTCCATGCCAAACTGCATGTGCTTGGAAATGTCACGTGGACACAAGTTACCAAGTTATTTGGTAACTGCCAAAATATTTTTATGTATTTTTAATATTACTAAGTCTGTTTTCCAAATTTACAGTGTAAAATTAAGGACAAATTTGTTTTTGAGTAGACAGACTATATGAATCAAGAGCATTATGGCCACCATAGATTTCCATGTATTTTCTATATGGAACTCCTGCTCTTTTGTTTCAGAGGGGAAGGATAGAAAAAAGTGAAATCTCTGTTCTCAAATTATACCTTTTAGAAAAGGTCTTGATCAGTGATGTGAAGTGACACTTTATAGCTCTACAGTGATGCAGAAGTACCTGAGAAATTACTTGCTGACATCTGAAACTGCAGATCCTCAGTCACTTTGAAGCTAAGGTTCCAAAAACTGGCCAGTAATATTATCAGTTTATGCTACCTCACAATTCCTGCCAGTTGATAAAGAATCAAGGTCAAACTAAAACAGTTTCCATAAAAAACAATAAAGACTCATGCTCACGTTTCCTTTTCTTCAAAACTTATTTTACTTTTAATTAACCACTTCCTTCATTAATACTAAAAATAATTCAGAACTGTGATATCAGAGCCACTCTACTGCCAAATGACATGACAGAAAACCTACTTCCTGTTTTACTTTCTTGAAAACATAAGAATGATAAATATTAGCTTTGTTTCTCTTTTTTTCTGTAGAATGTGCTTCTGTACTTTCTTCTCGGTGAACAGTTAAGATCTCTTATCTAGAACACTAGAATGTTTTGAGTTGTCACAGGCAGTGGTTTTGGATGTTTTTTGTTGCTGTGAACTTTTGCAATGGGAGAGGTTGTTCAAATTCTCCTTTGCTTTAGCAATGAAGTGGACTCAAGCCCTTTTTTCCTCTAGAAATGAACTAACCTGAGCTTCTAAAATTGCATTTATCTGCTTTCTGATCCCCTCTTGGCCCAGATGTTGCAACGTGTTAGAAAGACTGGTGTTAGCTTTGTGTGACCCTTTCTAATAGAAAGATTCCAACAGAAATTGAAGTCCCTTGGTAGACAAACTTGAGTATCATCATAGTGTTATTGCAGGAAAACTCACAAAGAACATGGACATATCTTTGATATTTGGGGGGAAATATGAGGACATAGGTAAACAAAATGTGTTTAGAAAAGTTTCTCAAATCTTATTTTAATCATTGCAGTTTTTGCTCAAATTTCTATGTGCAACAGGAAATTAGATAAAATAGTATATTTAACAAAACATTGTAATTTTGTAGGCACAGAGTATTAGTGTCATATCCATATATTCCAAGGTACTGAAAGTTTTATACAGCTGATGGATATTTGAAAGATTATCTGTAAAATATATATTTTTCTACATGTGGTTTAAATGTAAAAGTCTGGTGGAGGCAGCAAGGTCTGATGCAAGTAAGTATATGGAAACCTGTTGGATGACATACACATTTCTCATGAGCAGAATGACAGTTTAACCTTTTATCGCTTATTTTAAGTCCTTACACTTTATACCGCTAAAATGCCTTTTGAATGCCGGTTCCCATTGAGTAATAAAAGTCTTATTGATGGTAATGTGTCAAAACAGAAGATTTTTGGAATGAAATAGTGAGTTTTCAAGCTGTTCTGTACCTGTGACCAAAATCTATGCACCCTCTTTGACTGTCTCATTTGTTGATGGATGTACTGAGTGTGCCTTTGCTTTTGGGAGGCTCTTTCTTCCTACTTCAAAAAATTAGATGCCTTTAAAAGCTGTACTCATTGGAGAGAGTATTTCTGGTAGAAGTAGCATTAGTATTGTAAGTGGTTTGCTGCTTGGAGGGGTTTGGTGATCTCTGGAGGTAAGCCCAATGTATGGGCTTGTAAGGCCATACCATGGCATCCCAGCAAGTGCTCAGGTCTGACACCACCAATGTGAACGTGGCAGGCTTAATCCGTGCTCCTGCCTGAAGAGCATTTTTACTGTGAAACGCAGTTATGATGGAAATATGTAAAAGAACTTTCTTGTTCTGGCTAAAATTGGCTTTGTACATTTGAAAAGCTTTCTAAAGTAGTGTCAGCATCTGAAACCTCCTTCGTGGAATGGGCGGCCTCGGCTGTTTAATGGATGTATTGTTTCATCTTTTCACTGAGTGGCTGAAAAAGCTCTAATTTGGGCCTTACTGTACTAGACTTATGAAAAGTGGAATTGCCTCATGAATTTTTGTGACATACTGACTTTGAAAAGCCAAAGCTTGCAATCTTGTTCTCTCTTTCTGAACAATATCTCCTTCTGCAGTACTTGACTCCTTATTCAACCTCAGTGCAGCTTCTGAACCTGCTTCCAAATTTCTACCTCAGAATCTGAAGTAACAGTCAAAATGTTAGCACATCCCTACTTTCCTATCAACTTTTAATTAAAATCCATTTCTTCAGATAGGTAAGGAGGTGCCAACTCTAGTATTCCTACTGTTTTTCGGAATAATCAAAAGCAGTTGTATGCACTGTGTGGGAACAGCCTTACATACATATCCCAAAAGTGTCAGATAATTTCTGTAGAAAACACAGTGCTAGTGCATTCAGTCAGAAATTTATCTGAGCATATTTTTCAGTTAGAAATCTGTGTGTATCCATGAAGTTTTAAATTTTGAAGATTGATAATTAAGGTAATGATGTCATACAACTACTTCTAATTTTTCAATCCCATCATTCCATCTGTAGCAATTCGTTATATATTTTAAGGACAAAACTTCTTAGTGTGATTTTTCTTTTTTTTTTTTTTCATGGAATGGACAAGACATTTCTTAATATTAAGTGGGTTGCTTCTTATGGGTTTTTCCCTCTGGTTTTCTCTATGCCTGCTCTTGGCCAGAATGCTTTTCAACTGGAATTTCAATAATCATTTTGTCTGCTGATCTAGAGTTAGAAGAAATAATTTCTGATGTGACTAAGTCTGGGAAAAGGTAGAATATGTTCTTTTCTTTGTTTTAAAGTAATGCAGTACTCTTATAAATTGCTGAGTTGCTTTTTGTTTCTGCCAGTATTTTATAAGAACTGCATAAAAGACAGCATTTGTAGTATCTGTAAATGTTTATTAAAAACTTGAAGGTAAAAAGTTTGTTTTGAAATGGAGCACATGTATGCTCCCTTCTCAACATACAAAAATGAATATGCTCCTTTCTGCACACTCTTCTGCCAGTCAGTTTACAGGTGCTGTATTTCTCTTTCAGTGTTCTCCCAATGCACATACAATTAGTTGTCCTTTTCATTGTCTTCGAATAATGCGAGCAGGCTGCACGAGTCCTGTCTTTATCTTTCTAAGCTTTGCCTCTGACAGTGGCTTGGTCCACTTGTTGTTTACCAAGTGGATTATCATAGTATTTCGCATCCTGTACAGTGGAGTCATCGTATGAGGACACTGTTCCAACAGGACACAGGAGCAGTCCCTGCCTTGTGGATTATGCAATTTAAATGAGAATACATGCATTCAAGCAGGAAGGGCCAATTCAAGAATCAGTGGACTTTTGATAATTTCTGAGCCTGTAGACAGTACTGTTTCTACTGAGGTTTCAGATGTTGTCCAGCTTGCTTGAGAAGACCACTGAAAATTACTTTTTTTTTGGTTGCTTTTGAGTGGAACTTGCTTCAATGCAGTGTTTCTGTATTATAACTGAAAATGAGTCATCTTTACCCTTTCAGAATAATTCATGCTTTGTCTAATGTGAACTCCTTTATTGAATAGGTTCTACTGGCTGACGAAAAGTACATGTCGTGCAAACAGATTTTTGGTCCCTTCTTTCTAAGATCTTGAACTACACTGAATATATAAAGTATTATGCAAAGTTTATTTGTGTTTATCTGCTGACTGATATTTGTTTGTATGAATCTTGTTTATGACATTCCTGTATCATTATGTGAAGACTCTTCATTCTCAAAGATGAAACTAGAATTAAAATTCTGCTTCATCAGTATTTTAAGGATAAATCTATTTTTGAGGAAATTGTAATTACTGTGAAATGTTGGAGGAACAGGCATAAGTACTTCTAACTTCTTGAAAGCAGGGAAATGTCTTAGAATCATCCAGTCTGACATACTATGTAAATTACATTCTGAATGTCTTTTTAGTCTCCAAGTAGAAACCAGATTATTTAATACTTATTAAGTAGGGTTCTTTTTTTGTTATTCCTGCCCTTTGACACCTAGGTTCTTGAATGGAAAGAATGAAAGGAAACAAAGAGAGTTTGCGCTATGTGGGTTTTTTTAAAATTTTCATTGATATCAGAATTTGACTGATATGTATATAACTTCTATTTGCAATTGTTAAAGACTGCCCAAAAAATGGTATTGGTTAACAATAATAATAATTTATGGGGAATTTGGTGCCTTCCTCCTGCCTATCCCCTACCCCTGGAATAATTCGTGGTCAGTGCTTCTTTTCAACCCTTTCCTGGAACAATTCTTTGGTCTAGGACTTCCTGTTAAAATGTTTCCTTTATACTTCATTAATTAAGTTATGTTGTAGGCTTTACTGTATTTTAAGTTTCATAATTTCAGTTAAAAGTAACTGAACTGAATTGGAAGAATGCAAATGAAAGATACTCAGTGTGTTTGTCAGTGGCAGTTTTGCTATTGTTTAAACTCTGGTACTTTACATGGTTCAACCTGAATAAGATACAGCTTCATTTCCATTTTCTTAGTTGAACTGTGCATAACAGCTGTAAGAATAGGAGGGTATCCAGTTGGTTCTGGAAATCGAATTAGCCTTAATGCATCTCTGTCAAATCTTGCGTTAATGGAGCAATAGAATATTGGTATTAATATTCTAAGAAAACGCAGTGCCGAAACAGTCACAAATTTATCTAAATGTATTTTTTAGTAACAGAAGGTGATTTCTAACAGGAAGTTTAAAATCAATAACAGTAAAGCTATGGTCAGTAATAGTTCTGTATAAATAATAGCTCTCACTGTCGTTCACTGAGAGATAACCTTGGTTGCTTGATGAAAAACTTAAGCAGTGTTTTCTAACTCAACAAAGCATGCATTGAGATAAAATGTGTAGGACCAAACGTTCAGGAAAACTAATAGAAGATAAGCTAAAGGGAAGCTGCTGGAACTTTGTAGATATTCTTTGGTATAATGAGTTACAGCTAAGAAAGTGTATCTTTTGTAATGGCTTTTTCTCTGAATGGATGCAGTATGTTTAGAACTAACCAAGCTGACACATAGTATTGAGTTTTGTATTTAGCAGTTGGAAGGTAAGATTTATTAAAATATTTTCTCTGGAAATGCCAACATGACAGGTGGGGAATCTTGACCATAAGATAAACAAGTCTAGCATTTTTAATGGGTCTACTTACTGCTACATCTTACACAATTATTTCTCTAGGTGGTCAGATTTTTCTCAGCCTGTTAGTGGAGGAGGACAGTTATGGTTGGAGAGGTCTCTCCCTTAAAAGTAAGACAGCTTTCATTGAACAGCACCAAACAGATGTGGAATTTAAAGTTCTGTTGCATCTCTGTCTCAATATTTATATGCATCTGCCATTTTCTTTGTTGGAGAGGGGAACCACGTTTGAAGAACAGAGTATGGTTTTTTATTTGTATTTCTTTTTTACCCAAAATCTTGAACCAGTTCAAAACTAGCGCAATTCCACTGTTTTGATAAGAAAAGTGATGGTCTTATACCAACACTGAGAATCATGTAGGCTGTTGTCATTCTTAGCTATAGCTCCTTCCCTCCCACTCCCCGTGATTGTTTGTGGATACATTTCTGTAACTACATTATTCCAATAAAGGATTTTCTCAGTTTCTACTCTGAATTTTCTCTCGCAGAGACGATAAATGTAAAGAAATACAGCATAGCTAGGGAAATGTGCAACACATATTCACTACACAGCAGCTCATCTGTATTTCCATTTGTCAAATGAGGGTCTTCTCATCATTCTTCTGCCTCTTTTCTATGTCTGCATGTTAATCAAGTGTCTGAAATATGCATATGTGAAGTAACCATTTATACTGTAGTAGTTATAGCTTTAGTTTTAAATTTGATGTATAACAATTTGAACCACTTTTTTTCATAAGCTCTGCTCATAATTTGTTCATTGTATTATTTCCAATCCATTTTCCACAGCTGCAATCTGAATAAGTGGCTCAATTATAGTTTAGTGTTATTCTTTAATATTCACTGAGCCCTATGGAAAACTTTGAAAGAAATATTTTATTTAAAGACAATTATGCTTAAATATCATCATTTTCTAAAGACATTTGCATGAAAAAAAGGCAAAACTATGAAGAACTAATTTTTCTTTTTCATACTAATGTCTGCAGTAATAATTCTCCTGTGTGACATCATAATTAACTGTCACATGATATGATATCACAGTTTAGTGTGATCAGAATTCTCTGACTTGAACACACAAATAGCATCGCTCGAAAACCAGACATAGCTGTCACTTTGTTCTGAAAATTGGATAGTTCTTTTAGGAACCATTAACAATATTAAGAAATCATTAAGAAATAGGTGCTGTTAATAGATATATTAAAATATGTAAATCTAAGAATGCTTGCTAATGCAATCTGTTTTTAAAAATAAACAAGTTTGAACTTTAAATAAAAAACTTTTTTTCATTATTTTGTCATTTTTCAAAAATAACTTCTTTTTTGTCTGGTGGCAATCTTAGTTTTAGGAAATAATACCTCGTGACAGATTTGTTCAGTGAGTTATCTGTTCTAGAAACTGTAAAAATATAGGCAGCTTAGAAATCGTGTTCATTTGTCCTTTGCACTCTTCTTTTTCATTGCACTTGAAAGCATGCGCAGAATTTTCTTGCAAAGTTTAGATTCTCATGAAGTGGCCATTGTGTAGCTGCTGCTCTGCTGTACTGGCCAAATACATAACACTAGTACCCCACTATGTGTTTCTTTGAAGACTGGAAACTAACTGGAGGGAGACACAGAAAATGCTGTGTAGAACCAATTGAATGCAAATTAAATGTCTGATCTTCAGCTTTTGGCATATTATTAGTGCCTATACTCCTGTTTTATCAAATTGCACTTCCTGTTTTTTTAAGATTAGTAGAGCTTGAGAGTCATGGTGTATAGAATTGTCATCTTGATAAATAGTAGAGATTAATGCTTTCATCCAAATTATGCATTCTTTTTAGGATGATAGCATTACATAATAATAGGGGCAGATTTCCAAAGTCTTGATCAACAAAATGATCACAGAGCGACTTCTTAAATAATTCATTTCCATCTATCAAGGCTGACATGAGGCAGCGTTACCAAACAACCTCCTTTTGACAGGGTAGTCCAATAGTACAGTTCTTATTCATTGCTCCGCTACTGGCACAGGAACACTTGTGGGCACATATCCAGGTCCCCAGGAAACTTGGAATCGTTCCACGTTAAGGAACTGTAACTGTAGCTAACAAACCAGCTGCTGTATTGAGCTCAGAAGGAAGTCTTTGTAGCTGTGTGGAAGGAACTTAAGTTATTTGCATAACATCCAGCAGTCTTGGTGGGAAGGGTTGGCAGGAGCACAACAGCAGGGTAGGCATCCAGCTTTTCTTTTTTGACCTTATCTGTCACTGATTCCATTCTTCAGTGCTAGGGTAAGATGAAAAGAGAGGGAAGTCAAGAACTTGACCAAAAGAGCTGAACAGGTCTGAAGAGAAGAGTACTCATGGTCATATTGACAGCGTTCTTTGTGGAAGTAATAGTTTATTAAATTCAACAAAAAATATTGGTTTATAATAAATAGTATCAACATCAGTGCAGTATTTGTGAGTTGGTAAACTCTTACTGTGGAGAGAGAAAATCCTTAACAACAGATAAATGAGACTAAATGAGACTAAATGCTATCCATCAGCATAAGTCAGCTGTCAGCCAGAACATGCTGTTGTACTGAGTTACAGAAATTTACAGAAAGGGTCAATCATGTTAAAAACAGGCAGATTTTTTTTCAATTAGGCCGATTTCAGATTAGGAAAAAAAAATAAACAATATCTCTTAAATATATTGCATCACTTCTTCAAACATTACTATTCCCAATAAAATATCGATCTACCTTTCCAAATAGGTGTTTCTTTAGTTCTGTCACACCAGCTTTGCACTGTAAAGAAAACAAATTCTCTATTTAAGTACTGTCTTTTGCAATGTACCTCTGTTAGAACACTCAGGCCATACTTCATCGAGTATTTAAGCTACCACCGCCACCAGAGGGAAAAAAATGCCTTGCTTTCCCGTGGCCTTCAGGCTCTCTGCTGCCTTCCACAAATACAGATGTTTGTGAGGCCAAACAGTAAGTCACATTGTGGATTTGGATTGAAAATAAGTAGGGTGCCAGTGTCCATCTGTTGCTCTTTCCTTCTGCCTCCCACCACCTCGCCTCCAGTTTCATTTCAACTTTCATTATGGTCCTGGTCCAATTCACTACTTTTGCACAAATGCTTATGATAGAAAAAGGGCTGACACAAGAGAAAAATGGAATTCTTGCAAGATAGCCTTTTCTTACCTTATATATATATTTTTTCCTATTTTTAAGAGATTAATTTTTACTTAAAAATGCATAAACTAATGACTTCTATGAATGCTTTTTATGTAGGAAAGGGCAGGAAGGCTAGAAAATGTAATTCACCATAATTTCAAAGAAAATTGAATTAACCTTTAATAAGAAGTTAAATATCTATCCCAGTACTTGAAATTAGACTTACTCTGCTCTCTTCTATATTCTGTCAGAAACAGAAAAGATGATTCTGGAATAGTTTAGTTTTCCTTCAGAGTGTGTATTTAGCAAAGGTTTCTTCCACTTCTATGATTGTATAAAGAACAGTCTAAGAGATGATTAAAGAGCTGCCAGCTGTTCATGTTAATTCGCACAGAACTTCCTGGTACTCAAACTTTGCAGTATTACTTGTGCTCCAAAAATGTTGAGCATATTGACAGATCTGAGAGCAGTCCTGCAAAGAAAGGCTTTGGGTTATTGGTGAATGAAAAGCTGGACATGAGCCAGCAATGAATGCTTGCAGCTCAGAAAGCCAAGCACATCCTGGGCTGCATCCAAAGCAGCGTGGCCAGCAGGGTGAGGGAGGGGATTCTGCCCCTCTGCTCTGCTCTGGTGAGACCCCACCTGGAACACTGCAGCCAGCTCTGGGGTCCCAGCACAGGAAGGACACTGACGTGTTGGAGTAGGTCCAGAGGAGGCCATGAAGATTATCAGAGGAGTGGAACATGTCCTGTGAGGAAAGGCTGAGAGAGTTCGGTTGTTCTGCCTGGAGAAGAGGTGGCTCCAAGGAAACCTAATTCTGGCCTTCCAATACCTAAAAAGGGCCTACAAGAGAGCTGGAAAGGAACTTTTTACAGGGCATGTAGTGACTGGATGAGGATTAACTGTCTGAAACTAAAAGAGATTAGATATTAGGAAGAAATTCTTTGATATGAGGGTGGTGAGACTCTGGAACAGGTTGCTCAGGGAAGCTGTGGATCCCCCATCCCTGGAGAATGTTCAAGGCCAGGTTGGATGTGGCTCTGAGCAACCTGGTCTGGTGGGTGTCCCTGTCCATGCCAGGAGAGTTGGAAGTAGATGATCTTTAAGGTCCCTTGCAACCCAAACTATTCTATGATTCTTTGACCAATATTTTTTTTTGTGTAGTATTTTCATAAGTCAGTGTTTAAAAATCCTACTTGCCACATTTCAAATGCTTTTTCTCTGAACATGTCAGTTGTTTAAATAATCTTTTGGACTCCTGTAAGGAACCCAAGACTTTGTTTTTAATTGTCTTCATTGGCTGTCAAGGAATTTGTATGGAGTAAAAGTAAGCTGCAGTGATACATTGTTATTGTCAGCAATTTCTACTACCAGTCACATAGAAACCATAGCCATTATGAGAGTGCTGAAGTCTAACTTGTGTTTGTTGCCTCGTTACTGCAGAAGTCTTCTAAAGTTTGCTGCATCAAACACAATTTTTGTTGATTTCTGACAAGCAGAAAGAAATAAGGTGTCATATTTTAATTTATATTATTCCTTTGGCCCTCATCCTTCCTCCCCATCCTCCAAGGAATTTTTATCACATTAAATATAGGAGAAAAAACACTCATCTTCTGAACTCCTCTTACCCCCTCATATCTTCATTGAAATCAAGAGAGAATTTATATTTCAAGCTAATTTAACCTAACTTCTTTTTAGTTTCTGGTAAAGGCATATTATCCTTATTTGCAGCATTTTAAAAGTTCATTATGTTGGCATTTTTGTTTGAGGAATAAAATCTGAAGAAGTGCACAACATTCTGTCTTGTTTCTTGTTTTAGTCTGCTTTTATGAATGGATTAATGGATGGGCTCTGCCTGCAAATGAATCTTCACAGCATGAGTCATGGTCATTCTTAAGACTATTGAAGAGTATTTTATATCCTAACAGTTCCAATTTTGTAATAAAATCGAGGCTTATCAATAGAGCTACTATCTTTTCTTATTTACAGAAGAAAACAGACAGGTTCTTTATCACAATAACTGAGTTAACAGTCTAGTTTGCAACCAGAGGAGTATAATATAACAGAAACAACTGTAACTCTTTTCCACAGCTAAATAATAGTTTGCACTCCAAAGAAAGGAATGTAAGTAAACCTCCCTTTGGGAAGAGACGGGGAAGGAAATGAAATACATTAATTCACTGAATTAATCATAGTGGAACAATTACTTTTAAATGTTCTTTTAAATGGGGCAAAACACATTTCTCTGTAGAATGTGCTATCTGCTCCATATATTTTACCTACCAGTCTTGCCCAGCACTCCTGTGCGCATTTACCATTTTCAGGAAAGCTTGGAAAAAAACATCTTAGATATTACATAGACAAACCCCAGTGATTAGACAGAGAATAGGCATCTAAGTTGCTGACAGTATTGCAGGGAATGCATAGAGAATTGTCTGTGGCTATTCTGCTTGTGCATGTATTGGGGAGGCCACGAGAGATGCAGGTTCAAGCTGATCACATCCTGTGGAATCATATGAAAAACTGGAACTGTTACATTTGCTGGGTTTTAAGGAGACCAAGGATAGAAAATGATACAGAGCAAGTCACTTTAGGTCCATCCAGTTTCATGGGGTGTTTTATATATATACAAGCAACAGTGGAAACTTACTGTTATTAACTACAAATATTTTAATACACTTTCTTTTTATTTTTTTTTCCTTATGAACAGATTTAAGAAATTTGTCTGGATTAATACTGAACTGAATGCATCGGAACTGAAGGAAATGTTTTGAGATTAATCTGACAGAAGTCTTGCAAAAATGGTACACTGAGGTCCCTGCCTGCCCCTGTGGGAAGACTGTGACTGTATTTTTATATTGCAGTTTATTGGCCCATAAAAGACAATGTAATAACAAATGTAACAGTAAATTTATGCAATAGTAGTGGTTCCCCTCCCACTGACTGGATATGAGTGATCAAAGGTCTTTGCAAGAAGATAAGCACAAGGTTAGCAGAACTTCCTCCAAGTTCAGGGAGTCTTCGAGAAGCATGCAATCTGATGATTATTTCGCTAGAAAACTTAAAGCCTTGAACGGTAGCATGGGTCCTCCTGTTTCTTCAAATGCCTCTAGCAAAGCTGAAAGTAATCAAACAAATGGTACACCAGCCGTGCCTAAAATGGGTGTTCGAGCAAGGGTATCTGAGTGGCCTCCTAAAAAGGATTGCTCTAAGGAACTGAGTAAAGCTGCGTGGGAAAACAGACCTCCAGCCACTTATGAAGGTGTTGGCTCAGTACTTCCAAATGGACAAAATGACCAAAGCGATGAACAGCAAGAAGAGCTAGAACTGGAATTTACAGAGGGAAAGTATTCAATTGGAGATCTTTTTGTTCATTCACCTCAAAGAGGACTTCATCCCATAAGACAACGAAGCAACAGTGATGTGACAATAAGTGATATTGATGCTGAAGATGTGTTAGACCAAAATGCTGTTAACCCAAATACTGGAGCAGCTCTTCACAGAGAATATGGCAGTACTTCTTCAATTGATAGACAAGGCTTGTCTGGAGAAAATTTTTTTGCAATGCTGAGAGGATACAGAGTGGAAAATTTTGAACATAAAACCCTTGCTCCTTTTGGATTTTCTGAGTTTTTCCACTGTGATCCCACAGTTTCTCCAAGTCTACATGCTGCTGCACAGATTTCCAGAGGAGAATTTGTCAGGATTTCTGGGCTGGATTATATGGATAGTGCCCTACTTATTGGTCGAGACAGGGAGAAATCTTTCAAGAGGAGACTTAAATCAGAAGCAGTAGAAACATCCCTGTTTAGAAAACTGCGAGCTGTTAAAAGTGAGCACGAAACCTTTAAGTTTTCGTCAGACCTGGATGATAGGCTTGACAGAAACATTCGTTCTTGGAACTGTCAGAAATGTTTTGCACATTATGATGTTCAGAGCGTTTTGTTTAACATAAATGAAGCAATGGCTACCAGAGTAAATGTAGGAAAAAGAAAAAATATAACTACTGGGGCTTCAGCTGCGTCACAAACTCAGATGCCCGCAGGCCAGACTGGAAACTGTGAATCTCCTTTGGGAAGCAAAGAGGACCTCAATTCAAAAGAGAATTTAGATGCTGATGAGGGTGATGGGAAAAGCAATGATTTAGTATTGAGTTGCCCTTACTTCAGGAATGAAACTGGTGGGGAAGGAGATAGACGGATTGCACTTTCTAGGGCAAATTCAGCATCTTTTTCTTCAGGTGAAAGTTGTTCTTTTGAGTCCTCTCTGAGTTCCCATTGCACAAATGCTGGTGTTTCAGTACTGGAAGTACCAAGAGAAAACCAGTCCATTCACAGAGAGAAAGTGAAGCGTTACATCATAGAGCACATTGATCTTGGAGCATATTATTACCGCAAGTTCTTCTATGGAAAAGGTAAATTTTTCTAAGCTGTTCTGACATATCCATGCATTAGATTTAAATTGTTTAGTAAAGATTAGTTTTTGTTTTCCTTCTTCTCTATAGAGAGACTTAGGTATTCCAGAGGATCCTGAAACTCTTTATTAAAATTAAACCTGTTATTTTTGCTCTCTCAGGGCAAAGAAGTGGGTTATGTATGGTTGTGCAATACCTGTGTGAGTTCGTTAAGTGATTTTATGAGAGGTCATATAAAATAGCATGTAAGCTAACTTCTCCAACCCAAACTTTCTTGATCAGCAGGAGAAAAAAATGTCATTTATATCCAGTAAATGCATTGGAAATACTGATACCCAGAGTGGAAATAATTGTTTCCTAAAAGGTGACTCCAAAAGAGAATGTTTTATTATTGAGGCTTCCAACTCTTCTAGATTCGACTGTCTTCAAGTGTGTCTTGAGGCCTTTCATATTGTATGCACATGTACATGCTCCTTAAATAGAGAGCTTCTGATGTTATTTAGTTTTCCAGCTTAAAGAAGGATGTTTTATGCATTTCTCCTAGCCTTATACTCCTTTCTTTTAGGATATGATCAGTCTGCAAAAATGCCAGCATACTCTTGTCAGCAGAGTAATTATCTTGGCTTGAATCATTATTCAGATAAACTATTTCCACTCTGTGATCAGCTTTGATAGTCTGCATTCAGTACTGGCTTGTGCAATGAGTATGAAAACCCTGGTTTTGTGGGAGAAACCCAAAATACCTGTCTCTGTCCTTTCTGTATTATGAATTACAGCTTTTATTAAAAGAAAAGGAAAAAAAAGTCTGCTTTTGTTTTTAAAAAACTGTTCCAGACCAATTCTTTTTGTTCTTCTTGAAGTCATACTTCCTCTGCTTTCTAACTATATTTGAACATCAGGAAATAAGCACTGTACTGTTACTCCTTCCTGCTGTAACCCTTTAAAAGGGACTCAAAAGAGGATCCACATCAGTGCTGGGCACAATACAATAGACACTGAGAACATATTAACTGTAAAAAACCTGTATTTAAAAGGCAAGGAAGAGAAGAATTTGGATCTGTGATGAAAGAGGAATACGAAGACCCACAGCTAAGCAAGGAACAGGCAGCAAATCCACAGGTTCAAAATGGATTTCAAGCTGGACAGGTTGTAAAGAATATAAAAAGTGTTGATGAAGTCAGAGTTCAAGAGAATGAGGGGAAACTTGTAACAAAAGGGTGGCATATTTTTTGAGGGGCAGAGAGAAGAAAAGATTGGCACACACGAAAATGAAAGGAAGACTGTCAATAGACAAAGGTGGTGGCAGGATAGGTGGAGGGGGGAGGACAAGAATTGAGCCAAATGAAAGAGAACTTGTTTGTGAAGTGCTTTGATCTTGGATGAGTTACAAATGCTGAAGTGCAGAACACTTCTGTGAAGAAAAATCCTGTCAGAGAAATTATAAAAAGAAAATGCAGATGGATACTCAAAGCCACTTTAAATAATATATTATAAACAAACCTAATGACCTTTCTGGAAAATTGATGTGAATGTAATTAGTTTTAATTAACTTCTGTTCTGAAATAGTATCATAGTTTCTCAGAGTTTTATCCCACCTAGTTTAATACTAGGAAACTTGAATTGCAACTAATTGTTCCCTAGGTAGAGTTCTTCAAAAATAAATATGGTGTGATATATTTAATATCCAGTAAAAAATTGCTACCTTCTCACCTTTCCAGTGATTTGTAAGCCATGGCCTGTTGTGCATTATCTTTTTATAGAGCTGTAACAGATGTTACATGAGGGAAATCTGTATTTAATGGCTCTTATGATGCAGCAAGTCAGGGCCAACAAGATAATGAAACAAAAATCTTAATTTTTAACATCTACCATCTTAAGGTTTCATGCACATAAGGAATCTCCACATTAATTTCAATTGAATACAGTTCTCACCTAAGCAAAACTTCTTGTGGGTAGAGGAAATAATCCAGACATTTTGTGTTGGGCACCAACATGTGTTGCTGCTGGCCTGAACTTCCATATAAAAAAAATTGACATTTATGTTCATACTGGGTCTGTGTGATGTTCTTCCATGACAGTGAGCTCTCCTAGCTGATTTTTCATTGATTTGTAGATTTAGTTGTGCAGTTTAATTTTACCAAAATCTTTGCAGGAGGATGAATTAAAACTTTAGCAAACAAAGGTTACTTGTACATACTGCCACAGATTTTCTTTGCCTTTAAGAAAATATATATGAAAAAGAAATAGCTTTCTGAATATTTGATTTTGTTCACAGTCTTATAATTGGCACTTGTCAGCATACCAGTTTTATTTCTGTTTTAAGATGCATGGAAGAAACACCCTGGCATGTGTAGCACTAATTATTCCATTCCCCTTCAAGAAATATGAGATTAGGGATTCAGTGTTTTCTGAAATGAGTTGTAGTTTTATACTGCATATTTATAAGCTTTGTAACTATTGTTAAAATCAAATCCAACACAACTGATATAAAATATGTTATGTTTATTGAATATATCATCTCAGTTTTCAGCTGAGATTTGTAAAAGCTAGAATATATTGTTTTATCTCATGGTTTTGATAATCATTGATTCGTCCTTTTCCCTTTGTGCAATTCTCCTCATAATTCCTCGAGACTTGTTTACTATTACCATGCTTTTTATTTGAGGGATGCTTGCAACCATTTAATGTTACTGTGTCTATCTGCTGATATGGGACTGCAAAAATGTCCTAAAAGAAGTGTACAGGCTTAGAAAGCTATTGGTATTAACTCAGTATTGTACAAGTAAGACCTTTGTGTTTGAAGAAAAATTGACAACTATTCCTCAAAATGAAAAAGTGAAAAATGAAAAATATTGTAACATCCCTCTAGATCTCAGCTAGAAAATAGCACTTATTTTCTTCTTTTCTCCCCGGCTGATTCTTTTAAACCAACATAAATACATTTAAACAAGCTCAATGAGTTTGTACTTTTTGAAATTAAAAAAAAGATGATGCCTTTAATTAAAAATGTTTTCCCCAAATCCCAGAAGATTAGTAGCCATGCTATTCTTCCATTTACTTCAGCTTCCTTACTTTCCTTTTCTGAAACTGGTTTATCTATTTTATTTTTAATGCATATAAATAGTGTATTTGGTTTTCTGTCTTTCATGTTGTACAAGAAATTAGTAGGTATATTCTGCAGACACTTGCATTATTCTGCTCAATAGTACTGCAGCCAAGAAATCTAGTAACTGTGTAATACCCTTTTCTAGATTTACATCAAAATGGACAGCTCTAGACTTCCAGCTGAGGAGTTTACCTTATGTCAAAGCCTGAATTATGCAGCTGTGGGGAGTTTTATGTTATTGGAAGTGTTTGACCTCTGAACTTCTCTTTCTCTCCTGCTCTCAGTCTTTGTGAACTCCAGTTCCACTTGATAAAATTGCCCATCCAGGCTCAAAGTTTTAATTTAACACTGGGAAGTCCGTAAGGTACATTATTTATCCATGGAGATAGAACATTCGGACTGGGAAAGGAATAGAGTTGGAGAGCATGAGCAAATAATTTAATGTCTGTGCCTCTTTGATTCCAGGTGTTCCTTCCAAAAAAAGTTGTAATGTGCTGCTGCTCGTTTTCCTTCCATTGGGAGATGGATTGTAACCACCTACACACTTCATAGATAGATTTTTGAAAGACTACTGGAAACCTAATTTAAACTTGATTTGAGAAATAAGACTGTCATTTATGTAGAGATGACTTCATTCTTTCTATTAATTCTGAGAGTATGGATAACTTCTTAGTGAAAGACATTTTGCAAAAACTTCTTTACTCACGTCTATAAATTTGTCATTTCAAAAATGTATCAAACTAGCTCCGAAATGCTAGCAAAATATTTTTTAATCCAGACAATCTCTAAGGGGAAATTAATCAGTCAATTGCTATTTAAAATTTGGGATTATGGCATGAATTCAATTGGAAGAAATTTCTGGAGGCCATCCAGTCTATTTCCCACTTTAAAGCTCCCTTTAAATATAGGTTCTGAATAGGTTGCTCAAAACCTGTTTCCTTTTAGCTGTCCCTTTAGCTTTTTTACTGTCTCCAATTCTCCTGGCAACCTGTTTGTGTTGGATTCCCCTCACTGAGAGGCTGCATGTTCTGATGGTTGCATCTTGTTCTTTCACTTTGTACCTTTGAGAAGAGACTGTCTCTCCTTTCTCTACAACCTCCCATCACTCGTGGGATCCAGCAGCTTTTTCCTCCTTTAATCTGCTCTTCTCCAGCTGCAAAAGCCCATTTCTTTTAGCCTTTCCTCATCTTTTATGTTCTCCAGCCCTCTAATTGTCTTCATAGTTGTCTGTTGGCCTTGTCCCACTCTGTCCAAAACTGGACGCTGCTTCTTACATGGCCTCAAAAGTACCAAACAGTGTTCTCCTGAGCTGCCGGAATACTCTTGGCCAGAGTGTGATTGCCCTTCCTCTCTGCTGGGAGGTTCTGCTGGCTGCTGGGCAGCCTGTGCTCACAGGGTACCCAGTGCTTTTCCCCAGAGAGGCTCCTGAGACAGTTGGTCCCCAGACTGTGCTGTTGTATGAGCTTGTTCTGTTCTACATGCAGGTCTGTGTTGGTCTTCATAAGGCTTTTTCAGTCCATTTTCTTGGATTGTAAAAATGGGAGTTTGTTTTAAAGTGTCAGGTTGAAAACTTCAGATGGATTAGGATTTGCTTCACATGAAGCTCAGCTGTGACAGCTCAGCAGTAGCTGCCTCCAGGGGAAGGGGAGAGTGGGAGGTGAAGCACAGACACCCTACAGCTGTAGAACTCTGCTTGTGTGGCTTTGCCCTTGCCTGCTTTGTTAAAAGTGCAAGGATTATGCATTTCCATGTCTGCCCCGTGCACATATTCCTGATTTTTCAAAAGCCTGCTGGTTATTCCCCTTCACCTGGTGCACCCATCTGCAGTCCTAACCTCCAATACATGAACAATATATTCTCTTTGAGCTTGGTCACGGACATCAACTTGTTGGGGATGCACTCCATTCCATCATTTAGATAATGTAAAACCCTATTAAACAGTAACAGCTCCACTATCAAATGCTGATAAACATTTTAGTAACTGGCCACTAATTGTAATTTGTATTACTGATCACAGTCCATTAAGGCCAACTGTCTAGCCAGTTTCCATCCACCTTGTAATTTGCATGTCCAAAGCATGTCTTTTCAGTTTAGCTACACAGATACATTATGGGAGACTGTGTGAAAAGCATTACTAAAGTACAAGTGGGTGACATTCATTGCTCCTTCCTCATCCGTAAAGCCAGTCACATCACTGTAGAAAACAACTGGATTGGTCATGCATGATTTGCATTTTTTAAGTCTGTGCAGGCAGTTTCCAAGCATCTATTTGTCCTTCATGTGCCTGGAAATGTCTTCCATGAGAATTTGTTCCTTAATCTCCCTGGGAACTAAGATTTATGGTGACTGTTCTATGGCTTCCCAGACCCTCTTGCTCCTTTTTAAAGGTGACTGTAACTACTCACTATGAACTTTTAAAGGTGGTAAGCAGGAGCCTCAACATGGGTCCTGTTTGGTCACAATGATTTGAGTATGTCTGGTCTCCCTAAATGGTCTCTAATGTGATCTTTCTCTTCAGTTGATAGTGCTTTACTCTCCCAGACTGGACCAGTTGGCTCAAGGATGAATTTAACTATTCATCAGACATTGAAGAGTTACTAGACTCAGTTTTCCCTTGTTGAGGCTGAGTTGCTGCTTTGAATGGAAAGGTGTGAATAAGAATAAGAATAAGAATAAGAATAAGAATAAGAATAAATCTTATTTGTTCAAAGACTCTTAGCTTTTATTCAAGATTATATGTAGATACAGTTTCTCCAAACTAGTTTCATACAGCATCAAGCAAAAAGATTAATTTCATTGTAAAAAAAGGAAAAGAAAATTTCATAGTAGCAGCAGTTGCAGTAATTTATATGAGTGACCACTCCTCTCATCAAAATTAGCATTTTGTGATTTATGTACTCATTGTACAGTTCAGAAGATCATAAGCTGTTGTATTCACAGACCTCATTGTTCAATTAAAAATAATATTTTTTCTTGCTGCAGAAATTTTTTTTTTTAGGTTTGATGAACATTTTCTAGGAGACTCATACTTTACTATTCTCTTATCTCTTCATTCATTCCTGTGCAAAAGAGCATCAGAACTACTTTGGAATAGATGAAAATCTTGGACCTGTAGCAGTCAGCATCCGGAGGGAAAAGGTTGAAGATGCTAAGGAGAAAGAAGGATCTCAGTTCAACTATCGTATAGTTTTCAGGACAAGTGAGGTAATGTTCATTCAGTAATTCTGCAAAGGAATGGGAAAGTTGACTGAGAGCTTAGGATACTCATTATTTGTCTGTGGGTACGTTGCTAACTTTGAAAGTAAATCTGTTAATGGGAAAGGTTGTTTCCTGTACCATTAGTAAATGTTGTTGCTCCTGAACAAAGTTTTCCTTTTCTGTACCACATAAATTTTTTGTCTTTTTGAGTGAGCACCCAAAAGGTAAGTTGGCTGAAGAGAACTGCAAGGTGCAAGCAAGGCTAGAGATCTTTAACATAGTTAAAGATATGTGTGGATCAGGCTGCTTGATATTATGTTTCTAATGACAGAAATAAAAGATTAAGAAATGTAGGGATAAAGGGAGCTGTAAAGTATGAAAACTAGTGTAATGACATTTGTATTTTTTTGTTTTGTTTCAAAATACTTTCTCAGAAGCTTTTTTGGTGAGATGTCTCTATGTACTTCTACATGCATGATTTGCAGAAGGAATACTAATATATTCATAAAATAATGGTTTTATTTGAATGAAGAATTTGCTTGTGGTTGTTGTGTGCGAAGTCTCATAACTTCTATTTTAAGCAATTTAATATCTCTTGGTAACTAATTTCTTTGTCACAGCAACTACCTTAGATTTGTATGAAAACACACAGTGTTATTATTGCAGCAAACAACTGTAAATTTTTGGAATCCTTAGGACTATTGGTTTTTATTTTGATTAGGATAAAGAGATGTGTTAACTAGACCTCCTGATATCACTGGACTCTTGTGCTTTTGCAAACAGATGTAAAAACAGGTACAGATAGATAGATAGATTTTTTTTTTCCAGTCCAGGGTTTTTTAATAGCCAGAAAAGCGGTGTCCATGTATGTATGTGTGGAGAGGTGATCCAGGTGACTCAGTTCTAAGAAATTACTCTCTTTTTGTTAAATCAAATGAAGATAAAGCAGCATGGATTAAATAATAGGTGAATGGGTTAAGTGAAAGTTCAATTAGCTATAGCTTATCTCGTGTCCAGCCTCACATTTGACTACTGTGTTTGCTAGGGTAGTATGCAAAAATAACTAGTTTTAGTTTTCCTTGTGTCTTTAACACTTTTCCCTCCCCCAAAAAAGGAATATTCTTAGTAATTGGAATAAATTGATAACATGCTTCATGAATTTCTTTAAGCAAAAAATGTATTTGTCACTTAGACAGTGAAAGCTTATCTGGTCTTTAAAAGTTACTTAGTAATGTTTCTACAGGTTAAAAAAAATAAAATAGGGATGTTTTTCTTTCCATTTCTTTTTTCCATGCTTTTGCTAAAACCTGAGGTTTTTATCTGTAGGGTGTAGAGTATTAGAGCTAAAAATGTTTTGTGTGTTTTACCTTTACTGCAGCTAACGACACTTAGAGGAGCAATTTTAGAAGATGCTATACCATCCACTGCTCGTCATGGCACGGCAAGAGGTCTGCCTCTCAAAGAGGTGCTGGAGTATGTAATACCAGAGCTGAGCATTCAGTGCCTGAGACAGGCTTCCAACTCACCCAAAGTACCTGAGCAACTGCTTAAACTGGATGAACAAGGGGTATGTAGCACATGGCCTTTCTTTAAAGACTATTCCTTAGATAAATAGACGAAAAAAATTATTAAATATTTTGCAGACAGTGCTAATTAACATGGATCTGTAATGCAAACTGTTGACTTTCTTGGTTTTAGAGAAACTGGTCTGTTTTCACTGACAAAATAAGGCTTGCTTTTCTAAGCAAATTCTTCTTAAAATGCATTTCAGCTGAAGGAAATAAATATTGGCCTATGGAGATTGTCTTTCAATGGCTGAGTGAGAGAAGGATTATTAAGTTTTAACATCAGTAAGAAGGGATTTTCACAATCTGTATTTGCACGTTAATGTGTACAAATGTTGAATGCAAATGAAAATACATCTAACACTTCATTAATATTTTGTATGGATAAGGAAGAAAAAGCATGTTGTGTCTTAAGCCTCTGCATCTAAAATTTATGGTTATTTTTTACAATACCGTTTGATGATTAACTTGCTGTATTCTTACTAGAATAGAATAATTCTGTGTTCATACAACTGACACTGTGATTGAGACTAATGAATTAACTACATGGCAATGAAGTACTTGTATGGCTTAAATTTTGAGATAAAATGGTGAGGTTTATTAGGTTCAATAAAAGTGTATCTGCTTCATTCAAAGCTAGTAGTTAAATTTATAGTTTCTGAATACTTTGTGAAGGACAGGCTTATGATGGGTTTTAAATCATAGTTTTAAAAAAAATGTTCATTTGAACTGAAGATTTTACTTCCTAGGTGAAAGTCAGTATATATCTGTTGAAGTCCAATCCAATGATGGAATCAATTGATTATGATGGTGCTATTATCAATGTTTTCTTGCTAACTCAGTTTCAAATGTAGTGATGGTATTTAACGTTGGTGGCGTCCACCAGAATTCTTCTATCCTTCCTTATGCCTGTAATGATTGCTCAAAACAAAGTACATGTAGTCAGAGGAACAGAATTGGCTTTTTTTGGATGGATTATTAAACTAGTTTTTGTATGTTAATTTTAGCACTTTTGCTCACACTGGTCTTTGAGGAGGACTTTTAATTAAAAATTAATTTTGCCAAATGTTGTTATTTTCTTCTGCATTTGTCAGTTTTTTGGGTAAAACCATACAGGGAATTCAGAAGCACTGAATTCTGAATCCAAGGGTTCCTAATGTGCTCTTGCTCTCTGCTGTTTGACCTTCAGAGAGAGTTAGGTTAATTTAGTAAATAATATTCACTCTGAGGGTCAGTATGTTCAACGCAGTATTGAATATGACTGTGTTTGACCTGATCTGAATATTTCCCAAACTCACTAACAGTATTTCCCAAAAATTGGAAATGGAGATTATCCACTGAACTGACCGAAATGATTCTTTAATCATCAGGTCTTCATTTTGAGAAACAGCAATATATAGCACTTCCTTTTATTTTGTGTGATCAGTTCTGAAAATTCAGTCCTATTATTAAATGGGCTGTCACCTGACAAAATGTAATATTAATATATCGTATGTACTGCTTATTGCAAGGTAATTACTTGAACATAGACAGAAAGCTGTGCAAAGAACTGGAATGAGATCCATTCTTGTTTTAAATCCTCTTAGGTACTTAATGCTTTCAGTCTATTAATCAAGTAAATACAAAAAGAGTTATGCTTGGCAACTGAAGGTGATGACTGGTGGAAATACCATGAATTTAAAATATATGAATTATGATCTAGAAGATTAGTACTGTCACCAGAGTGACAGTAGAATTTTGTCTAACAGAGTTTAAATGTTTTCATAGTTCCGTAGCCAACTGAAGACTACTTTGATGTTTTCATTTAATTTTCTACCTGTTTGATAATTTTTCTGTGAAATCTAATATGGATTATGGAGGAAAAATGTGGCTAAATTTTGTCTCTAAAAATGACAGTGGAAACTAGATGTAAATTGGATGGTTGACCTAATTTTAATATATGAAGAACTTACCTTTTCCCAATTTATTCTGCCATACTATGCTGATCATTAAATTTGGCTGTAAATTTGCAAGAAAATTCAACTGTTTATCTGCTACTGTTGTTTTTTTAACCTTTCTCCAACTTCCCCCTAGTTTCCCTTTGTAATTTCTGCTAATGGTTTTTTATTGTATATGCTTTTTGGTTCCCCTCACATCCCCCTAGGGATGTTCACTTCTCTCTAAGCTATAGGATGAAGTTTAAAAAAGACCAAAGAAATTAAGATTGGTTGCAGTGATATTTAGTGGCTACTGTGTCTAATCTCTTGATACTCTTTTACAGAAAAAAAATCTAAAATCTTCACATGATGAAAGTCAACAAGTTGTTGTTACATGATAAATAATCTGTGCAAAAAGTTGACAAGATGCCAAGATTCAGTAGTGAAGGATTCTGACAAGAACACAATCCTTTTAAGTCAGGAAGACTGCTATGCACCTTCAATATGTATCACATACCCAAGTAGCTAAATGGGTTTAGAAGTTATTTTGTGATGTCACGTTATTAAATTGTTCTCAGTGTAAAGTATAACTGAACGTAAAATTTCTGTTTTGGAAATAATGAAATCAGAACCATGTCTGCAATTATTTACTTTAAAAGATTTGAATAAGCATGTGCTACCATTTCAAAACTGGCAAACTTTATCAGTTTTAAATATTCTGATAGTTCTTCATGCCAGTTGAACGTATGACATAAGAAGATCCTCCCAAAGCTCATTGAGTTATTTCTTTTTTAGGCATTGACATTCTAAATGTACCTTGATCTCTGCTTCTGCACAGCCACCATGATCTTGGCTGAGAGTTCTTTTACTCAGGTCTTCTAACTTCATAGTTGTGAAGGGTTCTAGCACAGGGGTAGGAGGTTCAGATTACTGCAAATGAGCTTGCAGCTCATATAGCAATAGTGGTATTGACAGAATTGACTTTGTACACAATTGTGTAGCATTTACAGCGCTTGTCTGTCCATGAAGTCAAATCCCAGGATTAATTCATGTCTTGGGCTGGTGAGTTTCACATCCTCCTTTTCAAATACCTTTTACCTCAATGTTTAAACTACGAGGTGTTAGATTGTTTAAGATAGATGTATACTTCACTCCTGTTTGGAATATTATTGATATTCATGAACAAATGCAGGAATGACTGGTGTCCACAGAATAAAGAAGTGTGACTAGACTGAATGTTTTGCCCAGGTGCCTCTTTACTCCTAGTCCTTGTTCCTATTGTTGGTGGCTCAATTTAGCATTTAATTTCTCTACTTGTCAATTCTGGTGTGAAGTCAAGGAAATCAACTTAAATCCCCTGTGGCTGAAGTTAAACTATTTGACACAGGGTTGGTGTAGAGGTGGCAGGATGGTCACCATCATTTTAAGTCTCTGCTGGGATATGTCAAGTAACAGTGCTGTTTCCTATAATCTAATGTTTATATGATCAGTTATCTTGCAGTTTCCTCCATGAATAGTTCATGCTATTTTACTCCTGAATAAAAGGCACCAGTGTGCAATCTGGAACCTTTTGTTAAATACCTAACTCTTCTTAAAGTGGGGTCAAGCAAGGAAGCACTCTGGATGGGGATAGCATCTAATGCCAGTCAAAAGGAAATGACGGGAGCAAGCCAGTATCTTAACCCTACCCTGCTCTACGGTTCATTGGTCTGACTCAGGCAGCTCCTACAGTGCATCCAAAACCCAGAACCCCCTTTTATCTCCCTCCCATTCCACATCAAACTTTGGCACAGCTTCTAGCTCTTCTGTGTTCTGGGCTGGCCAGGTGAAACCTTATTCCTCATTCCTGTCCTTACGAAGCCTGTCCTTTGCTCCTGACAGCTCTCTGGTCAGCGGCATTCTGCCAGAGCAGGTTCCACAAGGGCTCATCCCTACACAAAGCAGTTATCTCCTTACGACTAAGGGGAAGCAGACTGTTGTTGTCACCTTCGCTCTAACAGAAGTACATACATACAGCCTGTGCATAACATGCATTTTGGACACTAATCCTGAGGTTTGATTAAGAGAGATCTACAGCCAGAGAATTGATTTGAGTCATGAATATAGATAAATCTCTGAAGGGAATCTGGTGTGACTGATGGTCTCTGTCAGTTTGTGAAACTCTAGAAGGTGTCAGTTAAGAATAATGAGACTAATCCATTCACTTGGAGGTTTCCTCTTTGTCAGCTTAAGTGTGCATAAAAGCTAAGAAGACAACAGTCTGCTCAAGGAGTAATGATATCTCCTTATACCTAATGCTTTATAGTTTTTGTACTTTATTTTTGAATAGATGTGATTTATCTGTTTAATGTTCCGTAACTGAGAATCTGTTTAACAAAACTATTTGACTGCAATCTGATTTCTTGCTTTAAGTATACTTTTGAAAATGGGAAATAGTTTTTAATGGTGCATGATTTTATGAGAAAGGCAAAAGATTACATATAATAGAAATTACTTTTCTGAGGGCTTTTTTTAACTGAACTACAGTGAACTTTAAAGGGTAAAAATGAGGGATGATAAACTCACCTTCTTCTAAATTTGAGAAAAAAGACCAATATACAAATATTGTCAATTCAATTTTTCATACTGTAGCATGAAGTAGAGTGTGCTTTTATAGTTAACAAAATGAGAAGTCTTTGTACTGCTTTTATCTGTGTTTGAATAGTGCAAATCCAGTTTTCTTTCTAGAGTTGGAGGGTGTTTTTTGTGGGGTTTTTTTGGTTGGTTTTTTTCTGTGCTGACTAAATTTCCCAAATCAGAACACTTATTTTTTCACTTTCAGATGCCTTCTCTCAGAGGTTATAACAGTGTTATATTTTAATTGTTAATATTTGTTCTAATACTGACTTTCCTTTGCTTCTGTAAATTTTCCTTTTCTTTTTTTATTCAATTTTTAATTTCAGCTGAGTTTTCAACATAAGATTGGTATCCTTTACTGCAAAGCGGGCCAAAGCACAGAAGAAGAAATGTATAACAACGAGATGGCAGGACCAGCTTTTGAAGAGTTCCTTGACCTACTGGGCCAGAGAGTACGGCTAAAAGGATTCAGTAAATACAGGGCTCAGCTAGATAATAAAAGTAAGTTATGTTTCAAGCTATGGGAGAAAGGGTAATTATCCAGCTGATCTTCTAATTGTGTTATCTTTTCATGCTCTTGACTGTGGGTTTTGATTAGTAAGATTATATGGTAAATTAGGAAGATGAGGCATATGGTAAGAGCATGTATCAAACCTTTTCTGAAAGGTCATTTAGTTTTTCTGTGGCATTAGTAGAACTGAAAATCAAAGCAACTTATTTCATTTGTTTGCATTTAGTTAAAATCATACTATGTGAGTAATATTTCCCCAGGTACACTTTAACATCTTGTTCTTTAAAAGCCAATAAAAATATATGTATTTCAAAATATGGAGTAGTTTTCCTTATTTCAGCTAAACTTTCATCCTTACTTTTACCCAACACACATATTTATGTTTGTATTTGAGGAGCAGTCATGTTTTCTAGTTTCTCACACATGCACAGTAAGCGTGTCATCATTCATCAGCTGATAATTATTCATCTACCTCAGTGCTGTGTTCATACTGCCATTTCTCCAGGTCTTTCAGTTTCCCTTAGTGCAATAGTATAAAAATTTAATTGTATTGGTTGGGTTTTGTAGCAAAAATAGGAACTGAAGCATTTATGTTAAAAAAAGTCAGTGATATGTTAACATGCTTCTTTATTAGCAATGTTTTCACTGCCCTTAAATTTAACTTAACTCATTCTTAGTATAATGATGTTTTAACAAGATTTTGACAGCTGATCATGTGAGCCATGATCTAAGGATATTTTGTTATTCATTTACTTCATTTTGTCATGTTGTCAAGCTGTCTAAGTACCACATTTATTTCCAATCATGTTACTGGCTTTTGCTTAAATCCATGCTTGCTTCACTTTATTAATTCAGGATTTTAGAGACTATTGCATCCTATTTCAGAACAGAATGATAACAAAGCATTTTTCAAATTAATTTGTAGAAATACATATTAACCTGCTGTGGATGTCAGACTTCTGGAATGAATTGATAAATAGGGGTGAAAAATTGAAAAGCGTAGGGGGCGTTTGGGTTTTCCATCTTTTCCCCCAATCAGAGCATGACTGAATTCCACCTAGTAAGTTGTACATATGAAAATAAATGCTGGTCTGTCAGGAAATTCAGTTTCTGTATTTGCTGTGCTTCAGTATGAATTTACATTGCTGATTAGCATTGTGTATGTATCAGTCAGTAACATGATTTTAATGTTTGATGAAGTCTGTGTGCCATTAACTATATTGTCCTGTCATAGTATGTTCTCATAGTTTGCAACAGGCAGAATGGAATTAAGAGTTCAAACCAAAATAGTCTTCAGTATTATATTAAATGTGAAGTACTGACCTAAGGATCTATTGTTTTTAAATGTAATGATGCAACAAGTATTACTGTGTGTCATATTTAGACTTAGATAATATATTATTCAGACTGCCTGCAGGTTCAGAAGAGTGGAATAATTTAGACTCTGTGAGCTATATTTTTGGCAGCCACTATGTTTCAGTAATAAATCTTGCTTAGTTCTCAGGAGTCAAATTTATTTAGTTTTTATATTCTCAAATGCTTGACTAACTGTGGGGTTTTTCTCTAAAAAGTTTTTTTAAAATTTGTTTATTTAATATTTGGATAATTAATTGGTCCATTTCTCATGTAATAAAGTAGCATATTGTGATGGGTTGACCTGTCTGAAAAATAAGCCCCCACCTCTTGTGTGCTCACTCACCCACCAGTTTGGGAGTTGAGATTAAGAGAGTTTGATGAGCGACGGGAAGAAAGGAAAACAAACCACCCCCAAAAAAACTCCCAAACAAACAAAAACTCTCAAACAAACAAAAAAACCCCAAACAACAAAAACCCACAACCCACCCCTACATCAATCAGCCAACAATACAAGTGATGCGAAGGCAGTGACGTGCCACCTCCCATTAGCTGACTGATGCCCAGCCAGTCTCTGAGCGACAGGTACCGTGACAAAGCTCTCCCTGCCCCAGTTTTCCTGCAGAACATGACTTTATAGGGTATGGGATGTGTTTCTGGTCAATTTGACAGGCTGTCCTGGCTGTCTCCTTCCAAATTCTTGGCCACCCCAGCACAGCTGCCGGGGTAGGGGACAGTGTGAGGGGCAGAGAAGCCCTGATGCTGTGTGAGCACTGTTAAGGCACAGCTAAAACATTGGTGTGTTACCAAGACTGCTTTGATCACACGGGGAAAACACAGCACCATATGGGGTGCTGTGGAGAATTTTAGCTGCATCCAAGCCACACCCAGTGCAAATGTCAAGAGCATATGGAATATATTAACTATAAACTCTTTTCTGCCCCTCTGCGGTGCAGTTTTAGTGCCATGCCATTCCAAACCCCAAGATAAAGAAATAAGAAAATTAAATGAAACTTTACCAATTCAATACTATATAATTTGTTTAGTATATATTTTAAAACATATCAATCTACTAGAAATGAGAAAAAAAAAAGTATTATTATTGGAACATATTTTGTCTTTCTATCTCTTCAAAACTTTCTAAAATGCCACTGAAAGGTTGAAATGGAATTAGATTTTCAGCTAAGATTTTGAAATAGAAGAGTGCAATAAGATTCCCTTTTTAAAGCAATATTTAAGTAACAAACTTCAGTGGAAATTATGCTTTCTATTTCTTGTGCAACTGTAATATCTGTTACATAGATATTAATAAATAAAGTTAATTTAATCTCATACAGACATAACCGATGCACCCAGTTATTATATGAATGTGCTCCTAATTGTATACACACAAATATTTTTAGATTTAGGACTGCAGATAAAGAAGTGTATATTTATACACTCATATATACTTTTAACTGGAGAATTAGCATGGCTAATTGATTTCTTTTCGGAATATAGCTACTGTTTAAAACAAAGCAAAACCCCAAAACCTTAAACAGTGTGTTAAAGAGTGTACTGGAGAATGTTTATTGGTGCAGATAACATAAAATTATCTTAAAAAATAAGTGAACATGGAAAAAGAGAAGAAAAATTGGTAGTTGTCTTGACTCAGTAGGGTTTCCAATAGACATAAATCTTAAACTTTTTAGAAGTTCATTGTACTTACTTAAATAGTCTGTACAAATTGAAGAAAATGAATAAAAAAGATTTACTTAAAACTACAGTGTGAAACTCATTTACTGTAAACATCACAAAATGCTAACTATTAATAAACTTTCTAAACAAAAGAAATAAAATATTAATTTATATCATATATGAAATGTATTTTAATAATTTTCCAATATATGTATTATGCACATGTTTTATGTTTTAAAAATGTCTGATCTGCAACATGTGTTTTAATGTTGGATTTGAAATAGCCAGTTCATTTTTGGTAAAGTATGGGCTTAGTCAGTTGTCTTTATTAATGTTTAAATAATGAAAACACATATTATATAAAACATCACACAATTAGCTAAGTGTTTAGGGTTTTTCATGCTATGCCAATATATTCAAAATTAGTTTATTTAGGTCTCAGAGACAGTAAACTCTTTGGGTTTTTTTCTGCAGGACCCCTCTATGTCATAATATGAAACTGAAGAGTAGATTTCTAGCTGATGGAAACGTTTTTGTTCAATTGAAAAAAAAGATATAAATTGCTTAAATAGATTTAAATCATAGCATGCTCTTTTAGGACACTGCTCTTTAGCAGTGTCCTAAAAAGTAGTACAAATGTTCTAATTTACTGACCTTCTTGCAATTAAATTAAATTTCAGCTGATTCAACAGGAACTCATTCCCTCTATACTACCTATAAAGATTATGAATTAATGTTTCATGTATCAACAATGCTACCATACATGCCCAGTAACAGGCAACAGGTATGTTTTTTTAGCTTTTCATTGTAATTTTACATCAGAAATGTTTGACATTGAGTGTTGGGTTTTTTTAATAGTATTGGTTGAAAACTGAATTGTTTTAAAAGAAGTATGACTCAATTATATTTTTTCTTCTTGAAATATTGTAAGACATTAGAAATCTTGTAGGATTTTTATTCTATATAATTCAGGAACTTATCCCATGTACCCTATTTCATTATATTATTAAAGGGCAATATTGCCTCTGGTGGATGAGTTATTTTCAGTTTGGACTGAATTCACATCTTATGTATGTTTTAAACATTGAATGGAATGAATCTTGAAAATAGTCTTGTGGCTAAAATATGCATGTAATAAGGTTTTTAAAACTATTCCACTTAATCCTTGTATTCCAGATATTGAAATGTTTATTAATGTGTGACCTTAGTAATAAGTTTTAACTGTATGCTTCAAGATATCTGTGAAAACAGAAAACTGCAGTGTATTTTTCTTATTTCTAGATAATTCTCTTTGCTTATATAATAATTCAGAATGTCTTCAAAGCATTAAGGATGGCTAAAAACCAGCACAGCATCCAAAGTGTGCAGTGCACCAGTAAGGTTACTCTGTCTTGCCTGTCTAAGATATTTCTTGCGACTTAATTAAAACATACAAGCACATTTGGTATAATATATCAGTATTAATGCTTAAAAGAAAGCAGTGGAAGAGCTCATAGATTAGACTGATGGTAGTTTGTAACTTTCTGTGCTGCTACTCTGTGTTCTTCCAGGTATGCAGAAGTAAGTGTTGATTTATTTAGTTAGTTTTGCAATATTCTCACCCTGCCATGCAAGTTACAATAATTTCAGCCGTTGGGGAAGGTTATCATAAAATAAGGATGCTATCTCACTTTGGTTTTGAACAGCACATGAAAGGTGCTTACTGATTGATTGTTGAACCATATGGGAGTTGTATCTTTCGTGTCTATCCTTCGTGTCTATCCTATCAATAGATCTTGTGTGAGGAAAAAGAGATGAGTCAAGGCAGCAAGAAAAAGATAAAAGAAAAGTATTGAAATTATTCAGAAGGGATAAATAAAAATAAAAATGGAAGAAAGTATATAATATATTTATGTATTTTAAATAATCAGTGCATAAAGCTCTGACCAGTTTGAAAAGCTGTTTCAAGTGAAGAGTTAAGACATTACACTTAGGATTTGGTTTAAAGATGTGGTTTAAAGAAACTAAATTAGGAATCAAAAGACAAACTTTTCACCATATGAATAATACAAAGTTTAGATGACTCACTTCTTAAAATGTGTGGCTTTCAGGAGACAGAATGTTCAGCTACATCAGACACTCAACTGTGACATAGCTAGTAATCTAGGGATTGGATCTTTCAGTTGCACCTTATTACAAAACAGGATTAATTTAGTAAATACACTAGGAGTTGTTCTGTCTGTAATCAGTCATAACAATTTTTGACTGGAAAGTTCACGTAAATAGGGAAAACTGTACCCTATTAAGAAGATATAATACACTGAATGAGCTTGCCTTAAAAGAATAAAAGTAATATTTTCATAGCAAATCACAGGCACTGACAGTAAATATGGCCTTACTTGGAGTTTATTACTTCTGTTGTCTTTCGTGAATTTTCCTTGTTTGTGAGAACAGGACATCCTCTTGCCATGATCCATTAATTTTCATCGTTTTTTGCTGTTTGTCAGCTTCACTGCTGTGTTGCTCAGCCACCCCCTGTTATTGTCCTTTCACTTCTTCCTGTGCCTTCCTTTCATTCTTGTCATTTCCTTATGTGTCTTCCTTTATAGTCAGGTGCTGATTCTTGTGTACAGCAAAACCTTTCAATTTTAACTCCATGGTTTTCCCTAGCAACAAACACTCCTTTCCACAGTGTTTTAGTAAGTTCTCATCATTGTCCCTTTAACAGATTCAATATTTAGCAGAAGCACTATGTTGTTATTCATGGCTTTCTTGGGATCAAAATAATGTGGCAGTTTTCCAAGTTCAAGCTGTATGCCTATCTGAAGACCCACCACATTATTTTTCAGGTGATGAGATCTATCCGCGTTTGCACAGCATGTACACTGTCTTAATGAAACGTGACGAGTGCACCCAAATTACCAGAATTTAGCCAGCCTTAATGTGCAAAACAGATCTATAATAACTGTTTATTTTTTTTTTTCTCTTACTGTTTAGTTCCAAAACACATAATGAAGTCTCTTCAGGGTTTGGCTCACTGCATACCCAAATGAGGGGAAGTTAGAGGCTATGGTAATTTTCCCTTTAGGTTATGTTAGGAATGAAGCTCCCCATTCAATACTTATTTTCTGCTAGCATATTATGTATGTACTGGCTGAGGTTGTTGCATCCTTTCCCTATGTCCCTTGTTTGGTAATGACTGGGCAAGGTATTCAGCCACTCCTCATAATGTACAACAGTAACCTTCAATGAGCAAGCACTGAGCATTGCTTGTGTTCCAAAGACCTGTGAGCCAAAAATAGGCCGCGCCAGAACTGTTTGTTGCTTCTTCCAGGATATAACTACGCCCTGCTTGGTCCCTGATCAGGACATCCCTCTAGTTTTAGAACCAGCAGGAGATCCAAAGAGCAAGGTAATTTTTATTTTGGCTGCAACATAGGCTGGGAACTTTGAAGTCAGCTGCTCCTCCCCTAGGACAGAGAAGATTACCAGCCCTGGTGTGGCCAGTTCCTTTTCCTTTATTGGCCTTTTCTTCAAAGCAGTTCAAGGCTTTCCCCTTTAAACTTTACCTTTGCAGTGTCCCTTTCCAAATCATTCCCTTGCAAGTTACCCATTCACACATTTGCAGTCTGCTTGTGTACACGTGGTCAGACCTGATTAATCCAAATCAGTTCAAATAATCAGTTTTCACCTGGTTTTATGAAAACTTATAAATGAAACAGATATGCAATAATGAAATAAGCTTGTTGCATTTAAACTGCTGTTAAAATAGTTGGGTAACAAGACCTATGGTTATACCGAACTCAGTTTAACCAGACCTGTCGAAAGATCTTTTGCCATTCATTTCTGGTTTTGGTACTGGCTAAGAACACAAATTGAAAATAAAACTTTTGGAAGCACTTATTTTAGAAATGTACTAAAATAAGTTTTACATTTTTCTTGTTTGACTCTTAACACTTTATCATTTAATTGAATGAGGAGTATATTTCACTGCTATTTCAACAAGAATTCCTTGTTGTTTTGCAGTTTGACAAAGCAATTCTACAGAAGTGGGTAGATTTTTAAGGCTGAGCAAAAGCTGTAAATATGCTAAGTTTTAAGACAGTTTATTCCTTCAGAGATGCGTATCTGAAAATTAAGAATTGAGTCACCAAAATTTGAGAATTAATATAATAACTATCATTTAATGCAAATAATTTTAATCGAATGGATTCTGCTCTTCTAACATATTTTCATTACTGGACTCCCCTTTTGTCTCTTGTACTCTTACATAACACTTCACTGATTTCCTTTTGGCTGCCTATCATACTTGATTAGGTTTATTTTCAAATTCTAACATGACAATGATGCCTCCTTACTGTAAGTAATTCTCTGTGATCTCTGCACCCAGTTGAGATTTCCTATTGTGCTTGACATTGTCATGAGACTCTTGAGAGTATGTTAGAAAGGCAGATTAAAAAACATAATTGTACAACATCCAAAAACCCCAAACCTGAGCAGACCTCAAAATGAGAGAGGAAGGGGAAACTGAGAACCTGAAAAAAACCCAAACAAACTAGGAGGTAAAAATCTAGGTTTTAAAATGGAAACTAGAAAAGGGTTTCTCATAGGTCATTTTGCTTAGTTCTGGTTTCCTTCAATTCCTTTTTCATTTTCAGTATGCCATCCTTATCTCACATTTCCCAGACAAGTATGCATTCCCTCCTTCTTCTCCATTCAATACTTTATTCTTTTCCTGTTCCTTTATCCTATCCAGAGCACTTCTTTCCATGTTCCAGATCACCCCAGTTTAATTCTCCCCCCTTTAGAAGTTCTTTGCATTATGATCCTCTGTACACAGCCACAATTGTGCTTTGCCTTTGCATTGTGTTGAAGTTGACTGACCACTTTTGCATGACAACTATTTGTAAGTGTTACACTGGCTTTACTTTAAATTGAAGAAGTCACTAAGATCTCTACAATCTTGGTAAGGTTCTTAAAAATAATGACCTGTCTTCCTATTTCTGTTTTTGTGCCTTGTAGAGGTTTCCACTCTTGAAAAATATCCTAGGGATAGGATATGGGAACTGCCATACTTTTCAAAAGTTGTTTGCTAGTAACAATTCAAACACTTCTAAAGCTTACCTCCAATTAAATGAATGTTATTCTTGCTTAAGCTATGTATGATGGCAAGTAGAACCTCCTAAAGGGGTCTACAAAAGCAGAAAATATTCTTGAAAACAGTGATTGTCTTGAGAAATAAATATAACTTTAAAGAGGATTGCATTCTCATTTTTATAATCTGCTCTGTAGAAATGTCTAGGCATATACCACTATAGCCAGAAAGAGTAATTGAGTCGTATAACAAGGGCAGAAATTAATCACCTTGTACTTCATAATTGGAAGGTTGCTTACAAATTTAACTCAGTTGTAAATTCCAGCCTGTGAGGTAGTAATAATTTCCAAACATTAACTTGTGCTGCCCTACTATGATCTAATTGTATGGCTCTCTAGATAAGCAAATTAAAGTATCCCTGACACAATTCTGTGATCAGTTCCTCGTAGTGTGCTTCTGTATGATACAGGTTGTATATCTTAAATGGCGAAAATAACCAGTTATTTTCATTTTAGTCTTAAAAACCTGAAAACTTGACTGAGCCACAGGGCTTACCGAATACTGTTTTCTGTTCCTTTGTCTGTTGTAAAGTTTCATAAGAAGTCTTATTTCTTTACCTGTACTTGAGATATTGTTTATGTTTAAATTAATATGGATATACTGAGTGTTTTAAAATTGTGGCTTTGGCCCTTCTTACTACCTTCAGAATATCATCCTTTATGTTATTTTAAGAGCTATAATGAAACATACTTATGGGCTCCAGGCTTTAGCATGTGCAACTTTGCTTTTTATTGTTGGTAGCTGAAATACTAACTTTTAGTGGAACTGGGAAAATGCAGCAAAATACCCGTATTAGAAAGATTCTGTTCCATGAAATCACCTTGATAGAGAAATTTTTACTTGCTCTCTCATCAAGTTTTCAAATAAATTTATTCTTATATCCTTTTTAGTTACACATGAGCTAAGGTACACTTAAAGTGTTTGTGTGCTATTAGTTGACAATTCAAGATCTTTGGCAGATTTTGGGTAAATATTTTAAATGTAGTACATAGTAGACTACTTTTTTTTGTCTGTTAATATACAAAATTTGAAAGTTACAATATACTTTCATAAGGAAAGTGAACTTCATTTTACTGTGCCGTTTTGTTGAGTTTTTTTAGGAGAAAGAGTAGTATCCCTTATTGACAGATATGTTCTGTAATTCTTACTACATTTTAGCCTATAAAAATGATTTAGTACTTTAAATTAGTTCTTAAATATATTTTGATGATAAAAGCTACTGATTACAAGAATAAGTTTTTAATTAAAGACTTCCCAATAGCTGTTGTTTCTCTGTGAGTCTTGGCTCTGTTCCTCAAGCATGCAGTTGTTAACATTTGTGATAGGTATTCATGATAATAGGTTTTTTTAAAATAAGATCATAATATTAAGGGCAATATTTAATAGTATTGCAACCCGGAAAATAAAGTTTTATTAAGACATAGAAGCATATTTTTAATGTACAGACAAACATTACACTGTAAAGAGGGGACTGATGTACAGTTTTCTGGATAGTGAGAAATGTCAAGTGATGCAACGCTTTTTTATTACTGAAGTGATGCATTGGTAAGAATAAGAGAAATATATTTTTCTCATAGAATAAAATAGAAATGAGCAGAAACTATGGAGAACTAGTGTGGGGGTGTGAGAGAATTCACTAGTGTTTTTGTGAACTTAGCCCAATTTCTTTTCTCTATATTTTTGCAGTTCTGATATCCTTTATATGTTGTTATCCATGATACAATAAAACTTATTTCTGAAAAATTATGCTTCATTTTTATTGGTTTCACTTGTTTGGGTTTTTTTCTAAGATGATGAAATTGTGATTTTTTAAAAAATTAACTAATTTTTCAATGCATGTTTCTTGTCTAGCTGCTAAGGAAAAGGCATATAGGAAATGACATAGTTACGATTGTCTTCCAAGAGCCAGGAGCACTTCCTTTTACTCCAAAAAATATTCGTTCCCACTTTCAACATGTATTTGTCATAGTCAAAGTGCATAATCCTTGCACTGAAAATGTGTGTTATAGGTGAGTATAGCCTTATAACTATTTAAGTTTGTTACTGAGACTACAATGGAACTGTGTTTTCTCGCTCTTTTGTGTTTCTTATAGATATTATGTGCACAATTTTAAAATTTCTGCTGCAGTTCCTGTGAATTTGAAACCCCAGTGTCTCCCTTGCACACATCTAGAGTTATGGATCTGCAGTTTGCAGAACTCCATGTTGCTGATTTATGGCCACAAAATGTGGATATAACAAGTTAATAAAAATAAGATTTGCAGACAGACCAATAAAATTAATTTAGAATTTGTATTGCGCGTTTCCTTTTTTTGAAGAAAGTAATTTAAAGTATTTCAGAAGGCCATTGACCTGTGTGAATCCCTGAGTATGACAATATGACACCAGGATGAGTCATAGCCTTTAAGCACATGCATGAGGACTTTTGGAGTATGGAAAACCATTATAAATTTCAGATGATTTTAACTCTCACATTGAAGTCACTGCATCATGAATTTTAGCCAGATAACCAAGGTGGAAACACAGTTGTGAATTAGTTGGGAATTGTGCAAATAATGATAAAGACATGAAACATTATGACGCAAGTTTATGCATAAATGTTATTTATTCATTGTATAGAATGAAATTAAAATACATCATGAGAGTGGGTCATATTACTATCTTTTAGCTACCTACTAGAACTTAAACTGTATTTTAGAACTTGAGTTTGTTTTGGTAAGTGTTTTGTGTTGATTAATACATACATTTCCTAAGTTATATTTTTCTTACTATTAAACTATATCTGTCATCCCAAATGTGACTGTATTTCAGTCAAACAAATAGTAGTTCTACGTACTGTGTACAGTATTTTGAAATATTTTTCTGTTGAAATGTGTTACGTATATCTCAATTAGAGGTATAATTGTATCAATTAGGAAATATTCCTATTCTCTTACATTTTGCTGTGAACTGTCTAGATCAAGAATTGCAAGTGTCTTCCAATTTTATGAACATAGAGTAGGCAGCTTAAACAGGTGGAGAATGCTCCATTATAGTCACATTTGACACCAATATTTTTTCACTGAATTCACACTTCATTGTAGAAAAAGATTTGAGGATAAAAATTAATTCTGTTTCTATTTATAAATTTCTTAGTTTTAAGATGATGCAACTGAGTGACAGCTGAAAATTATAGACTTACATAAAAATAATTTTTAAAAATACTTCTCTCATTTATTTCTCACAATGCCTTTTTGTATTTATTCCATTAAGGAAGGGAGACATTGACATCCTAAGAAGTTGTCTTTGATATTTTTTGTTTTAATAAGATACATTCATAATGTCCTTTATATATTTAAAAGAAGAAAGCCTTTTCAAAACAGACAACCCAATCAGTTTTCTTTGATGTGTCTGAAATGTCTGCAAAATTGGCATGTCAAAGCTGTACTCAATTGTGTAAATGGATTGCAGAGATCATAGTTCTGCTTATCATCTGATTTTTTTTTTCCTAGGGAATTAATAATTTTGTTGTGGTTTTTTGTTTTGTTTTTTCTATTTCCAGTGTTGGTGTTTCACGATCAAAAGATGTTCCCTCATTTGGTCCACCCATTCCCAAAGGAGTAACTTTCCCCAAGTCTGCAGTCTTTAGGGACTTCCTTTTAGCCAAAGTTATTAATGCTGAAAATGCGGCACATAAGTCGGAAAAATTTCGAGCCATGGCCACAAGGACACGTCAAGAGTACTTAAAAGATCTGGCAGAAAACTTTGTTACCACAGCTACAGTGGATACTTCAGCCAAGTTCAGCTTTATTACTTTAGGGGCAAAAAAGAAGGAAAAAGTGAAACCAAGGAAAGATGCACATCTATTCAGTGTTGGAGCAATTATGTGGAATGTGATTGCCCGAGATTTTGGCCAGTCTGCTGACATTGAATGTCTCCTTGGAATCTCCAATGAGTTTATCATGTTGATTGAAAAGGAATCAAAAAATGTTGTGTTTAACTGCTCCTGCAGAGATGTTATTGGATGGACATCTGGATTAATGAGCATCAAAATATTTTATGAAAGAGGAGAATGTATTCTTCTGTCTGTAGCAGATAATTGTACTGAAGACATCAGAGAAATTGTTCAAAGACTTGAAGTAAGTACAGTTTCTAAACTGGAATTCTAGTTTTTTTTATGAACAGTTATTTGTCTACATCTCCTTTGAGATATAATTAAAAATGTTCTATGTTTATAGTTCAGGAGTGTTTTCAGTCTTCAGAGAGCATTACAAATAGTAATCTTCAAAATAGCATGTGAGGTAAATGTTATCAACATGTTTTTCAGGGGTAAGGATTCAGATACCATTAATCTGATTACTTGCCCAAGGCCATGGATGGTCCCAGAGTTGAAATCAGGACTGAAAAGCTTTTGCCACCTCTTGCTGTAGCCTGTTCTCAAATCACACCCTTGTAGGTAGAAATATCATTAATTAAAAAATAAATAAAATCTTAATGTGTAAAATGTACTTTGACTTTTTGTAATAATGCGTGAGAACATTAGTGGAAAATATTTTGTAAGTGATTCTGCTGATTTATTCCTCTGTACTGAGAAAGTGCAGGAAGTAAAGGAAACCAGACCAAGTAATGCCAGTTTTAACAGCTGACTGGATAAAGTTTTTCAGGCACTTGATGACCCTGTCAGTACTACTGTCGTGCAGTCAGTACAGATGAAATGACAGGAGCTCCAAAGCAAAAATGCTGATGCATGTAGTGGTTGCAGTTCACTCTTTGATCTTAATTTAAGTGATTTAGATCGTCTTAGGGTTCTCTTCTACTAGAAAGCTCAGCACTGAAAAGAAATCCCTCTGCTTACAGTTTTCACGCTGGAACAGATGGATTGCAGCTGATGATTTAGGGCCTCTCTAGTACTGCAGTCACATTTAGCATTGCTCAATATCGTTGCCTAAATAATAACTTTCTTCCAAAGTACAATTACTGTTTCAAGAGGTGAATGTCTTTAAACTCTTCTTGCCACTGCTATATTATCCTTTTCAATTGAAGCCTTCAGTTTCACGTTCCTTAGACAGGTATTTCCCTTCTAGAAAATAGTGCTCCCATTAGGTCTTGTTAACCGAACAATATAAATTTCCTAACACAAATGGAAAACAAGATTTAAAGTTCTAGTGAAAACTGCTCCTGTCATCAGTGACAATTTTTTCTGCTGTTTTTCGCTTACTCGGTTTTGCAAAACATGGAAATAGTGCATGTTGCCGAAGACAGATCTTTAAGATTTGGTAATTAAAAACACAAAATTAAAAGTTTATCTATGTTTACTTGAAGATTTTCTCTTTTTGTAGTCAGATTTGGGGTTAAATAATGAGAAATTGGTTTCAAGCCTAAAAGTTTGCATCAGATATTATGAAATTTACCTGAATATTATCTTCAAGTATCTATTCCAGTGAACTCTGACTGCCTTCTTTATCCCTGCCACCTATCCAACCTTCACTCTAATTAAAAGAGTTAACTATTTATTTTAGAACAATTTTTGTCCCTGTTTCTTGCCTCATCTTTTTCTCCTTTTCCACTGCTTCTTCCTCTCTTTTGAAAGCTGGATATTGATATTATTTTCCGGTTGTTTTATAACATTGAATGCTTTCTACAGTCCTTACATACATTTGTATGTATACATTAGAACCACTAAAAATTATTTAAAACTCTGATGCCACACTTTATGCACATACTTTAAAAACCTTACAAGTGTCTCAGAACACATCTAAGGTTAACAACCACATGTGCCAGCAGATGCTAAACATGAAAGCTCAAACGCCATTGTAATATCAATCTTCAGTGGCCAGATGATTAACCCTTTTCAGTCATGAGTTAAAGCATTTCCTAAAACCAGTGAGCAGAACATTGTAATTACTAAATGAAGTTGTCAAAGAAATTACTAGACTTTATTGCCTGGACTTAAATCATGCAGGTAAAAAGGACACCTATCTGAATATCCAGATTAAGAAAAGTTGTAAAAAGCTAGCTGACAGCATGATTTTAGTTTGAACTGAAACAATTGTTCCAGGACTGAAAAGAGAGCTGTGACTTGTCAGTCTAGACAAATTTGTATTTGTGGGGAGAGTATCTAGTTATAGAAAGCAGAAAGAGCAGCAAACTATAGATTAACTTGGAGGGTTGTGTTGGAGGGCAGGAAAAGCAGTGGTTTTGAGCTTTAGGATAACAGAGAATGGCAGAGTGATAAAAGATGAAATGGGAACACTGAATGGATCTTTAGACGAGAATCTGAGTTGACAAAATTTCCTTAGTATCCCGTATATTAAAAAAACCTCTTCACCTTCTTCATGGCACTTAGAGGATCTCTGTCTTTTAACTTTATCTGTTTTAAGTGCATTTAGAGAATCCAGCTCTTAGTTCATTTGTGGTCACAAGATCAGTGAAGCTGCAACCAAGTCAGCAGAATGCCATGTTTTGAAGTGGAGCAGCACTGTGTTTACTGTGACATTACTATGTAATATGCGGTGTTACCTTTTAGGAATATACACTTGGGGAAGACTAGATCTCCCGAAATACTTCCCACTGGGAATAGACGAGTCTTTGGCAGGAATCTTTATCTTTCTTATCTTTTAACTTTTAAATATTTAACTAACTTGAAGAAGAGATTTTGAGTGCTTTGAGTTGGGGAAATCCATACACTTTGCTGGTGCATTCATTTTGCAGTATTCTATAATTGTGACATAATGATAAAGAGGTGTCAGCCCCCAAAAAAGAGTATTATGTAGCTTAATAAGGATAAAATTCCATCCCTCAGCTGGGCTGAAGACTGTAATAGCATGTTCTTTTCACTGCATGACTAAATGTGTATTTTAAAAATTTGTGACAGAAGTATAGCTAACAAAGAGCTGAAAATTTCCTTTTCACTTATCTAGTTCACAAGTTATGAAAGTCTTATTGAAATTTAGTCATGACTGAAGGGTTGAAAATAAAAGAGCTAGGTTAACAATATGTTAAAGTTTTCAGTATGCTATATGCACAGTTATAAACACAATGGAAAGTTCTATTTAAAAAGGAAAGTTTCTAAAATATACCAAAATCTCAGAGCAGAAAAATGACAAAGGAAATAGGTGCTTTGTTTTTGTTATGAAAACCCAGAACCTGACTTTGTAAACAAGGCCTCCAGAGTACATTTTGGACATCTCAAGAATGACTTTCACATTGTAGTTTTGAAACCTACATCTGGAGAAGTAACTGGAAAGATTATGAATCAAAGTGCTGCAGTTCAACTCACCTAAATTTTCCAAGCAATAATTCTCAGAATATCAGATCCTTGCAGTATCTTCAGTATTTCACAGTTCACAGAAGATTATCCCTTAATGAATGAGGGCTAGTTGTATTTCATTACCTCACAGGTTAAAAGCATGAGCATACACCAGCTTCCTCAGATCAGCAAAGTTAAAATAACTCATAGGTTTGTGGCACTTGGGTCTCATGTGTGCAAATCCTAATTATTTCTGCTGAGTGACAGATACCCATATAGAAGTATTCTGTAAAGAAAACAGCACTTTGAAACTTACTAAGGTACCAAATCTTGTGACATTCAGTCATGACCAAGTTGCAGGCATGACCAAGTTGCAGGCACAAAGACTAGAAAGTATTTCCAGTCAGCCATTGGATTGGAAAGGGAGTAAATATTAGGACTTTCATCCCTGACTCTATAATAATTGTGGGCAACAGATCAATCTAAACAGGAAAAGTGCAAAAAAGGAAGCTACAAAAGTATGCTTTGCTATGTGTGAAGTTCCTTTGTCAGTGATGGAGGCATGCTTTTGTAATTATTACCAGTGAAGGAGACAGTCCCATCCATTCCTTGCCTGCCACCTCTTTGGAACACTGTTTTGAAAAGCACCCTGATTTTTCAGCTGTACCTTATCCTGCTCTGTCTGCATGGCTGCACAAGTGCTATTGCAATACAGGGGACAGCACAGGGGCAGTGGTGTCTTGTGTCAGTTTAAACCTTCTGTGAAACCTCATCGAGTCAACTGCCTCTGACTCGGGTGCTGGAAGGAGTGGTTTTGTGACAGCTGTACCCCGCCACAGTGCAACATCTCATGAGCTGTACAGTCCTGCTCCCTCATCATGCAGCCCTGAATCAGGTTAAGCCATTCTGCTGTGGCAAGCACACTATAAACTAGTAAGCTAGCCTGCCTGGATTCTGGCTCAAGCTGGCGATGGAGAGCAAGAGTGACTTTTCCAAAATAGCCTCCTGAATAAAGCTATAAAACAACCTTTGCAGAGATTTATCTGGCACAGCTGACAGTAAAGGACACTAGCCTCCTATCTTAAGCTCCTTTAATTAAATGCCCAAAATGGGTAACTAAATGCTCAAACTGTGTGTTTTTGTGATGCACACTAAACCCAGCCATAAACAGCATGAACACCTTTGTGGAACAAGGTATGGTGTGCCATGGAACTGCTCTTAGTGTAGCATGACCTTGGGAAGATCCCTTGATCTGTATTGTAACATATGCATCTCTAAAAGGCAGGTATTTGCCTTGGTGGAGTGTTTGTGGGAGATCTTTGATATGCACTACAAAGATCTTTCATATGCACTACAAAGATCTTTGATAATGTTTCATAGTGGTTAAGATTGTGTTCTAATTGTCCTAATGAAGCTAAGTACATACTGGTTTTGTGACACCGACAAAAGGGAAGGCTGGGGTAACTCTCAAACTTCCTTGTAATACAGGCTTGAATTTTGTCTTCTGCGTGTGGTGCAGTATCCCAGCTTACTTGTTGTATGATCATGTTTTACATGAAAAAACTGTTGAGAACTTGTTTCACAGTCTATAGAAATGAACCTGCTTAGCAAAATCTGAATTTGAAGGGTTTTGGTTCCTCTGTATAAAAACAAAACTACTTTTCATTGAATATGAGGAAAGTAATTTTTTTGTATTCTAAGTTTTCCAGTGACAAGAAAACTCTCATCCCATTTTAGTAATATCCTCATCTGGAGATGATGGTAGTTAATCTGCCTATGAAGCAAAATAAATTAATACTTTCTTCATTGCTATTTTCCTGAGGAAAACAAGCTGCTAGAACTGAAGCACTTCACTCAATTTGGCTCATGTTATAGCTCGTGTTTAATACTGTTTAATACTGAGTAAAAAATTCTTGCATTCCTGCAGTCAGCCAAAAAGAACGAAGTAATTGACAGGGTTGTTTTGTATTTTGAAATATTTTTAGTGTCATGAAATTTTTTATTCCTTTTGTTTTATGTAGAAACCTTCATTCAAACATAAATGTTAAAATAATTTCATTTTAGTGTATTAAAGATACTTAATATCCAGCCATACATGACCTTATAGTGTTTGTAAACAGATGTGTCTGTGTGCCCTGACAATCGCGTTAACGATCTGGTGCTTCTTTAGATAGTGACCAGAGGATGTGAAACCACGGAAATGACCCTGCGGAGGAATGGGTTGGGCCAGCTTGGATTCCACGTGAACTTTGAAGGGATAGTGGCAGACGTGGAGCCCTTTGGTTTTGCATGGAAAGCAGGCCTACGGCAAGGGAGCCGCCTGGTTGAGATCTGCAAAGTGGCTGTGGCAACTCTGACTCACGAGCAAATGATCGACCTTTTACGCACATCGGTGACAGTAAAAGTGGTGATTATTCAACCACACGAGGATGGAGCGCCCAGAAGGTAACCAGCAGCCTTCTCAACGCAACATTTGTATCTGGGTTTTTTTCCTCTGCTCCTGCTTAAATGATGGCTTTTATTGGAGGCCTTCAGTAAACGGATATTGTCTGTCGTGTTGGGTGATAGTATTATTGAGGGTCTTAAAGCAATCTTATCCCCAAACCCCATATTGACTTGTTACAAAAGATAAAATAAGATCCTACAAGAAATTTAATGGAAAATTTAGTTTTGTATTACTTTAAAAGGGCAGGAAGTAAACTTCAGTGTGTCATGACCAAGCTGTTCTGAAAGCTGGTGTTACTTCTTTTCTTCCATAGGAGAGTTTTATGTTTATGCTGAATTTAAAAATGTGGAATCCTTCTTATAAAATTGTACCTTGTCTTTGTGATTTCTCCAATTCCTGACTATTGAAAAATATTTGTTTTACTTTTTTCTTCTATTGAAATTTAACGAAAATAGTGAATTACTGGGTTCTGGACATATATGGTACCAAGTACCAAGTACCAAGTCCTACTCACTTTCTACAGAAATCTAATTTCTTCACATTAAATAGTGAATTCCATCAATGGGTTTATCATTTAAAGGAGAGAAATCTTGTTGCAAATTGAAATATATGCTCACGCTCAGGGAAAGACAGTAAAAAAAATCATTACAGTGACTGTGTCAGTGTTTTCAGGAATGAGATGCATTTTACTTTCATCAGTGTTCGTTTTTGGTGACAAAATACATTTTTCTCCATCTTTAATATCATGAGGCAGAGAAGTAGGAAAAAATCAAAACTTTGTAACAGTGTGCCTTTATTTCTCACTCTCCTTGCCTAGTCAGTGTTAATTTGGCTCATTCTAAATGAGAACAGTATCAGAGTATATTTAATTACTTCTCTTCTTGTAGCAGGCCAACTTTAAATCTCTTGTTGATTTTTAATTCAACAGAAAAAACATTAGATGTGTTGCTTTTGGCAAGACAACAAGCAATAAAATTTTACGTAGCGTGCAGCACTGTGAAGTCAATGCCAACTGTATGCGAATGCTGTTTAATTGGTGGCAATTCTCCAAGCAGTCATTGGCCTGATGTATGACACACAAGGGCTGTCCCCTGCCTCAACCTGCATGTTGATGCCTCCCTTTCAGAACAAAATGCCTGTGAATGTAGAATACCACCGTTTTGCTTAGTTGGATAGAAATTTGCAATTAAGCCTCTCTTTGCTTAGCTTTGCTATTCTCACCATCTGCTTCTGGGTATGAATTTTCACTGACTTGTTTGGTATACATTTCCAAGCTGTTTACAGAATATGAGCCTAATGAGCTGATCCTACTATATTGAAGGTAGAAATGTGTATTTTATAGGCCCTGATAGAAAAATACATACTGTATGAACTGTTTATATTGTCTTTGATATAAATCTTCTTCTAGAGGTAAAATGTTTGAATCCCAGATCAGTGTGATACATAGCACCCAAGTCTATGTGTAGGAGGAGTTTGAACTGAGTGTTAGCACACTGGGAAAAATCTGCAAAAGCTGCTCCTCTTTATAATTTTGAACATTTTTAAAACTGTGACTAATTACTAAGAAAAATGAATTTTTTTTAAAACTATGTGTCTGTTCTAAAATTTTTTAAAAAGCATGTTTTAAGTTCTTTTTAGCTTTACCTTTCTAGTATATATATATTAAAAAGAAATGTCTCTCTGTCTCAAATACCAATTCCCACTGAAACAGCGAGCTGCTCATTTTCCTGTTTATATCCCTAAAAATACAATTAGTGACTTCGATTGTCCAGTCTCTGGAGGGTTTTGAGCTTGCCTTTTTGCAATGTTTATAATCTAAACAGAGCAGACAGAACACCATTGTAGGTGTTGTGTGACAAGTCTGAGAATTTCAGTTGACAAATATGATCTATGACATCGTAAAATATATTAATGAATGAGGGGAAAGAGGAGAGGGCAGAAAGCGATAAATTATATAAATTTGGGGAAAAAAAGATAGCCTATCACTGCTACTTACTAGTTAAAACTTGTGCAAATCCATCTCCCTGTTTGCTACTCAATTGCTTCTCTTAGCTTTCTGCAGGTTCTTGTCACAGAAACAGAGAATAGTTGAGGTTGGAAAGGATCTCTGCAGCTTTTTGAGTCGAGCCTCATTGCTCAAAGCAAGGTCAGCTAGAGCAGACTGCTGATGGACATGTTCACTGGGTTTTGTATATCTCCAAGGATGGAGATTCAACCATTCAATATTTCAATTTCAGTATGCAATCATCCTTTCAGTAAGAAAAGTTTTTATGTTTACTTACACGGAATTTCCTGTACTTCAGTTTTGCACCTTGCCTTCTGTGTTCTCACTGGATACAACTCTTAAGTCTGTCATCTTTTTTCCTTATCACCCCATTAGATATTTTATACACATTGATAAAATCCCTCCTGAGCCTTTTCTTTCCCTGGCTGAATGATCCCAGCCCTCAGCCTCTCCTTATGATTCAGATACTCTCAGCCCTTAATTGTCTTTGATCCTTTGCTGGATTTGCTCCATATGTTCATGTCTCTCTTGTACTCTGGTATCAGGTTTACTGAGAAATTTACAGGCAGTAGTTCTGGACATAAAAGGGGAGTATCTGGAGAACTAAAATCTATTTCACCTTCATTTGACAAGAAATGTCACTGTCCATGGAGAGTCTATGCACGGCCAAATAGGATAGAATCAAGCCTCTGTGAGTGATAGCAAACACATACCTGTGATAAACATTTAAGGCAGGTGTGACAGTTCATCAGGAGAGAACTTTTTTGTATCAAGTAACTGTAATAATTATCAAATAACACTCAAAGCTGACATACAGATATTCCTGTTACATTTGGGGGTCCATCCATCCTTGACCCATACATTACACGTGTCTAGGGGAATGATGGTTAAAAAGCAGGAGAAAGCTTTACATCTATGCTACAGTAATTATTGCTTTTATTCACAGCTGGGTTTAGAGGTTTCCTGCTAAGAAGTGATGCATCAGACTATCTGATATATGTAGGAAAAAATATCTGGAGGCTGAAATAAGTCCCTTGAAAGTTTTTCTCATCCTACAGAGTATATGATCTTTTGGCAGTTGGGTAGGCTTTTCTTCTCTGTATTTCAACCTGATTTCTCAGAGTACGTACTGGTGGTTTGTTCTTTCAGGTTTTTTGGGGTTTTTTGTTTTTTAACCTAAATACCATAATCTAGGGTTTCAAGTTCAGCCACTAAGATTTTTCCCCCAGTGTATGGACATAAAAATACATTCATCCTTGTTTCTAAAAGAATCAGTTACATTAAAATTTTACACACATTTACAAGAATAGAAAAATAATTTTAGAAAAAAAAATCCAGAGTTTCATGAAAACATCCATATGTATCATTTTATTAATGCCTGTCTTTAATTTTCTGAGATAATCAGCTGATTTTCACTTCTTGAAAGACTAGCTTCTGTTTAGCTTTGTCTGCTGGGTTTTATGAATACAAAGCAAAGAGGAATTTTTCTTTGCATTGCTTACTAGCACTGGTTCCTTGCTGGGATCAAATTCTGAAGTGAGTTTACACAGATTGGATGTGAGTGCCATGGAGTGTCTTGGGAATTGTACCCTTCAAGTGAAAATTAGTTTCAAGTGTATAAGAGTATTTCCAAAGCAGTCCCTTGAAAAAACATCAGCCAAAGTGGAGATCTTTAATCAAGTTCTTGACTTCATTTTTGTTTTGTCTGTTAGCTTACCCACAAATAATCTTCAATCCATCATTTTAAAAGAAAACCAACAAAATATGTGTGCACCCCCTGAGAATAAACTATTAGCAATAAACTATTAACAAGGATTTTTTTTTTCTGCATACCATCTTGCATTCATTTATTTCAGCCTGAAAATAAATTATTTGAATGTTGAAGGTGCTTACAAAGGAATGTTACAGACTGATTAGGAAATTACAGAGGAAAATTCTGCTCAATAAATGTCTTCCTTTACTTAATGTAGATCCTTCTACTAAAGTCTTGATAGTAGTATATGCAAAAGCAATCATGGAATAAGGCCTTTCATTTATTATTCTATAGAATTAATGGACTTGAGACAAAGCTCCTGCTGTTTTCAGTTTGCTCCAGCAATTAAATAATCATGCACAAATTGATGCAGAAATCAAAATTATTTGTGTGGCATCAGGCTGATATTTAGATAGGAAGAAGATTGCTCTTTAAAACATAAGTTCTTTAAATTACAAAGCAGTATTAGAACAAACATATTAGTCATTGTTTTCAGATCTGAATAAGTATTCTTGTGTCATATTTGTTTCTGTGCTAGGTCTGTCCCTTCAGAATTGTTGGTTTGTTCTTGTTGTTGCCAATATTCCGTGGTACTGCAGCGTAGTAGCTGGGATTGTGTGCGTTTGAGCAGGAGAATAATGGTGTTCATTCTGATTTGCTCTCGCTGGTGGTGTTACAGCAGTGCTCAAGGACACTATACCCTTAATCAGCCAAATCCAATCAAGGAATTCAAGCACTTCTAGATCTATTTTGAACTGTAGATTTTGTTAGATTCTTTTTTGCTACGTTTTACCTATGTGTCTGTCTTAGTTCAACTGCCATTATATATATATATATAAAACTGCTTGAGAGCTGGTTAAGAAACAATTTCTAGGAAATTTAGAAATCAAAAAAAACTTAAAGCAAAATTTCTGGGGCTGGGCTATAAACAGAAACTGGTGAGCTGTAGCAGCAGTAGTTTCCACTGTTGGTCTGAACAAGCAAGAGACTCTTTTTCTGCTGTTGTAGGTAGTTTTGAAAATGGAAATGTTTTAGTAACTATGACTGAAACTGCCTGTGGGCCATTTTTAAGTATTACTGCAATTCTTTTGAGGTTGTTTTATTCTCGTGAACCTTGCAAACTCTTTCTTACAAATAAAATAGATGTAATGACTTATTTTTCAGTCCTGATGCCTTTTCCCCTTAAATGGTTGTGATTTCTTTCAACAAATTGTCTTTCTGGGGCTTTTTTTTAAAGAAGATAACCAGATAGATAACCAGCAGAGTATAAAGTGTTTGGGCAAATGCTTTTATGAAGAGGTTACCGTGTGGTGGAGTTTGAATATTGCCAAGGGGTGTATGCCATAAGCTGGTGGAATAGTTCATAGGGCCTTCAGATTCTTAAAATTTATTTACTTATTTAATAAATTAAGCTACCTAAGATAGAAAGAAACCAGGTCTAACACCACCTGGGGCAGGTTGAAGCAACAGAACTTGAAACTGAATGTTTGGTTGTAGAAGTAGAATTTGGATGTACCAAATCTTTACATTACCACCCCTGCTACTAGTTTAAGAAGGCTGAAAATACCTGAAAACTCTAGATTCTGATGTTTTGTAGAACTAACTGAAAGAACTACCATTAAGAAAATGTGATGATACTAACTGGAAGCTGTACTACTTGCAGAAGTTAATCCTCTCTTCCCAACAAAAAGTAAAATGATAGAAAATGCTTAGCTGTATTTCTTACCCAAGCAAAGTCATTGATTTTTTTCTTACTGAGTTATGAATGAACTTATAGCAGGAGTTAATTATAATTGCTAAAGTTAATTATGTGTACAGTTGTTACAGTCAAGCAGAAAAAAACTCAAAAATGACTGGCAAAGCTCTGCTTGTCTCTATGGAGAGATGTAAAGAAGTGTTCCAGACTCTTTTTTCCCCCCCTTTTTTCTTTTCTTTCTTCTCTCTATTCATGGAATCCTAGTAGAATCATGTGGGTTGGAAAGGACCTTACAGATCATCTGGTTCCTGTCTGTATTTCTCTTTTTCATGTAACAATACAGATGTAGAGGCTCTTTAGGAGGCCTCTGAATTGCTTGTCAACTCATCATCATGAAGGTTCTTTTTAAAACTGAATAGTAGTCAAGATCAGAAGGACAATGATGAGTTTATCTTCAAGAAGGAGGGATTGGCAGCTTCAACTCTTTAACTCCATGGAGGGACTGCCAGAGTTATCACTTGCCTTAAGCCAAAGTGATGGGGTGGGCAGCAGCCTTGTCCGAGGTTGGTGTAAACAATCTCATACATCTGTTGTGGTATGAAATTATTTTAAAATAAAATTGAATTACTTTTTTGCAATGGCTTTTTTAGATGATGTGTGTGTAAACCTGTAAATAGATTTCTGAGATGTCAGAACTTGACATTTTTGTCTTGACTTTTTGATCAAAATTCTCTTAGACCATTTCAGTATTATGCAGTGTCTTGGACTTGTGCTGTAGCTGATATAGGGAGTCTGTGGAGTTGAGATATTACCTCCAAAAGGTACTTCACAGTGTCAGGGAAGGGAAAATCTATGTATGTCTTAACTAACTACATCGTGAGTCCAAGCAAAACTAAGCTACTAAATTCCGCTTTTCAATTAAGTCCCTATAATTACCTGAAGTGAATCTGTATTTTATTATGTGGATTTAATAGATTGCATGATGAGTCCTCAGTCTCATTGTGTCACTATGGGCACTACTATAGTGTAAGAACAAACATGCACTGTAATAGAACTGGTTGTTTTCAAAAACAAAGTTTGAGTTAGCAGAATGCAGTTACTTATTGTACTGCTAGATAAAGACTCTTTATTGAGCAGGATTAAATGTTTGGTATTGAAATGGTGGTGGTAAGGGATAACTTATCAGTGCAATAAACTGATGCACACCAGGGATTGTTTCTCTATCCCTGCATCTCCCTGCAATACAGTGAACTGAAGTTAAATTGTAACCAAGTCGTACCCAGTAGCTGATAGTCATAGGATGTAGCAGAAAAGAAGGCTTTTGTGCAGCTATCAAGGTGACAGGCTGCTGATCATGGTGCACAGGAACTTCCTAACTTTTCCACAGAGAAGGATGTTTACCGAGTTTAACCAGCATCCCTGCCCAATATAGGTCCTTCACAGAGCCAATTACAGAGCCTTTATATAGTATCTGAAACTAATATTGCAAGGTTTGGTTAATGTAGTTTGAAAAATTTAATGGACTTCTTGATAAATCTTTCAGAACATAATGCTCCTTGCAGGGGCATTTGAATATTGCAAACTTTTATAGTGGACTCTTAAATTTTATTATTCTGTCATAACCTGCAAGCTGTATCCTAGAGTCATGCTCTCTGAAATTGCAGAGTAGGTTTTATTAACCAAATTTTTAATAGGATAATATGGCTCTTGAACCCAAGGTATTAGTAAGAGTCTGTGCTTTATGATGAAGGATTGATTTAATTAATACCAGACTCTAGTGAAGGGCAGGAAGTGCTATAATTTCTGATGTGTGGTTAAGATATGGTCACATTTGCTTGTTAAATATCTTGAGTCTGTTTTTCAAATGCTGTATTGAATATAATTGCGATAGATGTTTGATATCTTATACTTGTTTAACATAAATTTAAGTATCTTTTCAAAACCATAAAATAGAGATTTGTCTTTATGTATCCTTTAAAGTGAATTTTAATAAAATATATATAAAATTTAAATTTAAAAGCTATCATTCAATACCAGTGCCAACGTATATTATTGCACTACTGGAATAAGTAACAAAATTATGACTAAAAGTTAGATAAAGGTCAAATTACATATTTAAGAGGAAAATGCATTTATTTTTTGTGGGTTTTTTTTTTCATGCAAGATAACTTACAGTTTGATCCATGGTGGGGAGTGGAGATGGGGATTGCAGGCATAAAGTAATTCCTTCTCTTTCACCCTGATATAGGAGTTAGCTACAATTATGACTTTACCTATCTCAGAATACTGCAGTATCTGTTCTTTAGGCAGTGCTTGTGAAGCAGTGAAGCATATTTTTTCGTGTAAATGTTGAAATGATTGGTTTGGTACTTTTAAATCAGAATTTAAAAGTCTTATGTGACAAAAGAAGCTATCTGAAACCATGGAAATTCTTTTTTGACCCAGTTAAAACAAACATTCCAGGGCTCTGTTTTGAATTCATAAGGAGCACTGCAGAATTTTTAAAGTGATTTGAAACAGGGTTGTTTTGTAAGCCTTTTTCTGCAGAAACTGTGCCCTCAATTTTTTTTTCTCATTTTTAGGAAGAATATGTTTTGAAGCAAACAAACACAAAATTTTACAAAATTTTCAGTTCTTCCTCAGTGTGGGAAAGCTTTTTGTTTACTATTATTATATCATGCTTTTGTTAATTAGTCAGCAAGCTAAGTCAAACTAAATAGTAGTAACAGTCCCTTTTGCTTTTAAAACCCATAGCTATTTTTACAGCATTTGGAGTACTTTATGGGGAGTATCTAATGAGGGATACGATCACAATTACATGCTGTAACTTTCTCAATTACCAAGATGAACTGTGAAATTGATGTCTTAATAACAAAAGCTGGGGAGGGGGTGGTTTGTTTCTAAGTTTTAAAGCCCATAGGAATGAAGAAGGGGGTGAAACAATAGTAAGAAATTAGCAGAAGGGAGATAGAAATTTTTAGCCTACATATTTGTTCAACTTCATCCTCAAATAATGGAAAACTGTGTATATATTGCCACAATGGAAAGTTATGCTGTGCACCAAACTAATATTAACCTTGCTATGTCATCTCTGCATTCTTTGGTCTGTTTGTTTTGTATGTAAAACTTCTTATAAGAAAAGAAAAAAAGGATCATGGTTGCATTGCTGGAGGCTGTTGTCTCCTACACCTTCTTGGTTGAAGGCAATGAATGAGGCAGGGACTTGTATGAAGGGAAGAATGATCTTGGAATATAAGCAGTTGATAATTGCCCTGGAGAAGTGTATTCTATATATGCTTCAGCAGTAGAAGGGTTTGCACAGTTCTTTGCAATTCACTTAACTTGACCTTTTCATGGTGTTCATCGCTTTAAGAGCCCACCATGTGATTCTCAGAAGTATGAAAAAAGTTTTAAAAATCGATACCTGGACTGAGGCAGTTTGAAGTGGTGTTCTGAGTAACTGTGGCACTTTCAGGGTGAGGGAAAGGCTGGAGATATATCAAATTGACCCTCTGAAATGATGCGATAATTTTATAACAGTGATTTCTCTGTAGCACCATTCCATGTCTGTGAGAAGAGATTATTAGAGTGGTTTCACCTCCTTAGGGAAGCTCAAACCAGAAAATCATGATTGTGAAATTCTGTGATGCCTCCAGCGTGTCCAACTATGGTTTGTCAGCAGAGGTTACACATGTCAAATTTTATTGGTGCATCTTACAGTGATATTTCCCATAAAAGAATAACCTTGAAAAACCAGGGATTCTGAGTTCTGCTTTGGAACATTCTAACTCATCCGCTCATCTTCATCAAGGTGTCTTTCATCCTATATTGACTATTAATCTCCATTCTCAATACTTTTATCCTCTATATTTTTAAGTTCTTTAGCTTTTTCATATGTTTGAGTGCCACCGGGGCAGAGATTTAATGCTACAGAATAAACTTGCCTATTTGCTACAAAAAAATTCAGCAGAAATATTTGAAATATTTGGCTGGATCAGACTGGGCATATACAGAGTATCTAGAATGTAATTGCTACAGTTGCTCATGGGTCTTCTCTTCAACAACCTTGAATAAGACAGTTTGTGTTTTTCTAACTTTTTTTTTTTAATCTGTTTAGCAGAACACTGGTAATGAAAATATTCTTGGGGGGGCTGATTCAGAAGCTTTAATGCACAGTAATTTAACATGTGAGAATTTATACAATTTACTTGCACTGCACATTTGTGTTAAGTCATTTATGCCAAGATATTTTCAGGATTAAGACTGTAAACTCTTTACACTCTATTACACTTTCTCTAAGTGATTTTAATTTAGTTGCAAATGGTAAATGTTGGGTTTTCAACAAAAGCAAAGGTTGATCAAGGCTCAGCTCAGGGAATGGAGCAGAATTGTACTTGAGACAGAGGAGTAAATTTTCACTATTTCTTACTTAACCTTAATGTGTTGCTTTAGAAGTATTTAGGGTGTTTTCTTTATAGATATTGATTTAGTTCACACTGCCTATCAGACAAATAATGGAGATGGAATGTTGAGAATATAAAATATCTCCAGTGATAATCAGTGCTGACTTAAAGGGTGTGTGAAGCTTCTATTAACCAATTTCTGAAACAGTAACCCTTAATTATTGAATATAGTCTGAGTCTGCAGCAAATATCCCACAGGAACACTAATCTCTGTGGAACACTATCAGTACTTTTACCAGAGTTCAGACTGTCTGTGAATACTGTTAGTATTTAACCACACTGTAAACTTCAAGCAGAGGCGGTAAGCCAGACTGTTTCTGATCTTTCTCTTCCTTCCAATTCCCCATCTCTTCCAGGCATACAAATCCCCAGGAAAAGAGACATTAGAAATACACTTTGAAAACACAGGGAGAAATATTTAGGTTCCAGTTAATCATTTGCATTGTATTCTATGTGCTCTGTCATTTGGTGGGGTCAAGGTGGGATTCTAAAGGAGAGTTCTCAACCCCACTAAGAAATGTTTAGTTTGCTACAAAGCAACAAACCTATTTCTGAAATTTAAACAAACCAAAGCTGGTTTAGAAAAACTTGATGCTTTATGACTTCTAAATTGTTTCTAAAAGTTTTTGTTATGTAAAATTCAAGCTGCAGATTAATTTATAAAAGTTTAGTATGTTCCCTGTTCTGAAGGGTGAGGAGAGAGTTCAAAGATCTTTGAACACATAACAGCAAATCTTTTATTTTGAAATGTTTTCTACCTGCTTGGTGTGACAATTTTGAAGTGTTTAAAGTACAGTGCTGTATGAACACCTTTGGGCACCTGGAATCAAAATGTGCACATACTTCTGACTGTGAATGCAAGATTCCTCTCTCTGTTCTCTCCTGTGAGACTGATGAGCGTTTTTATTTGCCCCACAGGGGTTGTTCAGAACTTTGTCGTATACCCATGGTGGAATACAAACTTGACAGTGAAGGCACCCCATGTGAGTATAAAACCCCTTTCAGAAGGAATACCACTTGGCATCGGGTGCCGACTCCCGCTGGGCAGCCTCTCTCTCGTGCCTCTCCAATCCTAGGAACATCTGACAGACTGCAGTGCCAGCAGCTTCTCCAGCAGGCTCAGACAGCCATTCCTCGTAGCACTTCCTTTGATAGAAAACTGCCAGATGGTGCAAGGTAATACACTCTCTGGTTAATGCCTGTCATATTCCTAATGTGGATTACTTTTGAAATCTCTGTTTTCTAGAACTTCGGTGTCTTATTTTTTAAACCTCATTTTATTGAGTTTTGACAGTAATTTTAATTCTGAGGTTGTATTAAATAGCATTCACTGCAGCAGTCTGCTTGAAACAAGTGACTTTTGATGTTTGTGATGGAAGTGGGCTGTACTCAGGATCCTACTGCTGAGGACAGCTGACCTTTCCCTTTTATCCCAAATCAGTGAAGTGGGAAACTGCCTTGTGACTTCTGCATCTTAATAATGTCCCGTTCCCCACCTTTTGGAAGACTATTTAAACAAATATTGAGTGTAAATAAAATGAACTCATTCCTTTAAAAATTAATTATTTAATCTCGTTACCAAGCTATTGGCATAGTTTCAAAGGGTTCTGTAACTCATTACCAGCCCTTATGCTTTGCTTTGCTTTTAATTAAACAAAGCAGAGCTTGTGATTTGAATATGTAACACCTCTTAGATGATGGGATGGTATCCTTAAATGTTAGCTCTGTTCTAATTTTATCATAATTCTTCATAAGATGAAACTTCTTTTTTAAACATAAAAATTTGCAAATACATTTGACCTTTGAATTATTTAGGAACACCATATGTCTTGAGCAGAACTCTGCCCTTTATTGTTTACAATTATTTCCTCTTATGCCCTTATCTATGGGATGATGTAGTTCTAATTTCCAAGGAAATAGTTACTGCATGTTGAAAAGATCTAATTGATATAAAAATCTGAAATACTAGTCTTAAATGGGCTTAAAAAAATTCTGGATGAAATCATGAAGTACCACTATCACTACATTGACTGCCTTATTTAGTAGAAAAGAATTAATGACTTTTTACATTGAAATGTACACAAGTAATAACAGTACATATTTGAAAATATGTCTATTTCATGGTCTGGGGAAGGAACACGCCCAGTTATGACCATTTGATCACTTGCGTTCTTCTTCTCCCCTATCCCCCTCTTCACCCCCTGAAAAATTGAGAGGTGTGTTTCTGTAAGAATTTTTGTGCCATTTTAGAACTTAAGCTTTTCCTAATGTCTTGTTGATTAAATTCTTGATAACATCTAGCGTAAGGAAACAATGTATCAAATGTCTAGAAATACTTCATCATCTATGAAGCTTTATTAAGCATACTGTATGCCTATACAGAAAAGAAATGAAAGTTTTCTGACATGCTACTCATTTCCAAGAAGACTTCACAAGCATAAGTTGTACTTCTCGTAACACTCTGCAAAGCATGTGAAAAAATGCTTAGACTGAGTCTGCTCTTATTGTGAAGAAATTCCTGTAGCACTTAAACAAAACATGTGCAGTGCAGAAGTGCTATTATGGGGAAGACATGATAAAGAGTATAAATAATGAAAAGATAGGAAAATTATGGATTCTGGCATATAGGTCCTGAAACATGTAAAGAAAGGTACCTAATTGGCAAGGCCTTTCCACATGGGAGGAGGCATAGTTGATGATTTGGCAGAGAGATGAGCCTAAAATACAAGTGTGCAGTAAGTTGGATGAGTGCTTCTAAGTAGTCTTGCAAGGATGAAAGTGTATACTCAGGCTAGGAAAATGATGAAGAGATTTTAGAGGGTCAGAGACCCAGTATCAGTTTAAGAGTACAAGAGGGGAGAAGCAGGTTGATAAAAAAGGGAAGGTTTAACAGCTGATCTGAAAATGAGATAAGGGGGAAGTCAGCAATAAAATTGATTGAGAGATAAAAAAAGGAAGAAGCAAAAGAAATGTGGACTAGATATAGTAGAAGACTTAAGCAGCAAAAATCCAAGTACCGTGACATATAATTTTTAGGTGCCCAATCCCTGGAGTGAAATTAAAAACTGAGAGCTGAACGCTTATGCTACAGTTTAATTCTACAGTTAATTCTACAGTTCCTGAGAATTAAACGCTTTGAGAAGTCGATCCAAGTATTTTTGTGTTTTTCAAGGAATTTCCTCTAATTACTCACTAAGAAATACAAAGATATCCTTGAGCTCTACTCCTGTTTTCACAAAGTGGCTAATTCTGTGACAGCTTTTCATAACATGTGCCTAAGTGAAGCTTCAGTCAGACTCACTCTTCTGATTTTTGCACCAAGAAGTCTCTGCATACTTTAGTCCCTGAATCACACTTGTAGGCAATGCATCCTATCACCTGGAGTCTGGAATCCATTCCTGAGAGCAGATGGCTGGAATTTTTGTGTGAAGGAACTGCGTGAGGCAGTCATTGATGGCATTTCTGTGGTTCTCCTTTTGTAGCCACTCTTTGTTTACTAGGCTAAAGGCTTCACACTTGTCCAGCAAATGGGAGGTAGACATATTTCAGCCTTGGAACAGGACAAAGCAATGTCCTGGTTTTGAGGACAATGTCCTAAACATCAGTCTGGAGGCTGGGAACACATGGGATCATAACTTACTCGTTCCTTAATGCCGGGTCACTTAATCTGTGCACAAAATGCATAATTCTTGGTGGTAAGAACAAGTACATGGAACTGAATCAGGCTGTGGCCTACTGACTACTTCACTTAATTGAGAGAGGTTCAGTCCTGTCAATACTTCTCAGAGTCAGACATGCTGAGAAATTAGGTACTACACTATTTATTTTACATTGGCTATTAGACAAAATATAATACCTAATGTCTTGAAAATGCAAAATATAATAGCTAATGTCTTTAAAATTTTCAAGCTGAACAGTAAAGTTGCTTATTGAAGGTCATGTCCTTGGGAAAGTGTTGTGCAAAAGAAAAAACAACCTCTTCATTTCCTCCCTGAGTACATACATTCATTTCCACATGTAAAAAAATGGGGGGAGAGAAAAGAAAAAAGGATAAATACAGGGAATTGAGTTCAAGATAGTGTCATTGAACAAAATTATGTTGTAGTTATGGAATGATGTGCACAGAAGTGAAGGAAAGGGTAGTCATAAAACTAAAATTCAAGCATTAAATTTCAACTGTCTGGAAATCTAACAAAACTGCTTAGAGACATTGTTAAGACATGAGGTTCAAAAGTTTAAATAATAAGTACAAAATAATACTCTTCCTGAAAATGCTTTTTTGTTGCTTTTCTATGTCAAAGGATTAATGAAATAAAATTTTAAAAAGTATTAGAATTGCCTCTTCCAAATTTACTATCTTTAAAATTGGAATTAGTGCCGTGGAACTAACAATCATTTCTGATGCACTATGAGAGCTTCCCACACATGTATTTAGAGACCTAATCCAGCTGCTCTGACTCCTGAGTAATCCCACTTGTTCAGAACTAAAGCCAGATCTAAGGAAAATAGGATTTGGCACTTAGTCTTTCTCTTTTTGTGCCTTTTTTATATATTCAGTTGGAAATATTTTATTAGTGGATAAATACTATACATTTAAAATTCTTGTTAAAGTTCTATGAAACTGAGATAAACCTCTTAAATTCCCCAAATGAATGTAACCAGGTGTTTGTACTGCATCTGTATTATCTGTGAAAATGGATGTATTTGATAAAAGAAGCACAGCCCAGTTCAAATCTGTAACCCCGCAAATACCTCAGTGCACTGTTAATGACTCTAATCCACATTACAGAAGTTCTCCAAGCAACCAGTCCTCATCCAGTGACCCAGGACCCAGCGGGAGCAGCCACTGGAGACAGCAAGTGGGATATGACGGGTATTGGTGGTTTTTAAAAGCTTTTGTTTAAATCTTGCCTTAGCTCCCATGCATCTTCTTTCTTAAGCAAAATTTATATGGATGTTCTAGATTTTGTTTTCAAACACTGTTAGTATCTTTTAAGATGTACAGGTTTACTGATGTTTGATGTAACATGCATGCAACTACAATTTTAAAGTCATTCTAATTTAACTCTTTAGGATCATATTTTTAAATTCAGTTAGATAAGAAATGGTTCTTAGGTTTATTTTCCCAGTAATAGGCCAGAAATCAGCTAGTAACTCAGAACTAGAATAAATAATAATAGTTCCTCTTCCTGCTTCAGGAGTAAGGTGTTTAGCTAAAAAATCTTTATGGTCTTCGAAGGTTTTATTTCCTGCTATGTTTCTTTCAGTGACACCCATTCCCTAGCATATGTCCTCAAAAAAGTAGGAATTTCAGAGGCCTCTTCTCCCTAAAAGGCTGTACATAGATGGTCCTTTCACATCCCTGTTAATCCCTTGGTACTGAAATTTCAGAAGTTAGCTATCTGTATATAAAAGGCCACCCTAATATAACTCATGTTATAAGAATATTATGTGAGACATCTGTTCTAAACTACTTTAAATTTATGACTTTGTTGTATATATACAGCTGCCGAAAACATTACAAAATGTTGAGCTATGGCAGTATCTACAATAGAGTAATATAAAAGCATTCCAGACTTGCCAAGTGGCTTTCAGAAGCTACTGTTCAGGAAAAAAAAGTGAATATTGAAAGCATCAGCTTGACTCCTTGAAGTTTATTAATGCTTTGGCATGATTGACTGTGGATAAGGTATTCTGTGTAGCAGATATATATGCAGTATCTTGTAGACTCTTCAAGGAATTTCACATAACTCAGTGAAATCTCTGGCAGCTAAACAGATGCTAATAATTCAAATAAAAAAGTAGCTTCTTTTTTTTTTTGACAGTCAACTCATCAAAATGCATCTTGTGTCATTTTTTCCAGCACAGTTATTTCTGACAGCATTCTAGGTTTTAGTTTGTTGCTTTGTGAAATGTTTAAACTTTTCCAGTATAATGCAAAGCAGTGCATCTGGTACTAGCTTACATATTCTCAGTGTGAAACCTTGCAAAACTACAATTACACTCTGTGGGGCTTAGATCACAAAGAGGTTAAGCATATATTATCATGGTTCTTCACTATAAAAGCTTTGGAGTATATAGCCCCAAGAATGCATTTCTTCTTAAAGTTCATTGTCTTCTTGGCATGTTTGTACTTCAGGTGCAATGGTGTGCTTTTGAAAAAATTGTATGTAAATATTTCTGTGCAGAGTTTCAAAATGTTTGGGAATGATGATTAATTTAAAAAGTCACAAAATACTTTTAAGAGTAAAAAGTGGTGTCGTTCATCATGTAACTGATCTTGCAGGATGAAAACCTTAACAGCTTAATTTTCTGCTTACATTAACAGGTGCCAGTCCCCATTACTCCATGAACATCACCCAGGTTCAGGCTCACTGGAGTGTGAAGGAGGCAGAGAACGAGAGGAAACTTTGGAAGGAACGAGACATTCTGGTAATAAAACCCACTGTATCTTTAAAGTACATGTTCTTTGCAATGCGGTGCCTGTTGAAATGCAGCCACCTCCCCATGTGGAGGTTTGACTCACCAAGAGCATGTGATGTGACAGTGAAAGCAGGGACTGTTATGATGTTCTGTGAAGATGCATGTGTCTGATTCCAAAGTGTGCAGGTCTGAAACCTGATGCTGAGTCCTGTGCCTTTCTCCATTATTTTTGACAGAAGCCAAGTGGCATGCACCATCAACCAAAGTCCTGAGCTCCTACAAAGACCGAGCTTTACAGAAAGAAGGCAGTGGCAAGGAGTCGCCAAACAAGCTTTCACACGTAAGTCTTTTACTTGGATCTCATTCAGAATGCTAATAACAAACAAACCCCACAGCAGCAACAAAAAACTACTCTGGACTTACAGAAATAAATCTTAAAAATACACTTTAGTAATTTATGAAGACCACGTGATTTATGAATTTATGATGTGTGTTTTGGGAGGCAAAGATAATGCTCACCTAGATGTGGGTTGAATCAAATATGCTTAATCTGTATTTACAAACTCAGAATTCCAAGAGGGCTTGGGTCTGGGGCATTGAGGAGATAAAACTAGTATAGTCTCTACTCAGCTGTGAATTTACAGCTTCATTTATACTGGCTTGTTTAATCTGTGGAGTATTTAATTACCCTTTAAAAGAAAATAAAATTATATTTACCATACTGCTTTTCATCTTGTGTGAAATACCCATGGAGTGTAATTATCAATAAGCGCTATAAAAATGTAGCTTGTATGTTGGGAATGCTGAACAGATTTTCTAGTCTACCTAGTTTAGTAGCTTGCTTTCAGTAATGGCAAAATCCTCAACAGCCTAGTGATGGAAAGTATGATAACGCTTGTTATGTAGAAAGTCCTGCTATATGTAGGAGGAGTCTGTACACTAGTTTGTAAATTTATATTTTATGTGTGAGCAAGAGCATCTCCTAGCATCTGCTAGGAGAGGGATCTCATAAAAAGGTTACTCACCCTTCCCATTTATATCCTACCTAATAGAGGTCTGTTTGCCCAAGTAGAAGTACATCTGCCTTTATTCTGGCTACTCTGTCACAGAGATAAGTTAATCCAACCCTCTATAAAATTTATTTTAAAAGGTAAATAACAAATTCCCCCAACTTTATTGGCACAAATGTCTGACATAATTATTCCACTTCAATAGCCATGCTTAGTTTAGGACCTTATGACTTAAGTGGCTTTCATCTGGTACACATACATCACAATTGGCTTCAATTTAACTAGCCACACATCCAATTGGATTTGATCCAATGAGCTGCATATTTCAGCCACACTGAGAAAAAAGCCAACAATAATTCGGTCTTTGGCTTTTTTCAGATTTGCAGAAGAGCTTGTTTAAACAAATAATTACCAAAGCTTCTAGCTTTAACAAATGCTTATTTTAACTGTTCAGAAATGCAATTTTATGGATGTTAAGCAGGCCCTATAATCAGAAAATTCAATTCTGATCTTAAGATTTGTGATAGAAGATGGAACTAGAGCCTTTTTATTTGCAGAGAAATCAACCTTTAATGTGTCTAGCCAGCTGTGCAATTCATTTCACAGAAACTGGTGGTATAATTGGCTCTTTTCATACTTTGCAGTTATATGATAGCATACTGTAAAAAAATAATAAAATGGTCTTTGAATGGTACAAATGCAGTAATTTATATGAAAATAGATCTCTTACTATTTAATTTGAGGGGAGTCTTTTTTGGTTTGTTTTCTTGTTGTTAAGATTGGGGACAAAAGCTGTTCAAGCCACTCAAGCAGTAACACCCTATCCAGTAATACATCCAGTAACAGTGATGAAAAACACTTTGGTTCTGGAGATCTGATGGATCCTGAGCTGCTCGGATTAACGTATATAAAGGGGGCTTCCACTGACAGCGGGATTGATACCGCTCCCTGCATGCCGGCTCCGCTCCTGGCCCCTCTGCACCTTGCTGGCAGCAGGTCTGGAGTGCACTGTTGCACGGAGCAGTGGGCCGAGCCTTCGGATCCTGCCGGGCCGGACGATGATCCAGCTAAAATCTATGCTGTTCATAGCTATGCCTCTGCTATTTCGACCAGTCATACGGCTGAAGGCAGTATGGGAGACCTAAGTGAAATCTCCTCTCATTCCAGGTATGCGTTTTCTTACAAATCAGGGGCTATGGATTATAGATTGACATACGGATAACTCTTTGGTGTTGTTTTTATTCTGTTTGTCTTTCTTTGAAACGGAACTTAAAAGATTTTGATATTTTTGTTGTATTCAAATGCCTATATGAGCAGTTTTCAAGTAATTTTTGATGAGTCTGCCTGAAAAGCATAGCCAAACCTCCTTCCACATCTGATGGAGGCTTTATATGTGACCCTTGCAAATTGCTTAGGTTTTTAAAATTGGGAAGCATCCCTGAGTAAAAGAGAAGTTTGCACCTAGAACTTATTTCACATACTTTTGGTTTTTTTAGTACACTGCAACAAATTACCTTGGAGTTAATGCTGAGGGAAATCAGAAAAATTGGACAATGGACAATCTTCACATATAGAGAAACTGCATTGCATATCATCCACCCTAATTTACATTATTCTGATGTACGCTTTACAGTTTTTCTTGTTGAGCTGCATTTCTGATTGATTTTCAACTTTCCTCTTTGTTACCAATGAAATGTGTGCATGGTACATCTGTTGTAAAGCAAGCCTTGAAAGTACACTTTTACAGCTCGTTGCCTTTATCTTCCAGTTCCCATTTTATGGTGACTTTGAAGTTGAAGCTTTGGTCTATGTGTTAAGGTTTTTACTCTGTAAAGGATAGAAGGAAATTGTTCGTTCTTCTTTCCCTCTGATTTTCCTGTTTTCAATGTCAGTCAGTACAGGAAAATAACCAAATAATACCTTGTATCCTGATTTCCTTATATGCTTAACATGAGTGAATTTGTCTTGTATGGTTATTCTGAAGAAATTTATTCTTCAAGGAAGTATTTGTTTTAGTTTATTTGAAATGGGTTTTAGTGTCTTCACTAAAAGGTTTTCTTAGTGCCTACTAGTGCTATTATTTATAATAAAAGGGGCTGTTAAAATTATCCAGGGGACTGTTTTGTTGAACTGAAATTTACATCTGTTAAATTTGCTGATAATTTAATATTAGTGTGTCTGATTGAAAGGCACAGCCTAATCTTGCATCAACTGGCAAAATCATTGTGAAGTGGAAAAGCACATAGGTTTTATGATTAGGGAGATATTTGAGTAATTCCCCACATAGTTTTTATGTAAATGTGTGAGTACATATTTACTTAAAATTGCACAAACAAATTGAATATCTTGAACTTGGGCTTCTAGTTTTGATTCACATCAGTTTACATCGGCATTTCAGCAATCTGAATTCCCTGCATTGTTTGTTCTAGAAACTCATCACAATTCTGTTCTCAAAGAGCTTTAATGTATACGCAGTTGGTGTGTAGAAAATTACTGTGCCAATTTTGCTTCATTGATTTTAACCTTGAGAAAAACTTAACTGTGAGAATTATTGCTGCATACCAGGCAAAGCATTCCTGATTTGTTGTTGCATGGCATATTAAATTTTTCCTTTTGTGCGTTTCGTTCACTTTTCCAGTGGGTCACATCATTCAGGAAGCCCATCAACACACTGCTCCAAAAAGAGTGGCTCCCTAGATACCTCCAAAGTTTATATAGTGTCTCAGAATAGTAGTCAACAGATGTCTGGGTCGATTTCAAAACCATACCACAGACAAGGAGCAGTGAGTAAATATGTCATTGGATGGAAAAAATCAGAAGGAAGTCCTACACCCGAAGAATCGGAAGTTTCAGAATGTCATGAGTAAGCACTTTGTTTTACTTCATTTGGGGAAGAATTGTAGTGAAAAGAAATTTTAAAACAGGATAGGAAAAAATTACAAATTCTGTTTTGCCTTTAAATGTTTGGGGTTCATTTTCTGTACTTTTATGTATCTAATGAAGCTTAACACTTCTTAATAGTCCATGAGAAATGTGTTGTTCTTAGGTGGAAAAATAAGGCTTGAACTCAGAGGAAAACATGCAGTACCTCAAATATAGAGAGATAATGCTTTCACAGTGGTGCATCCGTAATAAGTAATGTTTGAATCTCCTGTTTAAAACTAACCTTGAAATTCCTGCTGGCTTCAAAATTATCTTCATGGATAATGTTCTTGCTTTCTTTTTGTGCACAAGCTATTTGGTTCTCGATAAACCATAGTCAGCCCCTGTCTATCTCAAGAAATTGACAAGATGACATGCAGTACCTGATTTTCAAATGTTTAATTGGGATTACTCTTTGTTTTATGGGAATGGGTTATTTTTACCTAAAACCTAATCTTGCATATGTGCGTGTGTTTATGGCAAGAGTCATATTTAAAAATATATTCTGGAATATATATGCTATGAAATATGAATCTGAAGTTAAGCTCTTAAATTCCTAATTTTCAAAAGTAGAAGATGTTACTACCCTCCTGTCCTGGTTATTTATGTTTCTTTGTGTTAACGTAGAGGTGATTTCATTTCTCCCCGCAATGTTTTAATTGCATAATTTGTTCGTTCATAGTAGTATTTAAATTATAATGTGGTAACTTCAGGGTTTCCCACAAATTTTGGATTTTGAAATCAATGAACTATTGAAACTCTGTCTCCTTATTTTGAATGGCAGCCTTAAAATAAAATTGCTTAATGAATCGGAGTATTTAGACTGAAACAATGACAATTTAGAAAATTATCTTCAAGAGATAGTTCTCTTCAAGAACTATTAATTGACTGTGACAACACTCCATATACCAAAAAATATTTTCAGATTTTTCCATGGCACACAGCATTGCCTTGCCTCTTTCTTTCTAGGAAAGCTCTCAGTATGACAGAGAGGAAATATCTCTCTGAGGATAATTATGTTGAAATAAAATAGCATCTCTAATTACAAGTGATGATGAATATCAGGTCAATTGCTGAATGTTGTGCCACTATAGGTTATAATTCACTGAGAATTGCACTTTACCATAGCAAAGCTTATTTCCTCTGTGCTGAAGACAGCCACTGATGAGGCTGCACTTGGCAGTAAGCAATGGCTTCCAGTGTGTGTTCTGTGTGACTCGCAATCTTCAGTTCTTTCGATTACATTCTCAGAGTAAACCTGTTAAAATCCTGTGTTTCCTTTCTCTCTGGAAGGAGCTGGAGGTTAATAATTCAGTTTGACAGTCTGTTGTTGACTGTAACTAGATTTTTATGTGCTGATAATTAAAGAAGGCACCTGTTTAATTTATCTAAATAGCTTTATGAAATTGCTGATAATAAAATATACTTAGCACACTGGGAAATTGATTGTCAATACACTTCAAACATTGCTGTGATGACCACAGTAATTTTGCTAGATTGTGAAGCTGGATGCAATATTGTACTGTAAAATATTGATTTTTTTTATTTGCTATGGAAGTAAAAGTTAAAGTATTTTGTGATGAACCTTTGGAAATGTTGAAATAAATATAACTTTTGTACTGATAGAGAAGTGTGCTGTGTAAAAAAGAGAGAGGCAAGCTAGGAGAAACAATGGTTATCCTTTTTTAAATTGTTCTTTAGAATTCCTAAACTCTGCTTCTCAGTGGTTTAAGAATGTCATTTTGTACCCACAAACAGTTTCATAAAGGTAAAGTGATCAAAAAAATTGTATAAACAGAGTGCGCTGTGTCAGGAGATAATTCCAGCAATTTTCACTTTGACAGAAAATGATTGCAGTCTTTCAAATCTAATTTCTTGCTAAAACCACCAATTTTCTCAACAGAGTGTATGATGATATTGATGCTGTGTCCGCATCGAGTCCGCTCCAAACTTCTGTGAGGAATGCCATTGTTGAAAGCCAGCTAGTCTTGTCTAAAGAAGATTTTCTGAAGTTGATGCTGCCAGACAGCCTCTCTATGGAGGAAGGGAGAAGAAAGGTTGGCTACTTTCTTTGGCTCTATGTGTTTCAGTCACAGTTACCTTAGAAATGGGTTTCTGGTATGTCCATAATTGCTACACAGAACGCAATATTGTTTTGTACAAGCTAATTTTATTCTATGGGGATGACTCTAAGTCCCAAAATATAACTTCCTTCAAGGATGGGAAAGGTTTGTTAGATGATTATGTATAAAATCAAGTGTTTGTTTAAGTATGTCTTTGCTTAGCTTGACCAGAGGTGGGTGCAGATTGAGCAACTTCATTATAATTTGAAAGGTTAAAAGTGACATTTTAAAGGGAGGATGCCTAAATTCGTACATCTTGTATGATATTAAAGCACATGAATAGAAGTAGCCAACTTTCTTCCGCCCTGTAATAGTCGGTACCAACAATTCTGCTAGAAATCCAAGTACAGTTTCATGTAAGTGTCAGTGTCAGCTGCTCAGAAGGCATAATTGTCAGTGCTACCGGAGAGCCAGGATCTAATCTTTACAGTATGATGATAGTTGGTAATGTTTAATAGTTCACAATAAGTGGACAGTGAACTTAAAATTTGCTACTCCCCTTAAGTATAATGGTTCTGAATTCCGTGCTTAATGTGAAATAAAGAACAAAGCAATTAAATTACTTGAGATAATTGTCACACTTCCATATTAACTCAATGCTCTCTTAACCCACTGTGTTTGTACAGTATGCTAAATAGCATAATCGTCATGTCTGAACAAAAGTAACACATGGGAACCCTCTAAGTGCAGAGCTGAATTTAAAATTCAGATCACCTATATTTTTTAACATGTGGTATGTTAAGTGTGCATTATATGTGCTTGAATTTTTGTGGGTCATGTCCTAGAAGTTTTTAAGATTTATGATTGATACAATAATTGGAGGGGTTTTGTGCAGGTTTCTAGAACTGCCAGTGTTTCTGGCTACCTAAATAAGAATCAACAAAGAGTGAGGAGGTGTGGCTGAGATAAATGACTACTATCCCCTTCCCCTCCAAGGCACCTAAACAAAAGTTAAGTAAGTGAGATCATGGGCCCTGACTCATAAGAAACCCTAGCCACAGGAGCTGGCAGTATACAATCTTTGGTTGTGCCTTCACAGAGGGTAGTAATCTTGATATTGGCAAGCCAGTTACCTTTGACAGCGAAGTCAGAAACGAATTTCCTGAATACATGAGATTCTATTCACTGTTTTCAAAAGCTATTCCTCTTAAATATTTGTTCTGGATAGGGAACATGCAACACATAATTAATTACAAAGAAAACTAGGCATTTAATTGTTGTATGCAGGACAAACCAGTAAAATAATTAAGGCATTAACTGTCCTTTGTAGATGTAAAGAAAACTGGGTTTGCAGTCCTGAAAAATGATTTACAAAGTGCAATGGTCAAACTTTACAATACAGTAATATCTTGTTTTACTGTAGATATTTGGCTTGTGGTCTACATAACCTTTTGAAATGCATAAGCCGTTTTCACTGAACTCTGTTATCTTCTCTTCTAAGCCTATTTTGTGATATCCGGAGAGACATCGTGTCTCAAGTCACTTTTATAATCCAATGAATTATGTGGCAGCATATATCAGTTCAGAATGTTTAGCATTAAAGCATGGTCGTTTCAGATTAAAATCAAACAGTTCTATGTATAGTCTTGCATTCATGTTGCCAGAGTTGGTAACCTTATATACATTTCTGTAAAACATTGCTGTCATAAGGCTATGAAGTTTTCATTCACATTTCAGAATTAATAAAACTGCATAGTATCTGATTAATTCACAGTGATATGTTCCAAAATATTGAGAGGAAGTCTGAATATCCAATTGAGTAACTCTTTTGAGGCCCCAGTAGATCTGATATGGTAGAAAAATCTCTGATCCTTCTGTATTAGTTCAAGAATTCCAGAGTGCTTGTCCAGAAAAACATTCCCAAGAACCGATGATGGGATATGATTGTATGAATCACTTCAACCAGCAATATGGGTTCTTATTTTTATCTTTAGTTTTCATTTTATGGAAACCTTTCCCCACGGAGGACACTTTATCGCACGCTCTCTGATGAAAGTATATGTAGCAATCGAAGAGGATCTTCCTATGCCAGCTCTCGAAGTTCAATGATAGACCAGGCCTTGCCAAATGATATCTTGTTCAGCACTACTCCACCATATCACAGCACATTGCCTCCCAGAATGAGCCTGACTCCTGGAATGGGAAATCTGAGAAGTAAGTGATTGTCACTGTCATTGCTGAGTTTGGAATATTTGTAGTAAACTCAAACTAATCACCAAGTATTAAGTGAGATTTCACTTTCAAGGTGAAATTAAGAAATGTCAAACAATGTTCTAGTTGTCCTAGTAAAAGAATATTTGGCCAACAGTACATGCTCACGCTTGCCATTAGTTTTCAATTCATATTTATCATGTTTGGAGACAGCATTCACGTTACTTCCCAAAGAATTTTCATGAGACCAGTGATAGGAAAAAACTTTGTCTGAAGATATTTCTAGTTATCATTTTATTTTTCAGTGGTGACCTAATTAAGCCAAGCTGACCTGGTTTGGTTTTTTTTTTTTAATTTTATGTGCACTCAAATTATTGAAATATTTGCAAATATATTTGAAATAACAGCTAAGTGGAACAGCTTTCATTTAGATGATCCTTTTAATAGCATCGTAAAAGGAAATGGGCAATAAATGTTGACTTTGACTTCAATTTCCAAATTGAATTTGCTGATACTTTTTTTTAACCTATTAGTAAAAGTTTTACAAATGACACCTCATTTTTAACGGCAGCAAAAGAGTAGTCTGAGGTGCTAAGTTAAAACTATTTTATGAATGTGGTTTTTTTACTTGTGAGGTTTTCATAAGTGAGACCTTTACTGTATGCTTAGCTTGCAATAATTCCAGGACGAGCTATGAAGTTTGTAGTAATTTTTTTTTTTTTTTAATGGAATGAAAAGCCCAAATCTACACAGACAGATATGCAAATTTAGATTACATATCTATATTTGTTTATTTAATAAGAGTGAATTGTTTTTTCAAAAATGCTGAATATATATGCTTCTCAGTTAGTTTAGGCTGACATGTAGTGGACACCTGGAGTTGACACGCAATCTGGAAAAAACCCCTCTTTTCTTTAGCTACTCTAATATTGCATCACAGCTGACTGCAATTTAAAAAAAAAAAAAGTGGACTCTGAAGTCCACAGTTAAGAAGCTGTGGGTGAATTTCTTGAAAGCTTTAAGGACATTTTAGGCCCATGTCTGAGGTGAACGCAACCAGATGATTTAAAAGAAGTAGCAGTAAAAAGGGCTTCGTCATTCATCATGTCCTTCAGGAACTAGCAGTCATTTCCTAACTTTGAGAAATAAGCTTCATGTACAAAACACTTTTCTAGTTAGAGTGGCCTCAGGTATGAGACTGAGTTTTGGTCACTAACCACTGGTTAATTTTAAACTGGTATCTCAAATGAGTGCTAAACTCCTGCCTCACATGGGAATGCATGCTTGGTGTACCTTTTGGCATTCTAAAGATATTCTTCTATCAGAGTGAAACTCTTTACTATAAATTTAATCTGAGATGATCCTATTCTTTTGCACATAGAAAATGGAGATCCATTTTGTTTCACTGAAGATGAATTAAGTAGATTTTTGTAGTCTATGAAGGAGCTAGGCATCCTGATTGTGTTTTCTTTTTTTGTTTTCCATTATGTTAGGCCTTGTTTTTTAGAGCCATTTCTTGTGAATGTAAACATGCAATGGGATCAAATCTACAGCTTGCTTTTCTTCAGGAGATTGGCACAAGGCAATTAACTGTGTACAGCCAAGCTTTATACTGCTCCTCCAGCAGTGATATTTTAGCGCATTTTGTATTAGTTCTGTCTTAGACACCTAATATTTCATTCTTGCTGCTTCTTAGATACAGAAAGTTATATATATACATAGCTGGAAAAAAACCCTATGAAATCGGTATCCTGTCAGTCAAAAACTGATCCAAGGCAATTCATGCTGTTTTCATATGCAACCTCTATTTTCTGCTTCAGGTTCTGTATTTTAAAAGTGCTTATCAAGCCAGCTATATCGAATCTTTTGTGGTGTTTGTTTCAAGGAAGATTTAATTGGTTATCTGTAATTACACTCTGAAAAAAACCACATAATGGCTTGCCCACCTATGTTTCAAAAATAAGGTTAGTCAGTATCTCCATATAAGAAGCTAACTTTGGGTCTTTTTAGGAAGGTTTTTTGTAGTCAGGGCCTAGTAGGTATTTACATTCTACAGCAGTGATGTGGTATAATTTTAACATGAGGTTGTAGTTTCAGATATCAGGATTCATATCCTGTCATAGGAATGTCTTTTGTATGTGATCTCAAAGCATTTTAATTTTACTGATATTTAATGTTCATAGAAACCAGTGGAAATAGCATGGCTTTGGCTGAAATTAATTTTAGAAAGGTATATTCTTGCACGTTATATCCAGCATGAAATACTGTGGCAGCACCAAATCTCATGAGACCCCTCTAACATGGAAAAGAGTGTGATTAATAGGTAAGCAAGGCAGCACCAAAACCAAAGAGTAATAGGTGACCCTGAAGGGTTTCAGTTTACTGGGAAATTAGAATCATGAGACAGAATGACCATGCAAATATAGAAATAGGAAGTTTATCTATGTGTGATGTTGACTGTAAGAAGATGATGGGAAAAGTGAAGCTACAGGACTTTTTAATTATTGTTTTATCACTGGGGGAAGTGATGTGAAAAAAGACTTGCTTTCAGTAAAGCCTGAAATGCAGTCTGATGGTCAAGGGCTGTTGATTGCGAAGAGTACACAAATGTAGAAATATCACTTAATTTTATCTTATTTTTAACTTAAACCAAGAAGGAGAATTCATGTAGCTAAGAACTCTTGAATTTTACCTTGGGGACATTAAGGATTCCCGGACTGTGACAGTGCTGCTCATGCTGAGTGATTCTAACATGCAGGTGCAGGTGCAAATCTATGCCCTTCTTGCAAATTCATGGCAGGTGAATGAGCAGGGGAGGAATGAAAACTATGAGAACCACTGATACTGAGCTAGTGTAGTAACATAAGTCAGGATCCCAGGGAGACACATGGAGACAATCTGATTGACATTGCGGGCACCATGATCCGCTCTATTATGAAGCACAAAAAGAGAGGGGAAAAAAAAATGCCCTAAGTGAAAAACTGGCAGGATGTTCCTGTGCTATGAGGGAAGGATTAAGGTGCGGGATAGTTCCAGTGAAGAGGGTCATAAGGAAGGGAATATTTTACAATGATACACTGACAAATTCTGAAAGTTCTCAGACTGTACATGTCATAGGGAAAAGGCTGCCAGAAGTGCAGGAACTGTCTCTGCAACTCTGTTCATAGACGGAAGTCTTGTCTTCTAACTGCCTTACTACCCATGTTAGCTTCAATCCACAACTAAACTTGTTGATAAGGAGCACTATTAAAATGAAAGAGCATCACTGTGTGTTGGTGGTGTGCAATGGTAGCAATTTGGAAATCAGTTTTTCAGTAAGCAGATAAAGGCCGTTGATTAATTCACGCAACCGAAGGAGAACATGTTTGCTGTTACCTGTTCTCACAGTGAATAGTTCACCTTATTAGAACATGCAACTATCTTCAATAACAGAAGGGAAGGAAACAGTGCTTATCAGGAGCACATGTCCACAAGAGCCTATGAGCAGGCTGGCATCTTTGAAGGGGGACTTTGGGCAACCCTAGGCAATACTAAAGAAGGGAAGGGTTCAGCAGGCAGAAGCTGTTGCTTAAGAGGACTATAGAGATGTAATTACTGATTACAGGAAAGAAAAACAGACATCCCACAGAGAGTGGGATTCACATTTGCATGAGATTTGATATATTTCTTCACCTGCAGCTGCTTTGGAGAGAATCTACTTGTTAAATGACATGTCTAGTTTGAGCACAGTAAGCAAGCAGTACTTAGCAGATAGTTTTTTCATGATCTCCAATCTCTGCATAACAGTAGCAGTTCCAGCTGAAGCAGGATAATTGTCTTGGAAGTAAAAGAGGTTAAGTTGGGTGAATCTGCCTTCTTTCTGCATAACTATTTGCTCTTGGATACAGATGTATGTAGGACCAATAACCATCAATTTCAGGAGCTGTGTTGGAAACTGAACTGACCACGTAATTTTGGTAAAAATAGGGACTCTTGAAAATGCTTCATACTTTTATGCATCAATAATAAAAAAAAATAAAATTCCTAAATGGAGGAAGTGACACAACTGAAAGAAGCAGAAACTACAAGATCAATTATTTTGTGCCAAAAGGAGTACAGCAAATAAAATAATCTTTAAAACTGAAGATAACACTGAAAATGTTTTTTCAGAGGAAACTGTGTTGCTTCAAAAGTCAATCTTGTGCGCAGTAAAGTAGTGGCCTGCTATATTAGGCATATCCTCCTAACACAGATATTAGGACACACGGAGGTGGGCATGCTTAAGCATCACTTGCCACCTTTGCACAAATCAAAAAGGGAAACAGGCAACAGCTGCTGATGTGGCAGTCATACACAGACAGAGTGAGGCAAGAGCAATGTAAGAGAAACAGGGAAGAAATGCAAATACAGGAGGCTAGAAATAATTTATCTCACCTGGAGCATTCCTGGAATACAGACAATATTCTCTGAAATTCAAAGGCCTCTGTCAGTGGAGTTCCTGTTTGGTATTTTTATTCTTTTTCTTCTTCCCCCTCTTTTCCCTGCCCCATTGCAGAAGAACACAATTTATGTCTGGAAAATGAATTATTCTGTGGTGGCATATTCACGCTTGTTCAGTTATTCCACTTAGAATTTCAGCCATCAGCATGAGCACTTGCATTTTCAGACCTATCAATATTCAAATCTCTACTCTGGCAGGCTTTCTGCAGTTGAGTGGCTCTGTCAGGGCTGAATAGGATCCAGCCTAAGGTGAACTGAGGTTCTCACAGAGACAATGCATAATGAAGGATGACTACTGGTGAATACATCACTCCTACACTTTAATTTGGAAAGCCAGCAGAATCGCGCTGGGAGCAGGCTTCTTCCTGACAGGTTTCACAATCAGCCTCTGTAGGCTGATCAGACAAAAGCAAGGACTGTCCCTTAGGGCCTGCCTGCTGGTCTAGAACCAAAAGCTGGCTTGCCAGTCTTTCAAGTAAGGTATTCTGTCTATTTTCCACAACAGGGATGTATGAAACATTTGTACTTGCATAAATAAGGTTCTTACAATTCCCAAGTCATATACAAAAGTTCAGAAACTGCTCTGACTTCAGCTGTCAGTATACTTGCACAAAGGCAGCGTTAGGTAAGGCTTTATGTCTGTTTATAAGGAACTGAAAATAAAATCTTAGTACAGATATACAAGTAGAATATATGTCTGGATTGTATTTTCCATTTCATATAGCAACCATTTTTACATCCGGAGAGAGGTATTGAGAAGGACATTTCTACAGAGTTTTGTCAAGCCACTTCCAAGTGTAATGTAACAATACTGCATCTTTCATATAAGTGTAACAAGATAAATTCTACAGTAAAGAGAATTTCCACCTCTTCTGCAGGGACTCCTAATTTTTGACAGAGGATTGTAAGCCTCCTTCACTTTCCTTTTCCTCATATTTTGTATTCTTTTTAAGCAAGGTTTATGCAAAGCATAGAGCATATCATATGCTTTAATCATTCCTCTATCCAGTAGAATGCTTTGTAACAACCTACACTCTTTGGATTTTTAGGTCAGAATCTTTAAGTCAAAGGGACATTAATATCAGGAAAATGACAGCATGCCATTTCCTTAAACAGTAATGTATCTTCCACTTGTATGAATGCATTTCTTCCTTCATTGTTTTTTGCGTTTGGCCTTTTCCTGGAAAAAAATACTCGTCTTACATATTATAGTTTAAATCACTGGAATAACTAGATGGAAACTTCCTCCTGAAATATTTGAGGAAAAAATTACTATGTTGACCTTTTTGTTTAATTGGAGTGGATATGTTTGAAGCAAAAATTATCTTTGCCTGACTATACTATGTGATAAAATTATTATATTCCATTTCTGGCTTTATGGTTAAGATGAAATGTGATTGCAAATAATAGTTTTGGTTTATGATCAGTTTTAAGAAACTGTATCTGTTCAGTATTCTTTTTAACATGTTTACATTGCTCAGCGTGAAGATTGCTTTAGACAGATTAGGAAAATGTAAAACTATTCAAGAAAATTATGAAAATTAGCATCTCCTCTACTAAAATGTACGTTTGTGGTACATTCTAGAAGTCTGCATAGCTGAAAGGTTTGTTTGAACAATTTATAGTGTATACATTTCATTTAATATATGATCTGTGTACAATATATGTGTGACAGCTCACTCTGATATCACACACAAGTCTTACATCCTCAGAGATACAGCTACAAATGTGAAACTAATAGAGTAATATTTTCAATGTCCAAGGGAGTTTTGGATATAGGCTAGAATTTACAAATGCATTAAAAGAAAAGCAGATGATTCTTTTTAATTGCTTCTGGAACAGGAATACTTTCCATTTCAGAGTAAAACTGTGCAAGTAAATACCTTGCATGTTGTTTCACAAATATAACTTTGTGTATCTAGCAACTTTTGTGCTCAGTGCCCAGGTTTAATATGCTATGCTTTAGAATGGATGTTGCCTACTCACACAGTGTCCGTACGAAAATGTGAGGGACATGTCATGTGCAAACTGGCACCAAAAAAACCCCTTTAAAACCTTCCCATCTTACTTTGCCAGCATTTAGAAATTGTTCCACGCATACTGAGTATTGAACAGGAAAAGACAGACACAAGAGAAATGAAGATAAGCACTTTTTGCTTATACATTTTTTACAGATCATTATAGTAGCTTCAAAATTAATTGCTCATAATTGTTACAGGAAGACTAATTATTTTGTTTATTGTTTAGATGAATTCTGGTTCTCAGATGGGTCCTTATCTGATAAAGCCAAATTCAATGATCCTGGCCTGATGCCCCTGCCAGACACTGCCACAGGGCTAGACTGGTCTCACCTGGTAGATGCTGCACGAGCGTTTGAAGGTAACAGGAAAATTTGAATAAAGATCAATGTTCAGTACACAAACATGTTTTGTTTTTTTTTTTTTTAATATATATTGTATAGCCACATTCTGAATTACAAAAATCCAGTGTTTGCCTCTGTAGCCCTTTAGTTCTTTTGGCAGTATCAATTCTCAGTGTGGAAGATTGTCCCTGAAATTTTGGGTCTTCATGTTACTCTCTATATCCATTTTAGATGCAATTCCTCCACTTTAGTGATGAGTTCCTTCTGTAATGAATTGAAAAATCAATTCTTTGAAGGAGAGATTCAAAGCATTCAAGTTAGATGTTTAAAATGAAATGGGGAGTAACACTTCCCTGGGTTTGTTTTGTTGTGTTTATAAACCGGCATGTGTAGTCCAAACAGTGTTGCAGTCCCTCTCAGTTTTCATAAGCCCTTGGAGACCAGGAGAAATGTACAGTATATGTTCCAGTAGCAGGACTTGAGATGCAGGATATAGACCAGGTTTGCTTTATTAAATTATGGAACCAGATTAACCATGGAAAAAACCTCATCCGCCTCCTGGAGCTAAACTTACACTTAATGTCTAAACAGAGAAAATGGATGCTGGTTTCAGTGTTTATATGAATATACGCGGTTGAGTGTGTTCTCTTGTTTGAGAGGTGTTTTTTTAGGTTGCTGTGCTGTCCTAAAGTGTCTGATGTTTCTTAACTGGTGTTGCTTGCGTTACTGAATGTAATCTGTGAATAAGGATGACATTACCACAGTCATCATTGTATAAGATACAGGTCTTAACTTTGTGAAAACTGGTTGTCAAGTTAGTGATTTGGGTCTTTTTTAAAATGATTTGGGTCTTTTTAAACTTTTTTAAACCCTGGAAATCAGTTTTCTGGTTCCTGGTGCCTTCCCACAGTATGAAGTGATAAAAGTTCACTTTCACCAAAAGCTCTTCAGAACTGCTTGTTATACTAACTTAAGTGGCATTGTGAAAACCCAAACCAACAGCAATGATTAGGAATTTGAAGAACTGTATCATTTCTTGACCTGATTAATTGTATGTGAATTCATTACTATTCAATACTACTCAAACATGGCTGTGGTAGCTGGCAGGAAATACTGTGACACTGAGAATCTTGACAGCTCTTCCCATGCATTCCTACGTTTGATTGCTCAGGGAACACCCTGATATTTGTTACTGACATCTTAAACTACTGAAAAAAGATTTGAATCAGTAAATGACTAGCTCTGCAACTTTGTACTTGAAGAATATTTCTAAATGCTATTAAAAATTTTGAGTTCAGTTGAAAGATCATTCTGTACCAGCTATGCTCCTGTATTTTTAGCTGTCTTTGAGAACTAATAGATTTTCATTCCTTTTACTACCTAGTATCATGATGAAAATAATTTCACTTTGGTAAGTGTTATGTAAGTGTAATTACATTTGAATTTGAGAATGAGAAGTAGAACAAGATAGCTAACCCACAGTGCTCTATCCTAGGGAGGAAAGGTATTCACTTGTTGGGTTTTAATTGCAGATAACTTAGATAATCTGTAGATAATGCTGAAGAACTGGCGGTCTGAGTTGTAAGATAGAAGCTGCTTATTGGATTGTAAGAATTTGAGTAGTAAATATTAATCTATTTTTGTATGAAGGAATATAATTCTTTTGTGTTCAAGACTCTACAGTAGAGACATCTGTGTATATGTTAGATGATTTATACAATGTTTTGACTAAATTCATAGTGCTGCAATTAGAAACTTTTGCAAGAAGTGGAATTTTTAAACCCTTACTCAACTTTATCCTGTCTTGCAATTTGAAAGTTATTTTAAAAAGAATAACTGATAGGCATTTCATAAAAGATCACTGAAAGGGAATGTGTTGGAAATGAATTAACAGTGCAGTCTCCATAAGTATTTTAATGTTGTTGACTTAGAAGCTGCTTCAACTTTCTATTTAAAGATAGCTTGGAACTACTATTCTGCATTCCATCAATGTGAAAAAGAGAGTGGATGATTCTAAAGTTTGTCCACTTCTGAATATAAAGCTGCTTTTATCTTTTTTTTAAACTGGGTGGAAATGGGATCACATTTCATATAGGTCCATATAAAAAACGTCAAAAGTAAGCAAACACCTGCTCCCCCACTTTCACTGGAAAGGACCACTAAAAAAATAATAACTTTTTAATACTGAATCTGTGAAATTAGAGTTTTTCCTCTAGTCTGACTTTGCCAGCCTGATATTTTGAAGTTGTGTTCTCTTCTAGAACCTAGATACTAGACTTAATTTTAATTTTTTCTTTGTACAATGTCTCTTCTATCAGTTTATTAGGATTACCAATCTGATTCCAAGGTCAGAGTTTTTCTCTTGTGATCTCTCCAGATTCTGTGTTGACAATTTATATAATTTGATCAGTTCAACATCCCTAATGTGGGCCTTTCATCTGTCTGTCTTAAAAAGCAATTCTATCTCGATTAATGTTAGATGTAGACTTTTTAGGTGCTTATATTGTTGCCATCAGTTGGATTAAGAATCAAATTCAGTAGCAAGATTTTTGCTGCCATCATCCATACTCAGAGTTTACTTATGGGTGTAACAAGAGCAGTAGTTTTTTTCACTTTCTTCCTTGTCTCAGAAGAAGAGTGGACAAGGTTGTTTATTAGTGTTAGCTTTTACTCAACTGAAGCCTTGGTCCCATGTGGAACAGCAGTTTTTAAACTGTGGTCCATGAGGGTGGAAGAAGCTATTATTTTCTTTTTTATTTATTTCTTTTGTTTTGTTTTTACTTGAAAGTAGGGTGACAATGCTTTTCACTATGTCAGGATTTAATTTTACTGCATTTGCTTGACAAGAGCCTTTGTGGGAAGCTGAATATTTACTTCAAACTTTTTCTGAAAATCTTCTGTTATTCCTAAAACGGGTCTTCATAGTGTAATGGGGAGCTGTGCATGCACTAACTCCACAGGCTCCAGAAGCTGCATCAGGGAAGGGTTTTTGCTTGAGCTGCCTCTGTGGAGGGTCAGCACCTGTAAGCTGGAGCGCAGTGGAGCATTATTTTAACACTCTGCACTGCCTTCCTTAGCAAGACATAGTTTTGACTCCGGTATTTCTCCAGAGAGGATATTTTGCATGCATGCTAACATCAGTCCAGTCAGTAGCAAGGGGAGTCCTTCCATTTCTGTCATACATGGATAGACTACTTCCAGTTCCCTTCTCTTATTTTGTTGGGAACTGCAGAGAGACAGTAACCAGGGAGCAGCTGATGTGATGGAAATCACTCTGTTGTAATGTTTTTGTATCCACCCCTGAAGCAAACAATAAAAAATTGTTTTAAATTAAACAGTCTTTTTTTAAATAAAAAAAGACTGTATGAGTGTACAGCAAAAGAAGGAGGACAGTAGGGGTGAAAAAGCAGAATTTAAAGAACTGGAAAGAAAAATTAAAGAAGCAAAAAAAGAAAGTATGTTCAACTGAGTAAAGATATGGGGATTTATAGAATAAATTGGAAAGCCAAATTTGAGAAAGGAGAAATCCCAGAAAAGACGAAGGGAAAATAAGAGAATTAATGTTTGTATTCTCTTTTTGTAGTATTTTTCAAATAGATCTCCAAGTTAGGGAAGAAGGACTCGCCTTCAACATATGTATTATGTTGCTGATGACATTTTAGATCTTTTCCATGTTTTGGGGACCAAAAGAAGAAGCATTTTTGGATGTCCATACCTGCTACTGTAATTACAAAAGGGAACTGACACAAATACAATATTGAATATTGTTATTAATAGAACATTGTACTATTTGTTCTACTTCAAACTGGGTTTATTATGCTTTAAAAAAGCTGTTTAGTGTTCGATAAATCATATTGTGAGCACTAATAGCCTAAGATAGTCCTTCTGATGTCCCTGTTCATTAAAATTGGTGGTTTCAATTCCTGATTTGTTTCCAGGTGATTTTTATGAACGTCTACTGGTGCCAATCAACATGCAGTGTTTCTTAATGCAAATTTATCTTTGCAGAAACATCTGTGCTATTATAAGTAATGTAATTTTAATACTTTGATTTAAAATCTTCATAGCTAAATGTAATGCTACACATAATATAATGAGAAATAAGTGAATCATTTAGCATGACAGATAATTATTTTAACCAAAGTAGTGTGTTAGACTGCTAGAAAAAGAAAAAATGACAATATATAGTTAACGTTTGGTTATTTGTAGGGCATGCATGCCTCTTTTTGCTTCAATGCATATGTCAGTGAATGTTTGTGGGTAGACTTTACCTTAACAATGACAGAGTGACTTAATGCTCTATACCTATTTTAGCCTTTTCTGCTTTCCAGTACATCAAAATTGCCTGAAGTTTTTTCTGGCCTCTGTTAGCAGTCTGGAACAATGAAAATCGAGATTCAAATTCTCAGTGGTTACACTGTACAACTCTGTTACTGTGAATAAGAACAATTTAAAATTTAAAAAAATTGTCTCATCTTTGGTCTTACTAAGTCAATTGTTTAAATTTTTGATGCAAAGACCAATATATTTTTTGCAAATAGTTTTCTATGGGTGGGCTCTATTTGGAGTTTGCCAGGGACATCTCAGTCAAAAATAAGAGCTCTGAGATTGACATGTATTTTCTTCTGTTTAGTATGTACATATTGCTTCAATTGAATAGGAGGGGTCCCTGTAATTTGGAGGAAGCAGAATGTAGGTTTACAACACCATACCACAAATACACTTTTCTTTATAAAAACCAGCTGTTGTAATGAAAAAGTTAATAGTATGAAGTTGAAATCAATAATTATCTACTTCAGACTGCTTGTTTACACTGTCTTGTTTCTGGCCTGCATAGTGCGTTTGATCTGGGAAACTAATTTTAATTTATCCCTACTAAGTAAATCTATTTAACTTAGTAGGTTTCAAATCTGTAAATGATATCATTGATTATGCATTTAAAATTATATTCTTACCTTATTGTCAGCACATATGGAAAAGTCATGTTCATATTTGCTGAGATGCATCAGTAGTCAGAAATCAGGCTAAAAGCAGAGGAAATGAGCTGCAGTCTTTGAAATTGGACAGAATAAGGCATGCAACTTTTGTTCATTGTATTATAGAATGAATTGACAATCTATGCTATGCTGAAGGGATTTTTTAAATTGACAAAGAGCTTTTTAGTGATTTCCTATTTTTGTTTGGTAGGACTTTTCCTTCCTATTTGAAGACATCTGGCCTGTATTCACTGTTTGTGTCCTTAAGAATTTGAAGGATTGTCCTCTCATGTACCCTGCCAAGTTGCCATGCTGTGTCTCAATACTGGGTGTTGCTGTTAGAGACGTGGGGTGTGACACCTCGTGCTTGCTGTAATGTTGGTGTTGTGTAGAAATGGCCTGGCAGGGCTGGGAGTGAGTGCCAGCAGGAATTGCACGGGGAGCATCCCACTGTGTGCGCTGCCACAAGGGCCACAGCTGCTCCAGTGGAGATGGACTGTCTTGTTTATAGGAACATTCTAAATCTTATTCCAGGTTTTGACTCAGATGAAGAATTTGGGCCGTTCTGTCATCACACGCCGTTTCTAGGTGATGGTCTGGGATTGATGACTTTTGCCTTTTGTAAACTTTTTTTAATACTTCCTATGTTTGCACGTTTGCATGATAATGCAAGCTTTGGGCCTGGTGGGGTGGCAGAGCAAGGGGAGAAAGGGCAAGGCAGGCATGTTGTCACCAGAATTCATACAAGCCTACAGACATGGATTTTGTTTGGCAGAAATAAGCTAAATCAATCTCCACAGAATATGGATTTTGGTGTTGTTTTTTTTTTAAAGAAGACAAATTAAATCCTAATGAATGCATCATTTACTCCTGTTCTGTGCAATGATGATCTGCATGGCATACTTCTATTATGTGGTGACTGATGTATTTTGGCAACCACACTGTATATCCATAGGTAATTACATCTGTGCTTGTTAGATTATTTTCTAGTGAAATTCACTCCAGATAATAGAGTGCCGTAGTAATACCTATAATAAAAACTCAATTGATAAAAATAGTGTGAATTTATTGGTTTTCAAGTATGCAGATTACCATCAGCTTCTGCAAATGCTTGAGATAGTAAAGCTGTCTGAAATGAACAGCGAAGATTTCTGAGGAATCTTCCATGGGCTTTAAGTCCATGGAAAAACTGCAAATCTTTTTGCTGAATTATTATTGTCATTCTAAAATGGTATTCTGCATGTTTCATTAAGACCAATTTACTGTTCATATCAGCATTATGTGGTCCAGACAAAACTGTCATACTGCTGATAGACATAAAAAATTGCTTTGGGGTTGCCTTTGGATGCAGGTGTGGGGAAGCCAGCTAGTTGGTACATACATCTGCTGATTATCCTCAAAGCTGAGATGTAGAAGCCTACATCCATTTCGCTAACTGAACCAGGATAATGGCTGTAATATAGCCTTTCATTTTGTCCAGTTTTAGATGTATCCTTATGTTACTTTTTTACAGATCAGAGAGTAGCGTCTTTTTGCACCTTGAATGATATGCAGCAAGCTCAGGGCTTGGAAGGAACACAAGAGTTACCTTTGGATGAAAGTCCCCCAGATGGAAAAGATTTTCTTGAGGATGCTGGGTATGTCAGAATTAAAGCATATTTCCTACAAAGGTATTTTAAGGAAAGGTTTTCTCTTAATGTTGCAAATCAAATTGCCTGTATGCATGCTTCACAGCTGTTTGATGGCAGACTTGCCTTGACTGATAATTTCTTTAATTCTGAAAAATGTTGTTTCTTCAAATCAATTTCTGAGAAGCTTTATCTTGAAAATATGTAGTATAGTCAGAGAAAGCTCTCTCACTTTAATAGGTCTGTAGTGCAGATCAAGGTTAGATGCAGAGTTTCAGATAATCAAATTTCTCACTGTATTCCTCTACAATAATAATTTTTGTTACATTTATTTCTGTTTTCATTTAATAAAACTAATAACAGGAGCTCAACTCTGTAGGATGCAATAACCTGATCTGCAGCAAATGTCTCAAACCTTGGAACGGAGTCTATCCTACCTTTGCAACCATTTGCTCTTTGCAAACCCATAATTTTTCTTTTATACAGAGGTAAATTAATCAAGATAATCTGTAATGGAGGACTGTAGAATTTATGCCAAACTACCCAATTCTTCAAATTCTTCCCAGCACCCTGGGACAATTTTTGTTTTTCCCTCTCCACATATCCTGCTGTACGGAGTCTGCTTGTTAATTTAAAGATTATTCTTGTTATACAGATTCAGCACTATAATCTGCCCACCACCATTCTTTAATAGAAAACATATCTTTGATTAGTTTTGCTCTTCAGTTGCAGGAATGGAAGAATGGGAAATGGAGGGAAAAGTCTTCTTGCTTGTTAGATGATCGCATTTTAATTTCAACCAATTTTACACAAATTAGCTTGCTTACATGGTAAAGCACATTTATTGTAATGACTTCTAAGTCCACATCTTTCCCCAGGCTAATGATCAGTAAGGATTGCAAAAGACTCTTAAAGATGTTCCCCTTTCAGCCACAGCAAACCCGTCAGATTCGTGCAATTGCATGAAGCAGCTGATTCAGCTTTGTATGTAAAGCCCCTCTCTTCACCTTCTCTCTTTTAGACACAATTACTCACGTGGTGGCTAATTGCATCTATAATGTACATGAGACTGTCTGCCACAGTGCTCATTGTCATTCAGGAAATAGAAGCTGTTCACTGTATTTTCCTTCAGTCATGCATTTGATTAACCTGTGGCAATATTTTATGTGTTTTGACCTTTAAACAAAATATTTGTCTCCATTAAGCCATAGGTTTATCCTTTACTGAAAATGACACTACTGCACAACAGACAAAAGAACTCTTTACAGCTCTTTTGGTTTGCAGTAATTGTTGCTGCATCTTGCTTGAGATTAGTACAGTCCTTATCAGAAAGCAGCTTGTTAACCAACGTGCCTGCAGACCATGGATCAGTGAGTGTGACTTGCACTGTGAGGGTATGCGCAAATCATTCCTAAAACATTCCTTCTTAAAATCATTATAACTTCTGCCTGATCTGCATGAGAAGCAGTGTCATATTTCAGATATTGCAGGATTGGATTTATGTTCTAGTAATAGTCTTTTACTGATGCTGGTTTTGTCTCTATTTTCCTAACTATGCCTAAACTGATTGGTTTCCTTTACTATTACTAAAGCTGTAACTCTGCTAAAGCTGGGAAGAAAATGTTTTTCACTGACTCAGAGTGAAGGTAGTGGTTTACTTTACAGGGAACATGCTCCAAGTACTCTGACTGGAAAAGTCAACCAGCTGGAAGTCATCCTCCGGCAGCTACAAACTGACCTGAGAAAGGTAAGAGACCATTAGCACCATAACCTCTCCCCAGTTTTAGTAGTTTTATTTTTGCACACAGATCATCAAGGGCTTGAAAGAAGTACATCAGCTAAACAAGACAGTAGAGCTCAGTGGCTGGTCAGAACGCTGAGGTGCAGAAGGTCCTGTGGGAAGAGTTATGTGAGGAAATTGGCCAGAGGCTAAGTAGTTTATAGGCCTTTACTCCAGAACAACTCTCCTACAAATAATCATACCCCAGAAAAAAGGAAACACTTTATCTTCATTTATGGTTCTTTGCATTTAGGAAAGGATAGGGATATGGACATGGGCACCATTGCTAAGTAGTTAGCACTCTGGTTTTGTCATCCTTGTTGTCTTATCTTGGTCACTTAGCAATGACTTGATGTGTGCCTCATTTGTTGTCAAAATTCTGAGCTGGAGACAATGCCAGGATAACAGAAATGAGGCTGCTTTTGCTAAGAAAATAATCACGTAAGGAAAAATCTTGAAAGTAGGTATTTTTCTTCCTTAAACATATGCTTGAAATCAATTACTTACAACTTGGGCTCTCACGTATGATTTATTATAGCTAAAAGCTTCTTATGCTTTTAATGCTTGATTTATTTTTTTTGTTAAATGGAGTAAACGTCTTTAATTTTTCTATTAAAGTAACGTCTAGTTTTCTTTTTAGCTTGCAGTATTTTCTTGGAATGAATGAGGTAGTTGGAGCATATTTGGGGAATTAACTTTCAGTTAACAGTTGTCAGAATGAATTAGGGAGCTCAGCAAAATATAGCTGTTATGACTTGCATAGAAATATTAACAACAAAAATAAACGTTGTCATCACAACTACTCACTTTGCTCAACTTGTATCTTTGTCAACCAGGAAAAACAGGACAAGGCAGTTCTCCAAGCAGAGGTACAGCACCTGAGACAAGATAACATGAGACTTCAGGAGGAGTCTCAAACTGCAGCCGCTCAACTGAGGAAATTTACAGAATGGTTTTTTAATACGATAGACAAAAAATCCTAATGGCTGGGGCCCTGCAAAATACTTATTTGAACAACGTAACAGCTGTATCTTTGGAATTAGCGGGGTAATAATTTCACTGTGTTCACAATCCATTTTAGGTGTTTCTGCTACATTCTCTATCCAGCTTTATTCATTTGAAAAGGAGAGAGAATTGTGGCAATCGAACTTTAAATTCATATGAAGAAAGCAGAGAATAGCAGATATTTGTTTGTGTGCAGATGAATGTAAAAAATCCTTAGTGTCATTTTAGACATTTTTAGAAGTTGCTCTGGCTGGGGCTTGCCTGAAGAGGAATATTTGGGGTTTTAGTTCCTGCATTTCAGGTGCGCTGGTGAAGATGTTAAAGCAATTTAAATTAGCTTGGGCTTCAGTATTGTAAGATAAAAAGAATAACCAGACATATACTTTAATGTTTAAAAGGTGCTCTATTTTTTTGTATGTACAGTAGTTTTATTTCCACAGTCCACATTGTCATAGCAATAAGAATGGAGGTATAGTGAATAGTCACAGAGCTGTGTTTATAAAATGTTAGCACTGATGTGTTTAACACTAGTTTGGATGCAGATGCATTAGAGATTATTTATTTGCAGGAACAAATGGTGCCTGAATATAAACAGTGTTCTGATTTTCTAAAAATACACATGCCTTGTAAATGGCTCACTGGGGTTAGCCCACTCCCAACTTCACTTACTTTTGTATAGTTGATGTTCAGCTAAACAGTCACACTGCTTAACTATTGAAATCATGTATGGTGTGAGCCAGCCAATCAGTTGTACAATGCCAAATTTGTTTATCTTTGTACAGAAGCTTTGATCAAGTGTCTTGTATTTAACACCTTATTTAAGCTTATTTAACCTTAAATTGTTGTTTTTATAAAGTTTGTTTTATCTGCACTATGGTGAGGTCAGTTGGTTGCAAGTTGTAATATTTTGAGCTTGCCAAGACTGTACTGAGGAGTTCTAGAAAATTCTAACAATTGGATGCTGCTAGTACACAATTGATTTGTTTGTATGCTTTAACATTTTTAACTGTTTAATTTGAAATGAACATACATCCTGCTTTTTTAATAAATGTTAAAAATCTAAACCTGAATTATTTTATCTTGTATTATCTGTAATCATTCTTACCACTAATAGCTCAGGTTTCCGTTCAGCTCAGTCTCTGGGCTCTCCATCCAGAGACAGTCCAACACCTCAGAGCTGTCAGGATCCCTTGTTACCAAGGGAAGGTTGCCACCATTATCACAGTTAATTTCTTTGGTGCATCCAGTCCTGGAACCCAGGAGGTGGCTTCACCAGTCTGAACAAAAGCTGTTTGGGCTGTTCATAGGCATTGATTAGTGGCCTAGGAAAAAAAAATCCTTCTTTACTGACAAATACATCCTAGAGAAAATTTTCGAAAGAGGTCTAGTTTCTTCATATTACCTTATGTTAGTTGTAGCAGGAAATAATTTGCCATCTTCTCGTGCCAGTGACTGCGGATTTGATTGCAGTGTTAGCGTATGTGAGATGTTTTGTGTACAGTACTGAGCTTTAAGTCTACACCAAAAAAGGACACCTTTGCAAAATGAAATTAAGCTAATGAGCATATTTGAGTAACCCTGAGGAAAAAGACATTTCAAGATCATAGCTATATCCCAGTTTCCTCTTGACCGCTGAATGCATTCAGGCAAACCTATAGAAAATTGGTGAATAATTTAAAAATGCATTCAACTCATGCAACTAAAATTCCATGTCCATTGTTAGTGCACATTGGCTGAGGAATGTTTTATAAATTGAACAAATGTCTGTAACTGCTGTAACAATTGTTCTGAGAGACTCTTCTTAGGAAAGGTTGTATATGGGCAGATAATCAAGTCTTTGGTATCCTTACACTGAAATTAAAAAGACCATTTTGTATTGTACTTTTCATCAAAAACTCTGACTTTTACATACCAAACAGTATCCACTAAGCTGTATTAACAGGGTAATTAAACATGGCAGTCATGTGTTACACTAACTTCTGATTTAAGCACCTTACAGAAGTCATTAGCAAACCCATCTGGCTGGAGACCTTGCCAAATAGCAGTGCTGAACAACTTGGGCAATTTGTCTGTGAACACGTTTCTCTGCGGATTGGTCTGTTCCCCTTGAAAAGCTGTGCTAACTGAAATGAACTTGAGGGTAAGCTGGCTCTGAAGGGACACTATTAGGTTTGTATAAGAGTTTATAGTCCAATATTCATTTTAGTTCTTTATCTCAGTTATTGAAAACCAGCAGTTACAACTATGCGCACAAAAAAGGACTTTCAGTAGTAATTTTTTCTGGTTTTCCCATCCAACGGAAAATATTTGATTTCCAAAAGTGACAGAAAACTTTGATTACAGATCTCCTATTTCTTTTGCTGACCAAAGCAGTTGTGTTGGGGGCACATGGTTCTTCCTTAATTAACCTTCACCATGGGGAAAGATTTTTAGTCTGGCTTTTAGTGTTTTTATGACATAGAAATACAATGTTTATCAGAGACCATAATACAGCTTTGGCATAGGTAAAGGACATTTAATTGGGTATTTTAATTAACTGGGTTTTTAAAGAATAATCCTCTTGGAAGCATTTTGCTCACAAAAAATGCCTGGTTTAGACACATGAAGGCAAAGACTACATTTAGGTGAGCAACAAGTATGGAGCACTAGGAAAATTCAGGATGTTGCTGACCCAGGTTTTGGGCATCTTTCAGGCTCTTCCGTGTCCAGTTCTGTGACTGGATGCTTTTTAGTGGCTGAAATCATGTTAGGTTGGCTCTGTCTGAAGGCTCTGTGCTCTAAGACCATTCTGTATGATCTGAAGCCGAGTAAGTGGGGGTTATTGGGAAATTGACTTCAAAGATGTGTTTGTGATCTGAATTAAAACAGTAATATGGAAGTGTTCAAAATGTCAACAAAGTGCTCCCAGCACCACAAGCCATGCTGTGCAGTGCTGAGGTGCCAAAATCAAATATGGACCAATGCAGATGTTTACATCTGTAAGAGGGAAAGACACTAACCATAGCAAAATTACAAAATGTTCTGCTTCTGCCCAAGAAGCGACATACCAAGATTTATATGCAGATCTTTACTGAAGGGATCCTTACTGAGACACTTATCACAATGTGCACTGTATTTTATTATGCAGAGGTTTTTTTCTGAGACCACTATTACAAACATAAGGGATAATTTCTAGTATTTTTCTGTTCCTGAGAGGGTAGTCATATTTGGTTTAGGCATGTGATAGCTTTATAAAGAAGCTGTTTAAGTCCTCTGTGTGTTATTCGATATAAATTCTCTAAATAGTTCATCTTTTTTTGTGCCTAAAATCCAGTAATGTGGGAAAATGTTTAGAATATTTGTAATGTAAACTAGCCAATTGTAGAGCAGTTGTTTAGGAAAACAATTTTCAGTATGGAAAAAAAGAGAATTGCTATGTACATTATGTTGTTGCAGCACTTCTTGAACTCTGTGCTGACTGATTCTAATATATAAGGAAGTCAGTAAAACTCAGGAATTTGTACTGTACAGTTTGAAGCCATCAGAGCCATTAATTATTGCCAAAACAAGTTATTCTTTATCCCATCGTCTTTCTTCCACAGCAAAGACTATAATGTCTTTCAACTCAAAAGCAAATATAAATCTTGGTCTCAGCGCTTTTCTCCATGCACACAGCTTGTATTTTTCCTTTGATTCCTTGCACTTCCTTTATTTTTCTCTTTCAATATGTTGCCTTTATTCTCTCTCATGGATAATCCAATGGCAGAAGGAAAAGTTCTGTAATAGGTGCCTGGTCTGGCCAGCCATAGAGTGGCAGGGCCTAAGCATTTTGCTGTGTTTCCTCCAGTGGCCACAGAAGAGAAAGTAAGGCTGGTACAATTTCATCCAGTCTTGCCAATGTAAATCTTCGCATTTTTGCAGACTTTGAAGTCAATTGCTGTCTTACACAGTGCTAGCTTTCTGAAGACATTTTAGACTCATGGGTAAAACAACCAATCAAGAATACGTATTTCCATAATAACTGTATCTAGCAGATTTCCAAAGCTTTCATCAGGGATGCAATTAAAAAAAAAAGGGGGGAGGGGGAGGGGAAGGGGTAGGAGGGGAAGATAGGGGTTTTTTTTAGGTTTTATTTTGATTCTCCTTTCAGAAAGACAACCAACATCTCTGGCTGTTACACTGTCTTAAAAGGTCATAGCAGAACCAAGGAATGGAATGACGAGACCAAATTGTTCATAGCGTTCTAGTTTAGAAATCACTGGAAGGCTTCAAAGATAGTGATGGAATCCCATTTATTTTATTGAGTTCTCGAGGGAAATTGTATTATATCCTTTGTTTCATTTTTTATTTTCCCTCACTAACCATGGCTATTTAAAGGCTTCTTAGCTACACAGCATCACAGAATTACTCTAGGAGTGGTCATTGTTAAGGAAACTTCCCAGTCTGCCCATTCATGAGAATCCCTGGCAGTCACACTCCCAAGGACAGTGACTTTCACTGCTGGGACCGAAGCCCCTTCAAAAGGGTGGCTCGAGGGAGCTGACAGATGCCCCACTTGGCTCCCCACACGTCCCACTCACAGTCAGACCAGGTTTCCTCACCAGTTCAGCCCCAGCTTTCCCATGGCAGAGTCTCAGATGTCTCATTCCATGAAGTCATTTATTCACAGTGCAGCAACACAGACACAGCTTGAGCTGCTGCCTTTGAGGAGGGACCCCCAACGATGGGCCCCCTGAGCTTTTATCCCCTCACAGTCTACCTGGGCACAAGTCTTGCAGTTCCTCCCTAGTCTTTGGCTCCTGCCTCCCTCTCCATGTCCATCCATCTCACTGGCTCACCAGTCTTCACCTCCTTTTTTATCCAAAAGGTCAGCAATTCCTGCTCCTGCTGTGTTTCTCAGTGTCCTATCACCTGGCTGGTGTCACTGGCCTTCATGGGATAACAACCTTTGTTATCCTAGAGGTTGGCTGTGCCTGGCCTCTTGTCCCAGGGTCTTGCGCAGAGCTCAACCCACATTTCAGACCTCAGTCTGCAGCTGCCTGGGCCAGGTGGGCTCCTCAACAGTCATATTGACCTTGTCCTCTTTGGAGCAATCTGGGGCTCATAGAGGAAGGACACTCATGTGTTTGCAGAAATGCTGTACATCTATTTCATGTTTTCCTGTGTTCCTCCTATACGATGATAAATCGTTAAATCTCAAAAGCTAAAAAACAGCAGATGAGCATTTTCTGACCAAAGTCATTAATTTTTTTAAAAAAATTTAAAATTACTGACTATGCTGTTGATACCAATTCAGGTGCCCTTGTGTCTAGACAAGATAGCTGGAGGTGTTTAAAATAATTCTGAGGAGTGATTATGGGAAAGTAAGGAGGCAAAACCATGCCATGTCAGGGAGTGGGATGTGTGAAGTGCAGCAGTAGTAATCATGGGAAATATATTGACTGATGACTCTATGTCCAAAGACTTGAATTTCAAAAGAATAGGAAATTTTCACAACCTGTTTTATGTTTTCCAACTCCACTCTTTGGAACCCAGAAAACAATTGTGAGCTTACCATGAGAAAACCCATGTGTTAGCCCTGACCAGAGACCTGAGAGCAGGTTTGCAGAACTCAGATAGTTGTGACTGAATTTAAGCTGTGGGGGCTTGGTTATACCGAACACAAATTTAAAGTGTTAGAAACTCATTCCTTTTTAAATTTGATTCCTATTTTGAGATGGATGAAAATGTATGATTATTTGGGTGACAAGACCGGTTAATAATAGAATAAATGAATGACCCCAGGGCTGTCCAGTAGCAAATAGTAGTCTGGTCATCTGAGATTCTTGTTACCACTAATACTGTGCTTTCAGCTTGCTTTCAACTCAGGCACAACTTTGATAGATAATATTTTCGGAAAGAATTTTTCGGTGGAAACCTGAGGTATCTGCATTCTTGTCAGTGCTGTGTTTCTGCCTCTGCATAGACATTCTATTCAAGATGACGGATATTCCTTTCCCAAATCCAAAGCACAGTGTTTCTTTGCAACAAGCAATGTTTCTCCTGTGTGTAAAACCAGAGCTTCAGGAAGTATATTCTAGCACTAGTGCGACTTTAAGCTGTTTATGTTCAAGGTTGACGGTCTGTCTTCTGCCGCACAGCTTCTGGATTGTTGGTCTTCCTTTTGTTTGCTAAGAACTGAGTTTCTCAGTAGGGGGTTCAGTAAAAACAAGCACAAAACAAAAAGCTCCTTCAGACTTGCAATGTCTTCATTTTTTAGGAAATACATAGGGTTCTGTAAAGGTACAAATATTGTATGCTGATCCTTTCTGTCGCTTCTCTTGTCAGAAAGCTTAGAAAGGGTGGCTCAATATTTGAACAAGTCAAAGCCTGTTTGCTGAAATGCTTGTGTATGAGTAGGGGATCTTCAACATAAGCTCCAATTAATATACAAATATGTTCAGCATGCTTTTAGCCTGTATATAGACCAGAGGCAACCTTGTTTCCAGTGGGGGAAATGCCATTTCATCAGTTGCAGTCTACGTAGCTTGGACAATGAGGAATGAGTAATCTGCCATTCAAAGGAGAAAGCAAACAATGGGCTCATTCCTACATATTTTTATGTCACATAGCCAACAGAAACTGTATATCATGCAGCCAGAAAAGCTCCAAATGGCACCATTAAATCGAGCTGTGCTTTGTAAGCTGGGTTGCTGATTTCCTTAAAAAATATCAGAAAATGTATTCAGTTCCTCTGGTGCAAATCAGATTTAATATAATAGAAATTACTGAAGAGAGCAAAACTGGGAAGAGAATCAGTCTCTTTGTGTGGAATGGTGAATTACATCCAGACCATATTTTAAAACGAGGTCAAGTGATTAGACCAAAAACAGGATATGAAAATAAAATTGAAGTCGTTCTTTATTAACCGTGACCTCAGTAGTCCACAGTGGTTTGGCTTATTGATTTCTAATGTTAATGTGGTTTAAACTTCTTAGTAAGCTCTGAAGAATGTTCTTTCAACAGAACCATATCTATTAAATGAGTCATTTGCTCTTTAAAACTAGATAGCTTTACAGCACAGCATGCCATAAGCCTCCTAATGTCTCGCCAATTGTCCAGCAGGATTGTTGATATTTATACAGAGAAAGTTTAAAGGGATGCTGACAGGAGAGTTTCATCATCTGTAAACAGCCTTATTAAGGTTCATGCATAAAATCCTCTTGGATTTTTTTAACTGTGAATTCTTGCTATGACTGCGTGTCAGTACCTTCCTTCCCAGCCTGTCCTAGTTTGTTATTGCAGAACAACCCAGTGTTGTTCAGCCGCTGATTATTTTTAGTTTGTTTGGGTTTTTTTTAATAAATCAAACATGAACTAGAAGAGAGTCTGAAAGAAACCTAAGGAGAGAGAATGAAATCAATCTGCAGACTAACACAGAGGAGCATCCTTTTAAAATGTTTTTATAATGTCACAGACATGCTTTCATAATCCTCTTAGAGTGAAGAAGAGAGAAATTACTAGGCTTGCATATGTAACAGGCCAGTCTATAATTCCTGAATGCACCACAGTTTCTCTGTCACACCACGTGTACAACAAACTCCATTGCAGTGAATGGCTACAGTATGGTAATAATGATTTGTCCACGTTTTACAAGAAACACTACAAATTCCCTCCATAAAAATCCCTATTTTTCATCTCTAGGAAAGTTATCAGAAATACCCAAGCTGCATTTTTTAGAGTGAAGTGGAAATATTCACTTACTGTTGATGGCATGAATCCCTTAGTCAGTGTTGTGAATGAGAGTGAGCATTCTAATCTCATTCTAAGCTGTGCTGACACTAAATGCAGATGCTCAAAGGCATCAGACTTGCACATATACATGCACCTTCTCCGTAAAGGGAATATGCCAGAAATATCAAAAGGCTGTCTAGTGTCTAATACTTGATTTGGTCAGAATACAGATGAGAGCAAGGTGGTTGCTGACAGAGATACTCTGGTCTTCTGATGGAGACAGGTTGTTTTTACCCAATGTTCACAATCAAATCTTTCGTCCCCACCTATGAGGGCTGTTTTTTACCTCTTGCTCCTGTTGCGGAGCTTTGACCAGCTTCCTAAATTGCATGGTCCCATCTGGCACCTGAGAAAAGTGTCATTTTCCATAGCATCTTGCAGATTATTTTGTGAGTCCTTTTGTTACAGAAAAATCTCCCATTCCTCTTATGAGTCCCCGGCTGGCCTACAGGCTCCCTGCTCTCTTTTACTCCCCTTCCTCCACTGGCTTCATCTGGCCCATGTGCTGCAGCTGCTTACCTGCACACTGGAGTAAAGCAGCCCCTGTGCTGTCGTCCTTTAGCCTTTCAAACTGTCCGCAACACACAGCACACATACAGTCAACAGTGGTCAAACACCGGGTGCCACATCCAGACCATGCTTTTGCCAAGACAGGTTGGAGCAGATGATCCTTGAGGTCACATCTAACCTGGTGAAATACAAGAGGTAATGTCCTCCCCACTTACCTAAGTGCTTTTGAAACATTTGCTTGTGGTCATATAATGATAACTCTGGACAGTCTGATGTTACCAGTACTGAGCACGAACTGTGGATCGCAGCTGGAAATGCAGGAAATAAAGTGGGTTTGAAAAAATGTAAACAGCTTTGTCTCATTAAAGTCATCTAAAGGGAGAAATGGCGCAAGAAACTTCAGATATTTTGAGGAAGGGCTTATTTCTTGGCCACATGATCTTCACTGGTTAAATCTGATTTTTTTTGTTCTTTCTTTTTTTATGTATGTTTTTAGTTTTAAACAAGCTTTTGCAGAAGCCACGAGATTATTCAAACTCGACTGTAAAACTTTTTCTAGTGGCAGACAAATGAACTCAGGGTTCCTAGGTTATTTTGGAAGTAAGCATAGGAGCTATATCTATATTTAAAGTGCATGAAATATTGTTTCTAAAGTCCAATGCCTTGGCCCGTACAGCAGAATAGCTATCCCTTTGAAAGTATATATAACTCCCAGTATATATTAGGTATTTTACTGTCTAAAAGTGCCCTTCTCTAAGAACCTTTGGGGCTTTATGTTCCAGCTCTGAGCAGGAAGTATGGAGAATTCTGGTTTTTAATGAGGCTACTTTTTGTTCTCTTAAAATAATCTGATGACCTTAAACTTGCTAAAGCAACATTTCCAGAAAAGTGAGCACTCTCTTTCATCTCCAAGTGCATCTTCATCATTTGGTCTGTATGGATTTGGAAGGTTCAGAGTCCGTTTTTTCATACAGGCAGAGATATTTTTTCCTCCCCTGTGAGGAACCACATTTCCTTTTGAAGCTGTTTCATTTACTTTCAATTAACAGGACTTATAATTTGTGACAGAAATTTTGGCTGGAAGGAATATCTGGAGGTCATCATGTCCAACCTCCTGAACCAGCGCTGCCACTTTACCAGGTTAGGTATGGCTTTGTCCAGCTAAGTCTCACAAATCTCCAAGGACAGAGGTTCCACAACCTCCCTGAGTACCCTGTACTATCTCTAAACTAAAGCTGGAGGTTTATTCTAATGTCTATCCCAGCCACAATCTGTGGATTGTCCCCCTTGCGATCAGCTGGCAGTACCAAAATTTTGGCTTGTTTCATTTGTGTGAATACCCCAAAAAATACTTGTAGACTACTACCCAATCATCCCTTAGTCTCTTCTTTATCAGATTAAACAAGATTAAACGATTCAATTCTCTCAGCTGCCACTTTTTGCCTTAAGGCTCCTGACCTTCTTAGCAGTTCTCTGATGCTCTCTCTCGAATTTATTATCATCTATCTCATACTGGGGGTCCAAAACTGAACACAGTATTCCAAGTGAAGCTTTACCAGACAGTTATTCACCTCAATTTTCCAGGGACATGCAGCATAACTGTAGTTTCTGCCCTGTTCCTTCTCTTTCCTACCAATCCCAATGCTCTTTGGAAATGCAACAATTTTTTTTTCCCTTTTGTTATATCTTTTTGTCTGGCTATGGTTTGGGGAAAGGAGATGCTTTGCTATTGATGTCATCTGTGGAGGTGCCCACAAGGTCACCTCTGCAGAGACACACATACTGCTGATAGACACAGTCAAAAAGGTTGGTGTTGGGCAGAAGTTGAAGTAAAAACCACATATGTACACCTTCTGTGGGATCCACGTTTGCTGAAACTCCCCAGAGGAGTGTGGTTACTGAAAGGAAAATAAACTTCTCTAGTTTAAGGCTGTTTCCGAACATGCTGTTGCTATTTGTTGCAAATCCAAGAAGGATGCTTGGCAGCAACCCTCTTGCTTGTGTTTCTGCTACAGATTCTCAAGGAAGATCTGTCCGGATGAAGCCTCCTACATCTGAACTCATCATGTACATTTTCTTAATAGCTGGAGAAGGAAAACAAGGGCTTGCAGAAGGTGGTTCAGCTGGACGATATCCCAGAGCTCCTCTGAAGTGAGTTACCCACTGACAATTCCTTTCTCTCTCCCTTCAATACAAGAAGAGCACCAGAAAAGGAGCACAGGTCTGGAGTTCAGCAGTATAGTATGTTTTATGGAGTATTTAATTGTTCATTGCTTTGATGCCTTTGATGTTTAAATGAATGTTATGAAATTCCTGAACAAAATGCAAAACACCCTGACCTGCTTTAGCTACAAACTAGATCAGTGTTTGGATTATTTGAAGTCAGCCCTGTTTTGTGTTTGACACAAGGTATTGTCCCTTGAAGGTGAGTTTTCATTTTGAGTAAATGAGAACAGGAGATGTGAGATACACTCTTCCAACTTATCTTAGCTGAAACAAGTTTGAAGTATGATTGGATGCCTCAGTAAATGATATATGATCATCTGAAAACAGGTTTTTATAAACCAGGTTTTCTATCCTTTTTGGACGTGTTATTCTGAGAAGCAGAGTTCAGCTGGATTCCAAGCTGGTGTTAAAGTAAAATCTAGTGGAGGCTCTAAGAGAGTATCTAATAAACAAAGTGACTTTGAGCTTGGTCTACTAGTCTGTTTTTCTAGTTTACTTCTAGAGTAACTCAATTCACTTAACCTTGCTATAATTTATATTAGCTTCAAACTATAGCTGCTCTTTGTTGAATCAAGTCTTGTGTTTTGATCAAGATACAGAGAACTGTATTTTTAAAAGTGCTGAAGTCTTTGTTTGTTTTGGAAGATGTTAAAACATGTTAAAGAAAATTAGTTCTATGACAAGTTCTGCCTACAGCAAAACTCTATGACTGAGCTGCAGATCTCTCAAAATGAGATTTCAAATTGGAATGTTTATGCAAGTCTTAACTCTTATGGTACCAGAATGTGTTGCCATAATAATAAGTGGAGTAACAGAGTGTTGTCACACTGCAATGAATTTCTGACCTCTGTTTCATCTTGTGAGACAAATTGATCCTCGAACATTAAAGCCATAAAGGATTATCTGAGGAAAAATGTTTTCTGGGTACTTGTAGTGAAACTCAGTATGCTACATGGTTCAAGTAAGCAGCAAATTAATTCATTGTTGTGACCAGTTTGTAAATGAGAGTACAAAAGCAAAGTGCAAAGCAGAAGCACCACCGAACAAAAAAATAGGCAATAACAGGGATTTTTTACCTCTGCCTTTGTCTTACACTCCACAGATAAAAATTTCCAGAGAGCAAAATGATACAAAACTCAATAACTCTGTGTTGAAATTAAATTCTCTGGTTATTTCTAACACACAGCAATGTGAAACAATGGAACATTTCTGGGTTTGCCCTCTCCAAAGTGAGCCACCTGCAGCCAAATACAGCAGTTGTAGAAAATATGTTAGGGAGAGTTGTGCTGTCTTTGTCACTGCAAGGCAGGCTGGTGCTCAGCATCCCTCTGGCTGTGCAGGAACTGGAGAGAAGGGGAGCTACTGAGATACACCATTGCTTTTGTGCCTCTGTAGCACCAACATACTGAATCATCTCTGGATCCTTTTCGTACTTGGTTGATCATGTTACTGGAGTTGTTTGGATCATTCTTCAAGGTAATGGAAATTATGTTGGGGAACAGAGCCAGGATCACAAGAGCCAGGGCAGCTGAAAGAGCAACAGCTCTGCTTGCCTTCCCCTCTTCATGCCCTGGGCTTCCTTGCTGCAGCCTGGGATATGTGCCATGGACTGGAATCCCAGCAGGCTGGAGTGACTCACCCACCAACATGTCGAGAGGTTAAAGCTCACTCTCCCTCCCATTTATACCTATGGAAGATTTTGGCTGGGAATGTAGTTATTTTGACTTACTAAAATGGGGCTGTGCTTGAGGCAGGCCAGGCTGCTGCAGTTTAGTCTCCTTTCTTCAGAGTCTGGCGAGAACTACGTGCATTCCCTAAATAGAAACAGGCATCAAAAAGCACTGCCTTCAATCTGGAAGGAAACACCATCATGCTTTTGATGTAAACTGGTGCTGTGGCAGGAAAACTTGTCCAGCTCTGTGGAGAATTCTGTCACTCCCTCCAGAAAACAGAGGGCAGAGCATCTTTGTTATTGCTGATAGAGCCCATTACCCCAGAGGTGAATGTGCTGGTGCCAGGCACAAATGACCCATAATCCAACAGCCAGTATGGAAACAGTGTGTATGAAATCCCCTGTGAAGAGACCATATTTGTTTCTCCAAAATTAGTTGCTTTTTGCAAGACTACTTTTAGCCTATAAAGTATTTCTTCTTTTATAAGTATTTCTCCAGTGGCTTACCCAGAGCTGGGTTTATGAGTGAATGCAGCAATTTATATGTCAAACCTCACAGGAGAATCTCCTTTTGGAACTATCCTGTATTTCATATCATTTGACCTTCTTCCCATGTTCTCCACTGTTTCAGAGATGAAGGCCCTTTTGAACTTACAGATCTCAGTGTCTAGATCTGATAACCAATGTAGGGAGGGTAACCTTGCATTAGGTGAATGTCTTCAGGGAAAACTTACATCATTTTAAGCAACTACAACTCAATGAGCTGCTAAAAGAACCAGGGGTTCTGTTGCTCTCAGTTTTCTCCAAAAATGTCTGGGACAGAGTTGGGAGTTTCAAAACTGAAGGAGTCTTTCTTTGCTGGTTCTGCTCACCACTTCCCAGAAAAACTTTCGCCTTTTGTCCTTACCCCTCAAGTTAAATCCCTGCACTCTTGGTCAGGTGATCTACTTTGATTCACTTGCAAAATGAAATCAATAATCTCATTTAAAAGACTTGCTGAAGGCAGGGAATCTCCCTCATATTGGACATGCTATCAGAGAAGAATCTTCCATTCTGGATGCAACCTGACCTCCATCCTGTAAGGATAACTAGCCTGAGAGAGCATGAGGGATTTAGAGGCAAAATCAAATGCGTGAAGAGATTGTGATAAGAGCTCTGTGCTATTACTGAGGAATTATTAGGATTATACCACATTTCAGCTTTTCAGTCACACATTTTTTCCACAGGTTTTCTAAATAATTGTGTTTGAGCCAATATACACAGGGTGATGTAAGGTACAGATGGATGAATGTGTTGATACACTGAAAGCATACATAGCAAAAGACATGGTGTTTCTATTGCTTGCCTCATTACACACAGATGACAGACAAAGTCACAGTGTCTCTGTGAAATCATGACTTTCTTTGATTATAACTGAGAAAATGTCCGTTTCCCTTTTTCAGAAAGCTGTTTCAGGCACTGCTGCAGGAGAAACCAGCTGAAAGCCTGAATGTCATATTTTGGGTTCCTAGTGCAGAAACCTGTGTCGTTCTCCCCCACCCCCACCCATTTTGTTGTTAAGTACAAATATACACTGCAAGTCTCGTGGTAGAGGGGACCTGTTTTGAGAATGGGAAGTCACACTGTACCTGACTTCTAGTCTGTATCAGGTTCCAATCTTTTAGGGAAGAAATACAACAATTTTCCAAGGCTAGATTTGGGACCAGACATGTATATTTTATAATAATCCCTAGCAATATATCAAATGTCCTTTTAGATTTAGAGAGTGTAGAATTTCACAGAGTGGCTTCATCTCCTGAGGCCTTAAGAAGGGCTCTTTAACAGTCTTGGAGTAAGCTGCACCACTGCTGAGGGAAATATGACACTCAAAGATAAAGGAGAGTGCAAGGAGAAAAAAACCAACTCTGCTCTGTGAATCTGTAAACAATCAGATTTACTGAGGTGCCACCTCCACCTCTCCAGTTATTATCTTGTGGGAGGGTGCAGGGTCCCATCCACACTCCATGCTGCCTTTGCAGCCACACAATCCAAGTGGCCCCTGACAAGTAACTCTTTCACATTCATCAGCTACCAGATCTGAGTAGCCCTGTGCTGATCCTGAGAAGTCACCTGAAGCCTCATTGCACCTGATACAGCAAGAGCATTTGAACTCTGTGGTCCTCCTTGTCTAACCCCCACTGACTGTAGTGGAACTGGGTTTCCTGTTTGCTGTGACTTTGAGGTCCTTCATAAATAACATCGGTCAGGCTGGCAGCTGATGTAAGACCAGTAGAGCCACTGATGGGCAATGAAAGCAGATTCCTCAGTACAGAGTCATGGTTACATGTTCTCTGGATCTTCTGCAATGCAAACAGTCTGCCTTCATTTTGCCTGTTTGTAGGATGTTCATCTGGTCTTTTTTACTGAGCTGATGTTGACTTCATCATTTAAGCCACCTGCAAGAGTTGTGCACACGTGGGAAGGTCAGGGGAGCTTCAAAGGCAGCTGACTGTGAATGTCTAGAACTTTTTCAAAAATAGAAGGTAAAGGCTGGGGAATGCAAGTACAGCTACACAACAGGGAGGCAATGGAGAGCATGGGAGTGACAGGTTCTGTTCAGTTTTTCCTCCTGGAGCTCTGGCCTTATGTGTTTTTACAAAACAACCTCCCTGTTGGGAGTCCCATGTGGCTTCCCATCCCAGGTGGATCAGGCTGCGGCACCTCCCAGGAGCACCCGAAATGCAGATTGTCTTAGCCAGAGGTGACACAAGCACCATCACTGTGCATAAAGGCATACCAATTGCTGTTTTAAGAATGAAAAAGCAGTGACATGACTCATTAACACCAGACACCCAGCTGGTTCCCAGAGTTATACCTCTTTCCTCAACAGCTGATTTCTGCTGCTTGAAGCTGCAGACAGCTGGGGTAGTGATAGTCTTTACATGAGTGCTGTCTCAGTGTTTTCTCTGCTTGTGCCAGAGCCCTAGACAGCCAGACCTGGGAGGGGAAATTGGATTAAACTGAGCAGGAGGTGGGGAGACCATCCTGCAGGCCAGAGCCACTGCCATCCCCATCATATATTCTGTTGACAGCCTGCTTCAAGCCTGAGGGCTCTCTCTCGACCCTGAAGAAGCCCTGAGTCAGATCTGGATAGTTCTGTTGGTCTGTTGTTGAACCTCAACCTGTTAACAGGTTCAGTGGCACTTTGATATGAATTGGAGCCAGGGAAATGTTATATTGAAATCTGTTTATTTCTTTTCTATGATGATAAAAGATGAACAATGCATAAATCTTTGTTCCCTCTCTAGTGCAGGAGGTTAACAACAAACTCAATTTCACCCGAGATCAGCCAAGAAGAAGCGGATTTTTTCCTTTGAAGCCTAAACATTGATCATGAAATAAATGATACTATTACTTTCTTCAGGTGCATGGAGGGAGTCTTTGTAGCCACAACGTAAGAGATGTCCTATTTTTTCTTGGTTATTTCATGTTGTACAAAGCAACTACTCCTATTTATAACGCGTGAAATATTATAGCCACTGGAGTTTTCTGCCTAGCTGATTCTGCATTAATTTACAATGAACATTAGTCTTGTGATTTATGGACTGCCAGATTCCCTGAGTAAAATAACTTCCTTGAAGAAAGCTTCTCACCCACAGGATGGCTCAGACAGACAGTTTCACTTGTCTCTGCCAGCTCCAGCCTGGGATCTTGAAAGAAGAAAAGAGGCAGGCAGGATGTGGCAGGTGAAACAGCAATTTTTGCACAGCAGACGGCATTTGCTTTGGGTAAAAAGTCTAGCATGGACTCACCCTTCTGTCTTGTTACTTCCAGGTGCCTCCCTTGGATGCATGGGGTCTGTCCAGCCCCAAAGAGAAACTACAGGTCTGTATTTATGTCTTCTGAAATTTTTGTATGGGAAAATTCATCAAATGGTTTGCACTTTATAGCTCAAGTGTTTGTGCCTGCTCTTCTTAGGAACTGGGGTGGAATGTCTCCAGTAGGGAGCTGGGATCTGAGCTCACTCAGGCATTACTGTTGATTTACACAGGGATATAAAAACAGAGTCAGATTCCACAACTTGCAAATCCTAGGGAACTAGTTCTCTTATTTGGTTACTTGGTGTGGTGTCAGCATTGTGCTTTGAGGAGACAATAGCTTCAGAGGAGCATCACCCAAAGGAACTCCCTCTTCAGTGAACAATTTGGCAGGCACAACACCTTTGAAGACTTAATATTGTGCTCAGAAAGACAGTAACTACTTCTGGCTTGAGAATAAAGCACAGGGAAAGAGGAGAATTCAGGAGTTTGGTTGTACCTTACGTGCTTAGAGCAACAGTCCTGCCCCACTCTCTGCACTCCTCCCTGAGCTGCAGGGAGCAAAGAAAGCAGCAGGGGTTTTGGCAGCCTGGATGTGGTGAGGCAAAGTATTGCCATTCTCCAACTAGTCACTTAGAAATGCCTCTACAAGGTATCCATGTCACAACTGATGCTAGTTGGCACTTATGTTGTCAGTCTTGAAAGAAGCTAAAAGCTGAGTTACAGACAGGAGATAACCCAAAAGTGCTTGTCCAGTTCAGACATGAGATGTGATCGTTGCACAGAGTGAGGGAATTCCTACTCTGGCTGCTCAAGCTCCACATGTCCTGTGTGACTGTGCACAGTGCTGCTGTGTCAGGGCTGGCACTGGGGAGGCTCTCATGAGCTCCAGGTCCGTGTCAGTAAAACAAAAAAACCCCCTAAGGTTTCTGGTGAGTTTACCAGCTTGAATTACCATAGCAGTGGGAACTGAAGGCTCCGATGTTTACAGTAGTTCATTGTAAGTGCATGTAGAGAGGTGAACATCACATGTGGCAGGAGAGATTATCTGGGGTGGCTTCTCTTACTAATACTGCTGGATGCAATCAGCTCATGAAAGCAAAGCAAATTCCAAAGCAAATTTCCAGGGTTCACACAATTATTTTGTGGATGAAAAGACCTTGCCATTTAAACACTTCAGGAAATGATCTCACTTCCTCCTGGAAATTTTCAAAGACTGAAGAGCAGTTATATTTTTTGGCCACTTACATGTCCTCCATTTCCAGGTGTTTGAACATCACACAAGACTCAGCTGTATGGCCTGTCCAGCTCCTTCTTGGGAAAAAATTATTCATGGTGGTCTTTTGCCAGGTTCATTAAAACTTGAGAAATTCATTAAAACTTGAGAAAACATGGTTATAGACCTGGATGTTGATCAGGGGAGGGGCTAAAATGGAAGGACACCAAAATGGGAGGCAGAGAAACTGAGAATATTCTTACTGTTGTGTTATTCAAATCAGGCAAAAAAAAATGCTGTGAATCTTGGAGGAAACTTTATTTACAGCACTTTTTCTAAACCAAGGTGGTGGGCATATCTGGAAAGAATTTAGTGGCCAAATTCCTAGGAACCAACCTCTAGGAATCACACCCATTGCTTTATCTTGTGCTTTAACTGTGTTTTCATTGTCTGGTCAAGTTTAATATCCCAGAAACTAGGACTCATTAGAGTAACTGCCTCATCCCTATGCATCATATCTTGTCCGTGGATTGGGCTTTGATAAACATAAGAAATATGCTATTTTATAGGAGAGGCCCAAAGACACTTCTCGCATTGCCTATTGCTAGGAATTTTTTTTTCCAAGTGCCAATTATGAATTTATTTTCATTAGTGTAAGAATGTCTTGGTTAAAAAAGAGTTTTTAGACTGGGCTCTTCTCCCACCTGAGGTAGCACCAAATGAACAGATCTGTGCAAAAGTGCCCTTTTTTGAGCCTGTTTGTATGAAGCATCCAGAGGTTTGAAACAAAGCAATCAGTCACACACATAAGCCTGTTCTGGTGGACTTCAGCCAGGTCATTAACATAACAAAGAAAATATGTGCTTATTCAGATTCTATTTATTATCCATATTTCATAACTTCTAGAGAGGGAATTGCTTGAATAATGGCAGTAATAATATATTAGTAAAGTTGCTTGTTTTAATCTTCGATGCGATCTGACAGCAGAAAAATACTGTCCAGTGTCTTAAAGTGTGTGTTTGTTTGTATGTGTTGGGGGGGGATATGAAGAAAGGTGTATCTGTCTCAAATGTCATAGGAGCACTTACTAAAAATACTGTTAAGTGCTCAGTGATGTAGAGCTCACAAGAATATTTTCCCTTTTTATTTTTCCTTTCTTTTGCTTCTCTTTCCTTTTTTTGGCCTTCTTCACTGTCAGCCTGAAGAGCTCCTCTCCAGTTTTCTAGTTCAGCGCTGTGGTCTCTGGCCTCAGGCATCTTTGCAACAGTGAAAGCCCTGTAGAACACCTGAGGGTTTTGCCAGCACCCACCTAGGAGTGCAGCCTGTATAGGGTTTGTGTGGATTGCTGCCCAGCAGTTAATGCACAGGCATGGAGGTAACTCAAAAAAGGCTATTGAGAAAAGCCAGTGGGCTGCAGTAAGAAAGATTCAAATCTACATGGAAGTGCCCTGGAATAATGTCTGTATGCCAGCAAAGACACCACTTTCACTAGCTTGACTTGTATTTCTTTAAAAATAAATATCCAATAACTTTTTACTGACAGGTTTTCGTATCATTCTTCTACAGGTACTGGAAACACAGGAGCTCAAGTAAAGCAAGAGTTCTGTGAGGTGCTTTCCTCTTCATTTTTCTAAGTTTTCTATAAATAGTACAGCTTGGGGATTGCTGATGCCTAATTAAATAGCTGGGCTGCTGCAGTTTTCCTATACAAGAGATTATATTTTTTTAAGAATTTCTTTTTCTGTAATTGCCCATAGCAGATGGTTAGAATTTGGCATCTGGAGAGATGCTGATCTACAGATATACCTTGTCTTCACCCACAACAGTCTGTTCTAGAATTAGCTCACTTATAAACTGCTACAGATGTTATTTTCCTTCATTAACCTTCTCCAAAGTTGGCAGCATCCCAAAATAATATGGGAACATGGCCATGGCTAGGTGGAGGTTTCAACACCTGCAGATACAAAGGGTGGTGAAGGATGGAGAGAGAGCTAAAGCCTGCACGCACCTCTCAAACCTTCCAGGCAGCTGGGTTGGGGTTTGGCCATCTGGGCTGACTTCCAGAGGCAGCAGCCCTTGCTGCAGAGGGGCACTGCTGTCCATGGGCTGGTCTGGAGAGCACCACTCTGCCTCTGATCACAGGAGCCCAGCCCCACAGAGGCACACGAGGGTGTGAGAGAGAAGGCTCACTACTGTCTAGTGGAAAAAATTGTTTGAACACTCTTCTGCTTGAAAATGTTGGTTCTGCCCTGTTGAAGATGGGGGTACATTGCAGTCACATATGGTTTTGTCCCAGGACCTTTGCCTCCTGCAGTACAGTGGCCGGCCAGATAAAAGTGCAGAAATAACATAGCTAAGGACAGGCTCTGTATTTTTGTTTGATTTTTAATGACTTTGTTGTACAACACAAACTATTGTCTTCAAAATGACTAGACAGCACGCAGTATGGTAAAGTGGATGAAACTATCAGAATAACTTCAGAAATAATAATATCACAAGTAACTTCTTGTACCATACCCGAAGGGATGCTGGTGAGATAATAGCAATAATCAATGTGAGTACCTTACAGGTACAATTTATCCTGCACATATAAATGTAAATACAAATGTAAAGGCCTTATTTTTGTTCTTTCACTGATTCAGAACATTATTTTCTTTATCTATGGGAAGTTATTCACCCTCTCATCCTGTGTTTCTCAGATTGGCCAGGATCCAGGGACTAGGTCTTTTGCTGTACCAGGAATGCTTCCCCAGGAAACTCAATATGTTTTAGCTTGTACTAGATCCTACTTAGGATCTTCTCAATTGTTCCTTTGTAAGAGAGGGAAGGGTAGAGTGTAGGATTTGGGGTGGTGTTTGAAACAGGGGTCCAAGTAGGGATTATTAAGACACTGACTTAAAAACACCAGTTTAGAACCTGAAACACCCCAAAGTAAAAAGCAAGATACTGTGTTCAGGGCGCTGGTGGCCATGCTGCTTTGCCACCTTGTGTAATGGACACACAAGGACATATGAGAAAAAGTGTGCCTGACTAAGGGATCCTTGCTTTATTTTAGGAGGGAAGTGGTGAACACAACATAAACAGGTACAAGATCAGCTGTGCTGGTCTTTGGCTCTGATTCAATCCTACCATGGATTACAGAGGCAGAAAACACTGTAGATATAGACACACTGTAAGGTCTGGCATTTCTCCTTAGGAGCATTCAGACAACAACCTCTGGTGAACTAAGGGCTTTCCACAGTACAGCACTTGCAGCATCTCCATCAGGACATCTGTATTCTCAGCAAGAGTGAATCATCTCTTATGAGTCACTTATGTTGCTCTTCCTTTGCAGACTGACCAGGTCTGGCTCTCCTTAGGGAGAGCTGATTCATAAATGGTGAGACTCAAGTGGAGCACGGCAGCTGCCACATTTGACCTCTGGGTCAAGCAGGGCCAAAGAGTTTCTCCTGCCTCAGGTCCAATGAGCTGTGGTCAGTTTAAGCCTCTGCTGTTCTTACAGGCTGAGATGATATGACCATGTCTTTTCCAAATTTGTACAGGCATCTTCAGTTTCTGATTGTGGTACGACAAAGCATGTTTATGTATGATGAGGCTTGCAAAGCGGGCAGAAGTGCTCCAAGTATGATGCTTGAAGGCATGCTCCATCCACAGCAATTACTTAATTACTAGGTACGTCTCCCAAGTCCATGTGACATACACTGAAAACTGGCTCGATTTGAGCCATAAATAATATAACCAAGTCCATTTGATGAGACAGAAACAAAAGTAATGGAAAAAAAATTGAGTCATATATTAAAAATGCTACCTTGGGTGTAATAAATTTCATCAGAAACACAGAGCGCAGATGATAATCATTGCTGCTCTGGAAAGACCAAAAAATTCTGTTCACTCAGGGTGTTGATAAAGGGAACTCAAAACTCATAAGGCCATGTTCTGGGCTGGCTATTTTTCAGGAAGACAATAATTTCTTTTTGGTCCTACCTGAATTTAACGAAGAACGGGTTCAGAAACACAATTTAGATTATCCTTCCACTATGTAGTTTGTATTAGGGTTATACATTGCTGCTATTACTCAGTTCTCTGAATATTGCAGTTGACTGAGCACATTAGACAATGAGAAGCATTGCATTCCAGGAGCCTGTTGTTCTTATCCAAATTCAAATGGATTATGGAATATTACAACATTCTTCAAGGCAAAGATAATGGGAAGGATTAAAATGTTTAGTTACTGCAGCCTCAGTTGTGAGGCACCAGGACACAAAAGTAACCAGTTTTTGGTATCTTCTAGGAAGCTCCTTGGGTCATCGGCTGTGGAGCTGACACTCCTGTGCAGGTGGGAAAGGGAGAGCTGGGCAGGTGAGTGATCAACTCCACTTGGCCAAACTACTGCAATGGAAAATAAAGAAGATCTGGCATCCGTTTGCCAACATAATGAGAAATAAAGGGCTGGGCCCAACTTTTCCAGAAGGAAAAAGTATCCAGTTTGCATAAGAAAAACAGATCTATGCCTAAACCAAGTATCTCCCCAAAGAGAAGGTCTGGATTTATTCAACCATTCCCAAAAGGCAGAACAGCTGGTCACACAGGTATGCAGCAGTCCCTAAACCTGATCTCTGCTGAGGTCAGCAGTCAACAGGGTGGGGTCAAGGCTTTCTGGTGGTATCTTTCTAGTGGTATTGGGTAAATATATCTCCATATGATGACTAGTGACCAACAGACAATAACCAAGTGTATATTTTTATTGACTAATTAATTAATTACATGGCTCTCACTTAGAGGAGCTCTCAGGCTGAGTATGTGAGCAGGCTGGCATGTACATTTGAGCTGGCTGAGGTTTGCACTGTGGCAGCTGCAGCAGCATGCTGATGCCTGCGTTACTTTCCTCACACCCTGCACGTACCTTCTCCCAATCCAAGTACTTTGACATTCCAGCGTGCTGCCTCAAAGCCAACCAAGCTGACAGTGTTGACAAGATGGTTGTGTTTGACCCCACTGGCAGCAGGACATGCACCACCCCAGGTATGGAGAGGCTTTCATTTCCGTACTCCTGCATTCCTCCTTGTACACCCAGAGTGAGGGCCTGGCATAAGAGCCTTTGCTCAATCAAAATTGATTCAGAGCACAGTGTGGACTGAAAATTAATTCCTTGAAGTCTCTGATTTAAGGCCAGTATAAATCAGGTGTATTTTTAATAAGAAGAAGATTATGGAAATAACCAAATATTTGCGCTTGGTACCTGAGTGCTTTGCACTTTATAAGCACAGTTGTGGTAATTGTATACAGAAAGGAGCTGCCATACATAAATATATTGGACCACGGTTGGGTTTTAGCTCTCTGTTAACCTTCTGGATTTACAATGATGCTGTCCTTGTCACTTTTTGCTGACAAATGGGGCCAGAGATATAGTATCAGAGCCATCAGCTCAGGCTGTGGCTGTACATCTGACTGCAGACAGCTCAGATTGACATTAGCCCCATCAGTGCACCCAGCAAGATGTGTGTTGTGCAAACAGGTCGAACAAGTCAAATTTTTAAATAGGCAAGCAGGAATAGAGCCCCAGTCCCTGTAGTGGTGGGCAGGAGCTTGAATCCCACCTAGCACTAATTGGCACTTTTCATCTTTCACAGTCTCTCCTCAATCTGCCCCCCATCACTGTGATAGTGAAGCACTGATTAATGACCCCAGTGGAAGTGTGGGACCTTGTGTGGTGTGGAACTGAATGCTTCGGAGAGCCCCTGGGTTTCTGAGCTGAGGCAATGCTGAAGGTGGTTTTCTGCTGCCCTTGGACCCTTTGATAAACAAAAATGTTGTTCTTCAAGTCTCTTGAGTGGGATGTCTGTGTGTACATATGCAAATAAGTTGATAAGAACTAATAATCAGCCACTTTTTGACTTTAGCAATAAAGGAGAGTATGTGCATTGCATGTGAGGCTGGTACCTGCTGAGACAACTGTCTTGGTTTTTGTATTTCTTAGGAATTTTTGATGTCTCCTGCTGATAGCGTTAAAAAATCAGAAGGGAATTGCACAGGCAGTGCTGCCAGACATACAAATGGAGATGTTACTTTGCAGGAAAAATGTGTGATGCTGGGGTACCTTTGCACATTCTGTCAGTCATTTTGTCCACCTTCACATGCAATACTAACCAAGTAAAGGATTGCACATGGAGGAAAATAGAAGTTGAAAGAGATATGAATGACAGCAAATTGTGGTGGTGGGGAGAGATCACCTACTTGGACGTTAGGACTGTCATTCAGAGGGACTTCAACAATCAAAGAAAATGGAATGATAAAAGCCTACACAGAGCTGCACGTAGAACAGAACAAGCTCATAAAACAGCACAGTCTGGGGACCAACTGTCTCAGGAGCCTCTCTGGGGAAAAGCACTGGGTACCCTGTGAGCACAGGCTGCCCAGCAGCCAGCAGAACCTCCCAGCAGAGAGGAAGGGCAACCACACTCTGGGCAAGAGCATTGCAGCAGCTCAGGAGAACACTACGCCTTTCTATGAGGCACTTTTGAGTCTGCGTAAGGAGCAGTGTCCAGTTTTGGACAGAGTGAGACAAAGCCAGAAGATGACTATGAAGACAATTAGGGGCTGGAACACATAACAAATGAGGAGAGGCTAAAAGAGATGGGCAATGGGCTTATGCAGCCTGGATAAGAGCAGTTAAGATGGATAAATAACTACAGGATCCCATGAGCTGATGGAAGTTATAGAGAAGGAGGAGCCAGACTCTTTTACAAGGTACAGAAAAGACAAGATGCAACCATCACAAGATGCAACCAGCAATATCTGGGTTAAGTGTCATGAAAAAAAATTGCAGTGACAGTAGTTCATCACTGCAACAGGCTGCCCCTTGAGGTGGCTGGATGTCCTTCTCTGGTGGAATTCATGGAATGGCTTGGGTTGGAAGAGACCTTCATGATCATCTTCGTGGCCCTCCTCTGAACCCACTCCAACACCTCCATGTTGTTTCTTGTGCTGCAGATCCCAGAGCTGGAGGCAGCACTCCACTTGGGATCGCAGCAGAACGGAGAAGAGGGTCAGAATCCCCTCCCTCAACCTGCCGTCCATGCTGCTTTTGTTTCAGTCCATGATAGACTGTGAATGCACGCTTGGCTCATGTCCAGCTTTTCATCCACAAGAGCCCCCAAGTCCTTCTCCACAGGGCTGTTGTCAAAGGGTTTTTCTCCCCCTCTGAACTCGTGTCTGTGGCTGTGCTTACCCAGGTATAATACCTTGCTGAGGTACAACACTTGAACAGGTTGAGTCTCATTAAGTTCATGGGCCCACTTCACAAGCTTGTCCCGGTCCTCTGGGATGTCATCCCTTCCTTCTCTTGTGCCAGCTACACATGTTGAACTGAGATGTTCAGAGGGCAGCTTGTCAAGGCTCTGAGCAACCTGCTCTTACACTGAATTTGGGCCTCTTTGAGAGGTGGGTGAACTCCAGAGGCTCCTTCCGCAAAAAGTTATTCCATGGGTGCGTTGTTTGGACTGTCACTTCCCATTCCACTTCCCACTGTAGCCTGCATAACTCAGTCTTTTCTCCTTCCTTGAGCTCACCCTTCATGTGCCAGGGGTACCATTTGTATGCCTTGGCCTTGGGATGAAAAATTCTGTTTAGTCTTCAGTCAGGTCTGCCTCTTCACAATACTGCACGTCTGGTCAGACATTTGCATGGAGAGGCCATATGGTTCTATCCAATTGCCACTATTACTGCAAGGATAACTTTAATTGAGAAGCTGTTTCTGACAGCTGGATTGCAGTCATTGATGGAAACCTGGTACTAGTGGGGGAGCTGGATCTTCGAGTTGCTTACAGAAACTGCTGTGACTTATAAAATATGATTGATTTCAATCACTTCGCCCCTCAGAAAGTGTCAACGGCTGTTCACAAAGCCCAGGTTTTCATTTCAAGTAGATTAATATGGTTTTCTGTCATCTTCAAGATAATATCAATAAATCAGGATTGGGCCACTCTGGCAGAAAAGATAACAAATATTCCTGCTGTCTTTCCAAATAGAATGTCAGCTACTGTTTAAATTGTTATTGTTTTGCTTCAAAATTGCTATTGCCTATCCTTCTTCAGTCTAACAGTGCTTTCTTCTCTCACAGCATCTGTACAAACCCTCACTCTCCCTTGGTTGCCAAAGACATTTCAATGACATCCACTATGGGATGAAGATGCACATAAATATACATATAAAAGCATGCACAAAGAGTGCACTATCACTCCCTGGCTACTCCAGCTGCTGTCAAGCTTTGACCATCAGCTGAGCCACAAAACTGCTGGGTTCTGGGAGAAGAAAGCAGTGACACTTACAGTAGCATTAACCATGTCCCAGGCCTTCCCTGAACAAGATTTGAGTCTCTCCTAAAAGAAAAAAGAGAGGTATAAATGTTGGAGGGTCAGGGAAGGCAAACCTGAAGTTTGTCCCACTGCCCTGTCACGGTGACACCACACAGGTGTTGCCATTTCCTCAGGCCCAGCCCACCCCAGGAAGCCAACACAGCTGCACTCACCCCTGTCCTTGGGAGTGCACACAGCCCACTCACAAAGGTGCTTGTTCAGCTGTAGGAGAAGGCTGCAATAGCCAAGAGTGTGAAGCTCATTAACAGAGGACAAAGATATTGACATTAGTAGAGACCTGAATATTTCAAATGCAGTGCTACAGGGGCACCAAATACCATTTAAACACAGTGTGAGAAAATGTTGGCTTTTCCCAAGCTCTTCTCTCTCCTTCCCACTGACCCTACCCCTGCAGAGGTGCCAGGCACCTTCTGGGTCAGTGCTTCTGCTCTCCACTTGGTGTTTTCTCAGCTATTCCTTTGAAGCAAGACCCAGAGGAACCTCTCTCCTCAGGCCTGATGGCTGGGCTGTCACTCACAGCTTTGCTTTCTTGTCTGTCTCTCCTCTGTGAAACCCTCTTGTCCCCTGAGAGCTTTCAAGCACAGCTTGTTGCTCTCCCCTGGAAAGCACAGCAGCTGTTTGTGCTCATAAGGAAACAGCACTTCTAAATGCAGCAAAGATAGTCCTCGGGAAAGGGATGAGGCAGAGTGCTAATTCAGCAGTCTGGGGACCTGGGCAGGCTCTCTGCTTTAACCTCTGCACCAGGGGCAAGGAGTGGGTGAGCATGACTGGGGCTCTTCAGGGGATCCTTGAAACATTTGAAGGAACTTCCATGATCCAGAGCTGAAGGTACAGGCAGAGTTAACTGTCCTTGGGCAGAGCTAACACCACCATGGCAAGTCAGGCTCTGTCTCTGCGATCGTAGATGTCCTGGAAGCAGCAAAAAAAGGGTAAAGCTTTCCCCAGTTACTTTCTTTGAAATCATCTTCAACAGACTATTCCACCCAATAAGTTGTTTACTCAGTTTTCCTACTCATCTCGGGGACAAGGAAGTCCTGCTGGGAGCCAAAGGCTGTCTGCTCACAGTTGTAGCCTGCCTGCACCTTCCTGCATGGGGCGAGTGGGGAAACACTGCACCTGTCCTCCGGAATGCTGCCCCTTCCTTGCCATCCTCCCCTCCAGGGACATTCCCACAGCCAGCACTTATCCCAAGCTCTGTTGTGGTGAGCTCACCTTTCATTTACGATGTTAAAAGCTTTCTAAATCTGGGTGGATATTTTTTTCTTTGCAGCTTCCCCTAAGGTAAACACCTCAATTTCTGTCTGAGTCATATCTCCTTGCACCACCTGTCTGACGTGCTGAGGTAAGTGGTGTGTAGTGCCTGTCTCTGGCTGGATGCTGCAGCCCAGCATCTCACAAGTGTGAGACCCATAAAACTGACATAACTGCTCAGGAGCTGAAGATATCCAGTATTTTTAAGACTGAGATGCAGACAACAGCTCATCACTAGAGATGAGAAGGCTCTGGGGAGAACTTACTGCAGCCTTTCACAAAGAGAGATGGAGACAAACTTTTTGGCAGGGCCTGCTGTGATAGGAAAGGGGTAATGGTTTTAAACTGAAGGAAGGTTTATTGAAATTCGATGTAAGGAGGAAGCTTTTTACAATGAGGGTGGTAAAACACTGGAAGAGGTTTCTCAGAGAAGCTGTGGATGTCCCATCCCTGGAAACATTCAAGGTCAGGCTGGACAAGGCTCTGAGCAACATGATCTAGTCAAAGATGTCGCTGCTCATTGCAATGAGATTGGACTAGAGGTCCCTTTCAACCCAAACTATTCTATGATAAGCATTGCAGTGATGGAGAAATGCCACGGTGGCTTCCATAATACCACAGAGCAAGGACCGGTCTCTCCCTGCTCTTTCTGCCTGACAGTGAGGACATCACTCACAGGGTTTCCCTTTTATGGAGTAACATCTGCTGTAACTGTTTTATGGGAATACTGGCAGCCCACAATAAGCTGTAGCAGCCTTCAGGTAGCTGTGCCTTCTGCCAGGGTATTGCTTTTGTCTTGGCAGCATGGGATCAAGGGTGCACAGGTCAGGTGGCTTCTGTCTATGGCATAAACTTTTCTTGCTCCTCTCTATTTCACTGGTTTTTTCCCACCATCAGCTCTTCCTTACTTGTTTTCTTTTGTTTCAACCTATCTGTCTTAGACAAAAAGCTGTTCCCTGCAAAATCACCCTATAACTGTGTTGCACTCTCAAGGGGAAGTGCCCAGGACACAGGAAGTGCCCTGAGAGCAGTCCCGCTGAGGATGTTGGGACATAGCACCTGCTCCTCCCATTGGAGGAAAAGCCCAAGTGTCCTGCACCGCTTACCCTTAGGAGGGTTCGGAAGAGGGAAACTCCCAGTGAGAGCAAAGCAAAGGGGAGGGAAGGCCATGTCACCACCAAGAAAGCCAATTGGCCTTTTGTGCGTAGATGTCTACGCTCAGTGATGGTTCAGTGAGAGAAAAACTTGATACAACTGAACTGCGTTATAAAGTGAGTATCAGGAGTACAGAGTCAGAGAAGAATGTGAAGGAGAATCTTATTCTGCCTTGCCACCTTCCAGGTGACAAGAATTTACTTCCTCTGTGAACTCAAAGCCTCGATTTTCTCATCTCTGATTCCAGAGCCAGCTCTTCCAAGGAGCACCTTGATGGTGTGCAGACCAGGAGCTGGTCCATGTTCTGCCTTGTGACAGCTGTGGGTTCACATCAGCTATTTCCAGACCCATGCAGAGCCATTCTGGCTATAGGCTCAGGAACAGCAATAGTATTACATTAGATTGGTATCATAGAGATTAACTCTGTTCCAAAGTTATTATTTAGAGAAGGATTGAGAACCTGGATTGTGTTTCTCGTGGCTGATCCCTCACAGTCTGGTGTTTCTCTGGAATTCTTTGCTTTCCTTGTGCAGCTGCCAGGTTTTCTGAGCTACCTCAGAAGCTAATTGGCTCGGATTTTGCCTTTCTCCCCTTAAGCAGAATTACTGATGACTTTCTTCTGTGCATGCCAGTGTCACTGCAGTAGCAAAGCTAAGGTCTCACATGTTGCTCTTATAAGTTTGTCTGCTGTGTGATGCCATTTTTCCAAGGCAAGTAGAAAACATTTTGGTCTGTCACTAATGCAACAGGCATCCCTGAGGTTTCTAGCAAGCACAACAGATGGAAACCTCTTCTCTTTTCATTGATATTTATTTGATTTTTCCAGTCATTTAATTGTTCTTCCTTAATTCAGAGGAGGTGAAGAAGAAAGTCCAATAAAGAGAGCTCATTTTGTTACTGTACACTCATATTCCCATGATACTGCTGGTGGTCAAAGACAAACCGAAGGTCTGAAAGATATAGCTCATGTTTGATCTTCTTTTATCTACAGAGGTCCTTTAGCTTCTTGGATCTATTTTCTGAAGCTTATTCTCTCATCAGCCCACCCAGGGTCATCTTCATCAAATAGGTTGTCAAAATAGGTGGCATATATTGACTTTTACAAGTCATTGTCTGTTGTTCTCCCACAGCTGTTAAGGGCACCCATGCAGACTGAACCTTAAACTCCTAAAAGAAGAAAGGTGAATTCCAGCCTCAAGTGCTGAAACCTGAATGTTGCTCCTAGCCCAAGGAGAGGTGGCTGTGCTACCTCCAAGGCATTGGGGGAAATACAGAATCAGGCAGAGCTGGTGGGGGACTGATGTTCGCCCCCCTCACCCTTTTGTCCCCATTTGGCGACCCTACCACTCCTTCCTTTGCTGTACTACTGGATATGTAACCTCAGGGGAGCTGTAGCCTGGAAGCTGGATGCTTGAAAACCTTTCAGCCCAAGGAGCCTGCTTTCCTGTCAGGAGTCACATGGCAGAAATCCTAAATAACTCCTAATTAAAAGAGTTGTAGGCTGCAGTACCATGTCCTTCCAGCCTTCCAGCAATCTCGGATCTTTTTGCAGCTGGGCACTAGAAACACTAGATAGTCATTTGATTCTGTGAGAGTCCAGTGGTGTTTTGTCTGAGACACAAGGAGTAGCATCATTATCCAAATAGCAGATTTACAGCCTGTTTATTGAGTTATGCACATCAGATACTTGCTGAGCCACTATTTTGCATATTAAACGCTTGGCCTTGGGCTTGTCCTGGGCCACAACTTGACTCAGTTCCCACACCCCCAGCGAGAAACTTGGTGGTCCCATGGGGTGCTCAGTGGCTAGCAGTGTGTCCCAGGAGCCCTGTGCAAGTGTGGGGCCATGGAGGCAGGTTGTGGGTGCTGGAAGTCTGATCCCTGCAGCAGGAAGGCACTGCTCAGGCCACACAGCAGATGTAAAATAAAACCGAAATCTGGATAGTGAAAAATAAATAAGGAAAATGAAACAAAAAGCTCATCCTAAGGAGGTGTCCTGATAGCACTGATTTTACTAATTTTTTCTCTTATGCTTTTCTATGTAACAGGTCACTTCCTTCGTCCTTACCCTGCCAGGACTGGAAGAGATGCATTTTCCATGCAGTGGCTCCTGTGGGGATTGGAAACATACCCTGTTTCTCTGCTCCATCCCTGCCTCTCAACACTTCCCATGGGCCTGAGCCTGTACCATGATGTGCATCTGGGATGAAATACAGGGTCCCTTCCTGAGTAGCAGCAAGACAGTGCAGAAATATTGATGTATACCTTTAATGAGATAGAAGTAGCACTTGCTAGGAACAGCCTTGTGAGGCAGATTTCTGGTGTATATTTGGTTCATATTTGGTACAATGGTTTAATAGATATCACTGCACACCCTGGTTCATTGAGGGTCTATTTAATGGCTGTACCTGTAAGGATGGTGCTGTCTAGATCCTGCCACTTCCCTAGCAAAACTGAAAAGAAAAAGGGAAGAGGTGCAGAATCTCCTTACATTGCATTGTGCGAGGCCAACCTTCCTGCAAAGACAGACAAAAGCAAATCTTCTTTTCTCCCTTTTCTCTGGCATTAAAGGATCTCACTTGCCCTGCCTAACTTCCGTGTCTGCCTGTCTCTCTGTTGGCTTAAAGGCATATAGTTTTCCTGGTTAAAAACCATGCTATAATAGAATCTCTCGGAGGATCAGTAAGCACAGCTGGATCCTGCCAGTGTTTTATGCACAGCCAAATGTACACATTTGCCTGGCTGTGTTTGGGAATGTGGTCTCCTCTTGAGACTTTTTTTTGCCACGTTCCCATTCTCACCACCCTCTCACATGAGACATGTGACACATGAGAGGATCAGCACTTAATTACATGACGGAAACCCCCTCACATCAGCTCATCTTCTGCTGTTTTAACTTAAAAACTCCTTTAATACCGTGTTGGGCAAAGGGGGGAAGTGATGTCGTTTTTGTATGAGATACATGAGTTTCAGTCTGTAACTAAAAGAGCAATCGCACATGTGGCATTTGCACATGACCTAACCCAGAGTTTCTCTATGTTGCCAAAACAGGCTTTGCTGTGACTGATGTTCTCAGCTGCTGTTTTGTTTCCTTAAAAATCTCAGTCCGGGCAATGTGTTTCAGTCCATTTGGGAGCTGCCAAGGGTCAGTTTGAGAAATGTGTGGAAGCTAGTTAGGGTGGCAGGGGTGGGGTGAGGGTTTTGTTTAAACATCTCTGGGCCAATATTTCCAAAAGCATTTAGAAACCTAAGTGTTTAGAGCAGGTAGGTGCCTAGTAGATTTTCAAGAAAACCCGTACTTCTTATCTGCAAATTGCAATATTTAAGTATTTCTGAAAATCCACCCGTTAGTCATGAGCAGGTGAAAGCAGCGCCATTTACGTAAGGCATTGTCAGAATTCTTGGTGATGCCTGGGTGCAGCACTGGAATGAATGCCAGCAATTTTTTTTCCCTGTGGAGTCGCACAGCTGACTGTGCTTTGGCTTGCCAGGACAAAACACCACACCAAGGCAGGCAGAGAGTGAGGAACTCTAAGGGAAGGGTTTTTGTTGATAATCTCTGGGTCAGGTCAGAGCTGTTGTGTTCCTTGACATCAGGCCGCACGGGAAGGGCAGCTGTGTATTTTTAAAGATAAACAGCCATGTCACCAATTAAGCTGGTGTCTTAGCAGAGCAAGCACAGCTGTCTGTAGGTGGTTGCTTGAGAGCATTGAGATCCCTGCAAGGGGAGGGAGAGCCCTGCCTCCCACTGCTGTTTTCTTGGTTTCACTGTGGAGGGAAGGCAGGTCTCTCTGCTTGACAGTCTCATTCCTCCCAGATCTGTAATAGGCCACTGTATGCAACCCAAAAAACATGGGAGCCTCTCTCATTGCTGGATTCATACATTGCTACTGAAAACCTGATGCTTGGCAGGCTCTCTCCCCTTCTGCTTAGTACCCTTGCCCATATTGCAACATTCCCAAATCCCCTCCCACCTGTTGTGTCCCACTAAGGTGTAGCTCCTGGTGGTGTCTTTCCTTTCTAATTTTTGTGGGAAGGGCCAGCAGCTCCTTGCGTGCCCCAGCTTACTCTCCTCTTCAGTGCAATAGCTCTCACACACTGAAATCTGGGAACTGCAGATGAAATGTGGTTTCCACTTTAAAGCATGCTCGAGCTCATGAAAAGCCTCCCTGGTTGTTTGTCTGGGGCTTTGTTTGGAGGAGGCTCTTGGGATGAGCATGGGAGAAAATAATGGCCTCAGGTGTTACATGTACAGCCCTGAGCTGGGCTGTACACTCAGCATGCACTCCATAAAATGGAAAATTATTTGGATATTATTATCATTCCCAAATCCTGGACTTGCCATCTCCTCAAGCTGGAGAGGGATTGCAAAGCACTTGTTGCCCTGGATTGGATCTTTCTGGCATGAGTATGCTCCTGTTGCCAGTGTACTATGGGCTGAACGAGGAGAGGGAGCTGCTCTCCACAGCCCAAGCATGAGGGCAGGCAGGCTGCAGGGAACTGGCGGAAACAATGAAGTTCTGCTTTGCTGGTGCAACAGCTTGAGAGTGGTGGAGAGGAAATGTTTTGATGACAAGGGCAGGGTGAGCCAGAGGCCAGAGGGCACGTTTTTCGTGCTGTGAGGCCTTTTTGGTGTCAGCACTGCTTCTGCATAATAAAGCTCAGCATAAGGCAATGCTTGGCAGTGCCCCTCAGTGTGGGGGGAGCCAGGAGGGTTCCCAGTTTGGGAACTGGGGAAAACTGCAGGAAAAAAAGCCTTAGGAGTTGTCCCTGAGAAGGGACAAGCAGTCTCTGTGAGAGGTGGCAGTGCTGCCTCCTTGTGCAAATCAGAGCTGGAGACAAATAGTCCCAGAAGTATCTTCCAGCAGAGGGAAAGAGGCACTGATGAAGCCCTGCTGCAGGTCTGCAGCTGCATTCAATGTCTATCTCAAAATCTGACTCCTGGTGAAGCACTTCAGAGGAACTAAATTCTTTAGAAACTCTAGCAATTAATTACAATCACCCAGCTCCTTCAGCTCTGCCCTTACTGAGCCTTTAACTTCCTCACCCTGCTCAGGGTAGTATTATGAGGCTGAAATGGTTGATGTTTATAAAGTGCTTTGAAGATAGAAAGTGATGTTAAATTTTACTAGGCCAAGTTCTCATTTAATTTTTGTCAAGATATCAAACTCAAATCTCACTCCAGGGGTTTCCTGCACGCTGCTTGTAAGCGGCACATGGATCTGCCCTGGTTCCTGTGCCCACCCTGCCCTGCTGCAGCCTCGTGCCCTGCCAGCTGTCCCATCACAACTCTGTACCTGTCTGGCTGTAAGCCAGAGTGCTAATATGATCCAGGTTATAACACTTCAGGACTACAGATTCACTGAAACAAAGAGAGAAAACGGGGCGCAAAGAGGAAACTACACATGAGGGAGAAGACTGGCATGAGGTTTGTGTACATGCTTATATTACCCCAGTCATCTGAGACATGCATAGAATCATAGAATCATAGAATCATATACTATTCCAAGTTGGAAGGAACCCACATGGACCACTGAAGTCTAATTTCTGGCCCCACACCGTACATACCACACCAGAATCACACCAGAAGTAATCTTTGAAACTTGTTTTTAGCTGAGCCCCCCATTGTGCTCAGAGTCATCCCCTGCCCCATCCCTGCCCCAAAGTGGTAGACAAGGCAAACGATGGATCTGAATATGAGAGGGAGAGGAAGAAGAGAAAAGCTTGGCAAGCAAGCCAGGAGCCTAGAGAACCACTCTCCTTATCATTGTCAAATTTCCTGCAGGCATTGCAAGGAAGAGAAATTTTAAATTGCTTTTACACACCCCTGCCTGCTTGAGTGCACAGAAAAGACAGAAGTGGTCTCAGAAGGAAGACTGCTATTTTGTGCAGTACATGGCCCAGTGCCTTATTTGCAGATTGCTGTGTAAGCACTGTTGTCAAATGGGAGCTATTTGCTTCCTCTAGGCTTTTCTATGGGACTCATCAGTATGACACGGGAGGACTTCAGACATCAATTAAATTCTTTCCAGAACAACTCTATGAGACTGAGGAACAGGAAACAAAAGGAAATTTTTGTGGCTCTGAAGGCTCATCTCTGCTGCAAACCGGCCCAAATTTCAAGTTAGGCACGTGGAAAACATGAAAAAATGATGACCTTTGCTTTGTGTGGGAACCTTGCGGCAAAGGCCGTGTTAAGGTCTAGTGCTCCTAGGCAATATTCAGAGCAGTTAACCACCACAAAATTGCTCCTTCTCCTCTTGCAGTCCCTTCCCTCACTCATTCACTACACAACTTCTTCACCAAAGGAGACTCCCTCTCTATCCAGCCATGATGCATCCACAAGGTGTCTGTATACTGTGTGCTTCAGGGGCTGAATCAATGGCTCTAAAGATTGTGTGCTATTAATGAGCAAACAAAACTGAAAAACTAGGTTTGTTCAGGCATATTCTAGTCTCTGAATACCTGGAATTTGTGCTCTAAATCCCCTTTTCTGCACTGAGAGATGTATGTGGGGTGTATGGTGGGGAACAGGTGCGGTAGATTGTTCAACTGTTTTCATTTTTCTGCCTTTCCTGCTTCTCCGAAGCAGGGCTTTTCCTTGCCCATTTTGCCTGGAGCTGGGCAGCACCCTCACACTGCCTACACTCATCAGTGACACCACTGAAGTTTCAGCTATGCAGCCTGTGGTCATTCCCCTGTGCCTGACGCTGAGAGATGCAGCAGAGCTTGCATTGCCCACCAAAGGTTTTTCTTCTGCCATCAGGAAGGCTTGAAAGGGTTATCTGCCACAGCCCAGCCATCTGTTTCGCCTTGCAGCTCCAAGGATGTATTGAGGTCTGCGAGGAACCACGGGGTCTTGCAAGCTCTTCCGGAGTCTCAGAGGTGCAGAGGTTCAGCACCAAAACCTGCTGTGCAGGAGCTCTGCCCCATCAGCCCCTCTGAGGCCACATGGAGGGGGGCAGGGGACTCGGCGTGGGGCACGATACTGGCGTAAGGCAGCCAGATGTTCTGGGGGAGGGCAGGGCTCTGCTGCTGCCACAGCTGCTGTAAGCACAGAACAACCACTGTGGGAATGTCACGCTCTCCCTGGGCCAGACCCTCCCACAGCTAACCAAGACCCAGCAGTCCATAACGAGCTTCATCAAACTGACATTATGGTCAAATTGAGGCAGCTTTGGATGGGAACGATAAAATGAAAATTGTCCCTCACAAAAGGCAACTCCTGCTGCAGGTTTCAGGCTTTGACTTTGAACTAGGATGCTGTGGGTTCTTTAAACCAAACCTCAAATAGGTAATTTTTTAGAGGAAGATATTTGCTTGGCTATGCTCTTGTGGGTTTTAGAGGTTTTTTTAAAAAACAGAGAAGACCTTTTGGCAGAATCTCTCCTTCACTGTGGAAAGGACACTGGAGCGTGGAAATTTTAAGGACCTAAAGCGTTTGTCAAAGTTTTAAGCAGCAGACAAAAAAGGCTTATACCATGAAGCATAAGTCTCAACAATAAATAATTCTACCAGTTCAGCTTAAAATACATCTAGAATATTTTTTTAAGGCCTCATATACTCTGCTAGATTAAGTTGCTACAGCACTAATGTACTTTACCTCTCAGAGAAGTGTGTGGGCTTCTGGCAGCAGAGGAAGCAAGAGTTAGCAGGAGAGGACGTGAAAGAAGAGCTCAACGCCTTCTTGCTTTTCAGTCAGCCAGTTCTTTATGGTCCCTGCAGCTGCCAAGAACTTTTGTATGACAATAGCAATAGTACAAAACCTGTTAAATATAGATTCAACTGAATTTAAATTGAGGAGAAGCATCTATAGTAATCAAGGTTTGTTGGATGTGTCTTGAATACGGTGTTGTTCTTAATTATTGAGCTCTGCACACTGGCTGCAAACATATTAAAAAAAGTTTTCCAGCCTGCTGCTGCTTACTAAGTGAAATGAAGGCATGACAGTGTGGTTTTGCCTTTAAAAACTCAAGACAGTAAAACTTTACCAGTTCTTTACCTTTTTCTTTCCAAGTGCACAGGTCTCTAACATACTTCAGACTTTTTCACTTTGTCTTTAAAAAACCTTTACTGATGGGGGGGACGGGGGGGGGGGCGGTGCACCACATCTTATCAAGATGCTCATGAGCTGTGACCATACAGGCTGAAAACTAGAGCTGAATAGGTCTGAGAAAAGCCAGACTCTTTGTGTGATTTGGCAAACAGTAGCTACAGACAATACTCCTGGCAGGGCTGTGTGCATACTTGAAACCCTTTCCTGGGGCTTTTCAAAGACCCCCACAATGTGCTGAGGAGCTCCAGCAGTGGTGTTGGGTCTCCACACAAGGGGCAGTTCATGGATATGCTGGAGGATGGAGGGATGGAAATCTGCATTATGGTGTGCCTCTTCCACTTGTGTGACAGTTGCATCATAAGCTCTTCCTTTCCTCAGGAAGGGGGAAGGTGACCACACCTGGCCACCATGGCCACATCTACTAGAGATAACCCTGCTCTCACCTTTGGTGTCAGGAATCTGGTGTGGGGCTACTCACAGTGCACTCCTGCAATACCTGGCTGGGGCAGGCAGCACAGTTTAGCGTGCAACTCCTGAACCAGGCTGGTTTAAGCAGCTTATAGCAGTGGTAATTGTGTAGATACAGTGGTACAGTGCTTGGTGCTGGTCAGATCAGACCACAGAGACATCTGTTGCATGACAGCAGTGCAGATACACTCTTCAGGAGTAACCCATAAATACATTTCAGGAGAAAAAAACCCAAACAGAAGTAAAATATGCTGAAAAGCAAAGGTTTACAGTAAGGTGTTTTCTCCAGGATGTCTCTGAAATAGCTCAAGGTAGCATGACAGGAACATGGAATTGTCACTCCTTCCATTGCCAGAGTTACTGTGCAAAAAATACAGAGTAAAATGGAGCAGTGCTGTTAGTAAAAAAAACTGCTCTGAGAATGCCCAGGCCTGAAGCCATATTTGAATGCATGCCTTGTTTCACTGGATGGTGATGAGTATGGAATGGCTTTTCTTCTTCTCCCCGCCCCCTTTTTTTTTCTTTTCAGTCTGTGGCTGACAGTAACCATACTGTCTGCGTATTTATAGAAGCATATATGTACCTCAGTGCATGGACACTTCCCTTAGGAAATAGTTCCCTTACCTTAGACTGCAATGGGGGTGAATCTGGTTTCAGCCATCACACAAACAGCCAGGCACCATGATTGCTCCTGCAGCTCCATCACTTGGTGATGGGACAGGGACATGAGCCTTTACCACGCTGCCACAAAGGAAGAAGTCCTGGAGGGTGACTGTGCTGAACGTGCCTACCTTTCTGATTCCTGGCTCCTGAGCCTGCCACACAGGTGGGCCAGGGGAGCAGTGGGAAGGGGGTGGAGAAGTGTTGAGTAATGTGTTGACACTGCCTACAGCAGTCAGCATTGCTGATCTTGGTAGCAGGGCGGAGCAGAGGGGAAAGCCCTCACCACCTGGCCAAGGACAGCTACAGAATGGGTCCTCCAGGGGTTAGAGGTAACTAGGGAGTCGACTGTGCCCTGAGGCATTTCCTCATTCAGAATAGCACCTTATTTGCCCCACAGCCCAGGGGGAATCAGAAGTGATGCCTGTGCCTCGAAGCAGGAAGGAAGAAAAATGCCATCAGTGACTGCTTTCAGCCCAGTATCCTACTTCTATTTTATCCATGCAGCAGACTTTTCACCTGTGATTTCCTCTTTTATTTCCATCTTTATGCCAGATAATTTTTTATTTTATATCCATATGGTGCTAACAATGTGGGATTCATGGGGAGAGCTGATGGGCAATGCAGAGTTACAATACAAATATATCATAGTGGCAGTGTGAGAAACTGCAAAGGTCTCTGCTTTGTCAAGTGAGGAATGAGTACAGCAAAACGATTTGGTAATTCCAGGTTATTTACAGGTACTGCTGGAAAGCTTGTGCTGGGCTGTGTTGTTAACCTGTTTGGATGCACTTATGGAGGAGAAATATGAAGCCAGAGGCTGACACAGCTGTAATTGTCTGATTTCTGTGTGCAGTTCCTGGAAACAGGGGAGCTGAAATTTGTGTTTGTGAGTACCCCATTTATGGTACGTGTGCCCCTCAGTGCTGCAAAGCTTCACATATTTACTTTCATCGTGGACACTGAAGGGCAATGAAGTGTGCAATGTATAGACTTTTCCACAAGTTAAAAGGAAAGGTGGTGACCTCCCTGTTCTTCTTTATGATGATCCTGTTCTCTGAGTCCCATAGGAAAAAAATGCATGAAAGAAGAAATTATTTGCAATTACCATCACTGAACACAAAGTGAAGCTCTCGAAGACAGTGAACTAGACAAAAGTCACCCAAGACAAAATGCCATTGCAGCCACCAGTGGTGGAGCTGAACATCAGCTTTTGTTTCTCAGCCTGAAGTCAGGAATAAAACCATCTGAAGGAAGTTCCCAGGGTGGCTCTCAGCAGAAAGATCCTCTGAAGCTTGAACCATTGAATGACAGTATCAAACTTGCCCATTGTCCATTTCAGAGCAGGCTAGATGCTGGAAAAGGTGTGGCAGGTTCAGATCCTTTATGAACTATGACCCCTTGGTGCCTTCCTTGTCCTCCTTCCTGTTTTTCTCTCCTCTCCATCCACCCACACTTCCTGCAGTGCAACAAAAGGGGTGGAGGGAGTGTCACTCCTCTTGAAACCTGGCTATCAAAGGCCATGATTAATCCACAGCCCTGTCCCTGTCCTGTTCCTAGTGGAACATTTGACGTTGTTGATTATTAACAGCATGTTATGCAAGGCCTAAAATCCTGCCTCCCAGGACCAAGCTCGTATGCCTATAAAACAGCGCAGACAGTGAGGGCTTCTTGCCCTGTACGAGCGTGACTTGGCTGACCTATGGATATTTCTGACACGTAGCTGGATGTTGAGCCAGCCAAACAATGAGACTTACTGTCCTGTTGTTTTGCTTCATTTCAGAGAAGAAAGATTTGCAAAGACGTACAAAGAACTTAGAGCTGTTGTTGTAGTGACATTTTATTCCACTAAGCGAAGCAAAATGAGGGGCTCCTCCCTAGAGCCAGGCTTTTAAAAGCCTTGGGATTAGAAATTTATGTTACTCCTAACCCCTCATGTTGTTACATTCTGTGACCCTGGATAGTTTAATAAGGCTTTAAAAGAGTGGCTCCACTCTCCACTCCATCAGAAGGCTACCCAAGTGAGATGGGGAGGCAGGATTCAGTCCCAGGCCTCATGTTTGCTGCCAACAGCAGTGGCAGGCAGCTGGGGTCACTGCCCTTAGGCTGTCAGGGAGCTAGTGCTCAGCTCTGCTCGGCTCTTGCCTGTCTCCCAGCTCAGCTCTGGCCAGCACATCCATCAGTGCCCTTGAAACTGCTTGGCAGTGGATGAGCCTCTGGGGAGCTTGTTTGTGCCCTCACAGTGACTCCAAACCTGCTGGGAGCTCTGTGCTCTTGGCTCAGGGGATGCAGCTGGACCATGGTGGGCATCAATCGAGGCTTCATCCACTGTGGGCTCTCTGGTCAACTGGGATGGGCAGTGCTGCCCTACTCAGCATGTGTGAGCTGCTAAGTGACCTGGCAGCCCACAGCTAACCCAGCTTTTACAGAGTTTACATGGGTTTGGCATCCCCCAATAGAACCTTGCTTTACAGGACCATCCTGGGCCGATATTAGTTAAGCATCTTTTTTGTGGTGCTAAACAGTTGTTCAAGTCTATCGAGCTTTTCAAAGTTATCTTTAGAGGGAAGAGGACTAGAAATGTACTGGTTTTTGTCTCATGTATATCTTTCAGTGGAAATAAGATGCATTTTTTTTCTAGCATTTGATATTAAACACATTTAACAAGGTGTTGCCATTCTCTGTCGCACATGATGCTCTTTGCAGCACATCCCTTATCCCCTCCTGCCAGCTCACAGTCTGACAGCAGTCACCCAACAGCATCACCCAAATGGCACAGGAGGAAAAACTGGACTGCTAACCATGCTTGTGTTTCTCATTGCAAAGCCTGAGACTTGGGTATTACTGTTCCTTTTCTCTGGTATGAACATTTCCTGCCCTCCCCAGCTTCAACACAAATGTTGCCTTCCAGGGAGCAAATCAGCCTCACTTAAATCACAGTCACCTTGCACAGCCATCCATCCCAAGGCACAATGCTGAGTTGTGGGGAATCATGGCTGAGCTCTGCAGGAAGTAAAGGTCTGAGTGTATTGCTGTGGCAGAAGAATACCAAATGCAATGATTTAAGGAGAAAAGATGAGTTCTGACATGTGATCTGAACTCAGGCAGTGAGTCAGACTCTCCTGCCACTGTGGAGGCTCAGCACCATATGAACAAAATCAATGTTCTGAATTTTGTGATATGGTTATTGGGATTATTAAGATGACTGTATTTGCCCATTGGAGTGTACAGGATGAAACATATGGTACTAAACAAGCCAGCAAAGCAGTCAAGGGGCTGCTACACAAAGGGATTTGTACATAAACATAACGGGGCAAGGCAAAAGCCATGCTCCTGTAAGTTAATTTAGCCGTGTTTGCTGTAATGACAATGTAATTATAGGAGTGCAATTCAGGAGATTTATCTTTTTAATTAGTAAACTCCCATGTCCTTCAAAAATCTCCTTGCACAGCTACAGAGCCACCTGCGTCAAAGTGCAGCGGGGAGCCCTTGCTTACTCACAACTCCTGTGCTCCGGCTCGCCCCACGCTGCAGAACTGCCACAGCTCCAAGCAGATGGTCCCGCATCAAGCGTTTCCTTCCCATGTCACTTACCATTAATAAATTGGATCATTGTTAGTGTACATTATAATGTCCTTGGACATTTTCCTCATGGCAGTATATTTCCTTTCAGTGGTACCTTAAATACATGCACATATAAACCTATAGAGCCTGGCAGCAGAAGTTTCCTGATGGTAATTTCAGTTGGAAAGATTTTTTTGCCTGGAAAAACCTCAGTGCATTAGAAGTGCTCCCTGAGCTTGCTGTGCAGAAGCAAGCCAATCTCTAGGAACTTTGCCAAGAACCAGAGCCCACTCCTACAAAAGGCAAGTTGTGCCCAAGCAGTACATAGCTGCTCTCACAGAGAAGTGGCTGCTCTCAGACCAGCACTGTCACACATATACAGGGGAAGCCAAGTGTATATGAGCCCTATCCTGGCCATTTTTTGTGACCCTATATGTTCTTTCTTGTTTCCCTGATGTTGGTTTAACTACATTATGTGGAACCTGCTGGAAGAAAAGCCTAACAAAGCCCTCAGAAGTAGCATAATGTTCTTATTTCATTTTCAAATAGTGGTTATAAACTTTTCTTCTCTTGGAGTTACGAAAGAGTAAAGGTTTTTGACTGCATCCTTGCTGTGTTTCAGGTAGCACCCATACCCAGGGCACCAGCCAGGGCTCCAGTGAAGCCAGTGTTGAGTGTGTGCATGCAATGAAGGATCCAGCTCAGTGGCTCTATCATAAGAAGCTAACAACAGGGATGGCAGTAAAACTTGATACCAATGCAGAACTGCCTCAGTTAAAAACATGGTGCTGTTGTTTTCCTTCTTTTTAAGTGCTGGGATGGGGGAAGGAACTCCACCATTCACCAAGGCCCAAGGAAACTGTGGGTCTGTGCTGGGGCAAAGCATCAGTCACCTGCCCTTGGGGAGCAAGAGACCTGGACAGTTTGCATAAAGCACACATTGTCCTCATGCTCAGCCCTCTTGGGAGATCTCACGTTCAGGTTTGGATTTGGATTTGGCATGTCACAGCTGGCAGCTGCAGGGTCCCTTGGAATGTAGGCAATCACCGGCATCCCACATCTTCCTGTGTGGCCGCTCAAGCCACATTTCCCATGTTGGAAGGAAAAACACCTGGACTGGAAGGTAGAGAAAGGTACATGAGCTGGAGTGAGTGAAGCAATTGCTTTGCCTGGCTTCACCAATTGCCAGTCTGCCTGTGTCCCTACCACCATCCACAGTCAAAAAAGAAATGTGTACAAATGCTTCCTGACAGTAACACTTTCTCTGGGGCATTGCTGGAGGTGTCCTACCACTGCCAGCCTGCTGACAGCACTGGGCCCACAGAGGCTGTCAGAACGAAAGCATTGTTGAGGTGTTGCCAGCACTCAGGCAGTCCCTGGGCTGGCAGTGGGAGAGCACAACAAACTGTGAAGATGAAGACAGAGCAGGAAAAAAGACACTCCTCAGACCAAATCAGCTTTCAGGGAAAACTTCTGCCCCTCAACACACAGAGATTGCAACACGAAAAATGCAAATGATAGACCAATCCAGAAAGCTCTTTTGTTCTTCTTCTAGCAATGATTTTACTTACGTCTGAGATCTCAAGGCAAGCAGAAGTGATAACATGAACACTTATGGGGAATGAGTATATTAGGGTATGCCAAAAGAGAAACATTGCTTTTTAAGTAAGGCAAGATTTTCACTTCTGCTGAGTTTAGCACTGGTTTGAGCACAGTATTTCCTCTAAAACTTGATCACACAGAGCCACATCAGAACAAAGGGTGGGTGAGCTAACATGACCTTACATATACCTGCTAATTTCCTACTCTTCAGGAACCTCAAAGCCATTTACAAGAGGAGTGAGCAGAGGAGTGGATGAATTAAGTCTTGCAAAACCTTTGGGAGATGGAGACAGGCAACAGTATTTTCGCGTTTTGAAGGTGGCAATAAAAGCAGTAGCCTGTCACCAATGGTTTGTTTCAAAGGTGTCAACACACAGAAGGAGTGGAAGCTTAGCTAACCTAACAGGGATCCTTCTCTCCCTGGACCGTAAAGCGAATTAAGGGCAACTGACTCAGATGTATCCAGCTCCAGCAATTTTTTGTTGATTTTGTATCATGGCCCAAAACAGCAGCAAGATGGGAAAAGGCCAATTTCATAAACACCCCTTTCAGTTTTGATTAGAAAAACATGCTTCCAGGCCTGACTGGGTGATAACAATTATGCATGAAGTGACCCATGGGTTTTGGTGTTTGTAATTAAATAGATCTGCTCCTTGGGGGACACCAGCTTACCAGCCAGGTGGGAGCTGTGGTCCCAAGTGTGTCTGTGGTCCGTCCACCTTGGTGCTTGTAGCTCTCCAACTGAGTGTTGCACCGCTGGCTCATGTATCGTCAGCAGCAGCACAAATTCTCTCTCTGAACCACATAAGCTGAAGGTAGAAGTGCAAGACCCACCCAGCACCTTCATCATCTTCTGAGACATTATATTAAAGGGGCTGGTATCCCAGGTTTCTTCTTGGAGTAAAGTCCTCAGATCTGTGTTGGAGAAGGTGAATGACGGAAAAGCAGAGACACAGCCCAGGGTCATGTTTCCTAATTGACAGCTTTTTTGGTTTGCTTGTGCTGTTAAGAGTTGCTGTTTTGTTCTTCCCCAACAGCCCCAGTTCCTACTAGAACATGGATATACCTTTCATCAGAAACATGGCCAATCTCAATGTTACGCCTGAATTAGACATAAGTATCTCTTGTTGACCAGCATCTATTTGAAATTATATTTGAGCTATAACCTATGATTACTGCATGTTTTTAAAAAGGCCTTCAAATCAAATGATACTTAAATTTAGTCTGCTTTTGATTTGGATAGGAATCCAGATTTTATCTCTTTTTTTTTTTTTTCTTTCTATGTAAATTGGACTTGCAGTAACAAAATTCTGTTTTGGGGCAGTACCTTGCTTTATGCCTAGCTCTCAGCAAGACTCAGTGAGCAAATATTTATTTTAAATGTGAAATTCCTGAGGTCTGTGCACATTTAGTAGCTAGAATGATTTGCAGTATACTGGATCACTGCATGACACTGAGAAAGACCTTATTCATTGCTTCCAAAAAGCTATTAAAAATATCCCATAAGAAGATAAGTTGCTTAGAAGGTGTCTGTGTAGCAGAAGATTAAACCTACCTCAGTCAGACAATGTTTCATGGTTAGACCACCAGGCACTGCTCTTCTCTTCATAAACCCCATTCCACTATATCATTTCTTCTTTAATGTACTCTACCTGCCTTCCTGCTGAGGATGATCTATGTGCTTTGTGAAAGCAGAAACTAATATTATTCTGAGGAAGGGAATAGGAAATAGAACTTAAGCTGATTATTCAATTTTCGTCCAGGAAATTTTGAAGACTGAGCAGCTTTTTTTTTTCCTGAAGAAATTGTGGCTTTTTCTCTTTACTTTTACTGAGAACATGATAAATACAAATTTTCTAAGCTATATTTTGCATAAGGGGATATATCCAAGGCTAAAACCCAATGAACCAAATTTGCTTCTGGGAAGGCCATGGGTAACTCCAGGAAAGTATGTGGAGATAAAATAAACCTGTGGTTAAATTATCTGTGGAGAGGCTTGAAGTGCTCACTGGAATCAATGAAGCAGCCTTTTACAGCAGGAGAGGCTGTGGTCTGCAGGCTGCTAAGTGAATCATACAGCTATTTGCGGGCAGAGAGGCAAAGGAGCTCCATTGCCAGGGTATCACGGGTGCTTTTACCTTGGCACCGCACTGGGTGGGAACCAGAGAAATGTGGTGGTCAGTCTGTCCTCTGTGGCTTGCACCTTCCTCGCCTTTCCTGGGAGCAGGTGGGGTTCAGGAAAACAGCAATAAGGAGAGGCACTGGGAGCATACCGGGGACCTGGCCAAGGTGACAACAGGGAGCAATGACATCAGCCCGGAGGCACAAGCCCAGCCACCACCAGCAGTGTTCTGCAGCTCATGGCAGGAAGATTATGGGACAGAGTTTCAGGCCTGCAGACCTCCCCACAGGGAGTTAAATTTCTCAGTGCCTTTAATTGCATAAAGTCAGGAGTGCCTAACTCTTCCCTCAGTCTTTTTTATCCCTGCTATTTTAAAAACAAATAAATAAAAAAAGCCGAACAAAAAACCAAACCAAACCAAACCCCAAAAACAAACAAACAAACAAACAAACAAACAAAAAAACCCAAATCAAAAACATCCCCCAAACAAACAGAAAAATCCCACATCATGAAAAGAAACCATTTCTCTAAAAAGAAGTTCAGGCACATGAAAAAGAAGAATGAGGTTTAGAAGAGTAAATGCTCACTGTGCTTAATTTATTTACCAAGGCTAGAGACCTGTTCCTAGACTCTGTCTGTGGTCAGAAAGGTGAGAGGATTTCCTCAAAAAAGAGATCCAAATCCTGCCCACTAGCTGTCTGCAGCCAGACTGTGTGATCATCCTGAGGCGGGTCAGCTCCCAGCTCTGTACCATGTCCATGGGCCGCATTGACAGCACCTACTGCATGTTCCCTTCCCTTCCCTTCCCTTCCCTTCCCTTCCCTTCCCTTCCCTTCCCTTCCCTTCCCTTCCCTTCCCTTCCCTTCCCTTCCCTTCCCTTCCCTTCCCTTCCCTTCCCTTCCCTTCCCTTCCCTTCCCTTCCCTTCCCTTCCCTTCCCTTCCCTTCCCTTCCCTTCCCTTCCCTTCCTTTCCCTTCCCTCTCCCAGCATGCAGAGCACTCTTTGGGGGTTTAAGGATCTGGGTTTAGGTGGGACACATCAGAGCTCTCTGATCTATCAGGCATTGTTATTCCTGTGTATCACCAAAATAAAAGTCTTTCCAGGCCACCTGCATCCTTACCAGGCCATAATGAAAATTGTCACTGTTTTGGCCACTGTGGTTTAAGAACCCAGGTGAGCAAAGGGATAGACTTTTTCTAGCCTGCCCAGTCCTGCATGGGGTAGTCCTGCTGCACCTCTGTTGGACTTCTATACAGTCTCCATTTTAGGTGCTGTCTAGCTCATCTCCCCTTTCACTGATGTGGGGCGAGCATGTCTCATTTATAACAAGTATTTCCACTCAGGGTCAGAAAGTTATCACACCAAGATTATTTTTCAACTGAAAATTGATTTCTTCTTTTTGGGGGAAGGAGGATAAGGAGTGAGGAAAAAAGAGAAGGCGCCAAAGAGACAGAGAATGATGGGCAGCTGGTAGATAAGGGATGCAGCGAAGTGGAAATGAAAGCTTCCATATCATTGCAAACGTATAAATTCATGCACTGCACTAGGATGTCACAGGCTGTAATCATAAAAAGAATCAGAGATACATAATAGCACCATTACTGGAAAATATGAGAAAGACTTGAAATATAAGGTATCATCAAAACTCTCTTACACTGAATATTTTGCCTCTGTTTTGTGCAAAAATAGTCAGGGAAATTGTTCTTTCTGCCCCCTATTATAGGCAAGTTATCACCCTTTCTCCACATATCCTCCAGTTTAAAGCACAAATAAAGGCAGTACCTAAGAAAAAACTATATGACAAATGAAGTCATAAAACACCATACCAAAAGTCCAATATTAGATGAACATTTAGGTTTTCAAGGCGGCAAAGCCAGCTGAAGGGAAATGACTGTGATAAAGTTGCCTTTGGAGTTTTTACACCAGTAACCCTGTGCATGTGTGTGCATGTGCATGTACCCAATACAAACACAGATTTCACTTCACCCACGCATAATTGTTTCATCAGAACCTTTACCTCTTCCTTTGCAAGGATGGACACTGTGTAGCTGTGCAATGAACAGTGTACCTGTTCTGGTTTTCTTTTTAGCCTTATCAGAAAATGCATAGCCTGGTGTCTCATGCAGAGCCTGATGAAATGTCTGCATCAGTCATCAGGAATTTCTGTGTAGCCTTGAACGTGTCCCAGATCATGTCCTCTGTTTCTATCCCGGGAGTTTCCATCCACCTTCCAGCACCTGAGGCTCCTTAAAGAACTATATACGTAAGTCTGTTTCCCCCATTTTCCAGCCACAGAACTAAGAAGAGAGATAAAGCAACTTGCTCAGATCTGCCACATCTCAGCCAGAAAGTTCAACAACTGAGAAAGATTTCAGCAAGTAATATGATTTTTTTTTTAACAGAGATGCGCCCCGGCAGCACTTCCAGCAATGTAGAAAACTGTATATGTAGGTACTCATATATGTGCAACTCTGTGTGCATAGGTGTTTCTCTGTAATTATACACACACCACAAAATCCTGGCAAATGGGAAGAGAGACTTCTGGAATAGAGGACAGTTAATAAACAAGATAAACCAGCAGCAAAAATAGGGGATTATCTGTGTCCATAATCCTCCCACATTTAGCAACATACGTGCTTGCATGGAGTGGATCTACTTTTCCACAGCAATAAAGCTTTTCTGTATTGACAGATTTAGTGAATTAGGTTTTAGCTGAGAGTTATTAAAACAACTCTGACAGATTTACTAACTCCTGGGATTCTTGTGGATGGGTAGAAATGCTGAACAGGAATGAACCTTTCACTTTTGCTTCATTCCTTTCCAAAATCCAGATCTTTAAAGTAACTTTGGTCTCTCAATAAGTTATCTCTCTGATGGGCTGATTTTTAACCCTCAGCAAAGATCTGTGGTATTCTTGGGGTCACAAGAAGCTGAAATCAGAAATGCTTGGCCAGTAGCCCCTTCCTTTCCTCACCAGTGATCCAGGGTCACTTCCTGACTTTAAAGACCTCTCTGTGAAACAGGGCTAACAACCTGATGGAGAAGCCAGATGGCTGGCTGGGTCTCTCCAGCATTTTCCAATTAAGGTAAGGATGAACCATGTCCTTGACTCTTCTTTCAGCTCGAGGTCTGTTTCCTCCCTGAAGGGATGGAGTCAAGAGGAGTAAGAAGCAGGATGGCTCCCATGGACCATCTGCAGTCAAGTCTTTGAGGCAGGAGCTCCAGCAGAGCTGGGGATGCATGGTGTGGAGTTGAAGGTCAGTGGCCTAGGCAGCAGATGGGGTCATAACCCCCAGGCATGGGAAAGGGCATTCCTATTTCAGGCTTTCACCGCTTTGTGACTTCCCAGAGATATGAAACCAAGTGACACGGCAGACATTGCCTGTGTCCCAGACATACCCTCAAGGCTCCACTTTGATTGCTGCAAAATGCTGGTGCAGAAGATGACTGTTTCCCCACAGCAAAAATCCTATAACAGATAAATAGTGAGGAAACAGTTAACAGTGTAGAGAACAAAAGCTAGTGTTTTAGAAACTGGAGGCTAAATGACAGGTAAGGAGGATGTTTGATTTCTACTTTCTAGATAACAAACATGTAATCTAGAAATGTGGCCCACAGCTCCCATCACGAAAAGTAGTGTGGGTTTGGCAGTGGATAGTTATAATTTCAGAAAGCTCAGCTCTCTATTCAGACTCAAAGACTTCCAAAAAGAATAAGGCCTGGAATAATGTCCCTGGCTGATGTATTGCAAAGTATTCTGATGACAGTCCCTGGGGTGGCATTAAAGGGAGTGTGTTTAATACCATGTGCTGCACACTGCTGTGGGTTGGGTGCATTTCCTTCATTATGCTTCTCATGAGGACATGTCACAAACAAGCAAGCGCCGGTGGGAAATGATCATGATGATTCATGCCGAAGTACTAAACCAGTAAACCCAGGGGCAAGAGCGATCCCTGTGTGGCTGGTGTTGCAGTTTGTCAGTGGAGCTGTAGGGCAGTGGTGTGGGAAGCATCATTACTGGTACTCTGGCACACATCATAGCAGTGCAACTCTTTGTCATGGAGACCCAACTGCATTCTCCAGAGATCTCACTGTAAAATCATGTAAGATTGCTTCTGTGCCCCTGCCACCCATCTCGATTTCCTACCCCTCTCCCTGCCTGGAGGGCTGTAAAAGGTTAGTCAAATCTGTCTTAGAGAGAACTACTGTGGATTTTCAGTGAGGTGACGTTAAACAGCTCAGAGCTACCCCCAAGAAAAGAGCATGAGGAGTGCCAATCATTGCTATTTCAGTTCCTAGGAAGGTACCAAAAAGGGCCTTATTTGTGCTAATCTGACCTGCCCTGCCCTAATACTGAAGCCATAGTAGGAAATCTGTAAATCCATGTCCTCATTCACTCTTCTGTTTCTCCCTGGGCTTGACCTTTGGGATAAAATACTTGGCCGGGCTTTTTTTCACTGACCAAAAAAAGAGGACCCCAGTGTCTCCTAGAATAACCTGTCATGCAACAGGATGCATAGGGACTGTATGGCCCAAGTGAGCAGGAGCACAGCTGGCTGCATTGCTACAGTGCTTTGAGTCCCCCACAGAGATGTAGCAAACAGGAGAACCTGTACAATGCTGGAAGCAGAGGAGCAGCTTTATCTGTGGCTCCTCTCTGCTCCTTAATGCAAGTGTCTGCAGCTTTTATGGTTCTCCCCGTTATATTGAGCAATTTGGGCTTTGCTGTATAACCATATATTATAATACTCTGTTCAGAACTTCTCAGCCACTTCGAAAGGAATTCTGCCTGGAAAAAAAGGTGTTAAAGAGGGTTTGGTCAGAGAGAGATCATGAATTGCAATTATGTATCCCCCTAACTGCAACCCGCCCATAGTAGGATAAAAAGTGATGCCTTTGAAAGCAAGCTGCCTTCAATTCTTTTTATCACTTCTTAAACTAAAAGACCTTGCACACATGGTAAGAACTGCCAACATCTCTGCACTGAAGGTTGTGTCAGCAGCACTGGTGTTATAAAGCCTCCTTTTCCCCACGAGCCTACAGCTCAGCTGTGAAAATTCCTCCAGGCTCAAGCTTTCTTTTAAAGTGCAAGCTAGAAAGTGATTTTATTCTCATTGATTTTGACTATTTTTACAAAGTAAGCAGGAAGGTAAGTGTATGTAAATTATACTAGAAGGCAGAAAAAGAAAGGCACATGCTTTTATTCAACCAATTTTGTTTTTCTCTCTTTCTCACGCTTTGTAATATTTACATTTAAAATAATATGCCACAGCAGTTGATCACGTGTAATGAGGTCTTGTCTTTAATCTCCTTGTGAAAAAAAGATAAAAATCTGACAGGCTAGGTCCAATTCTGATCTCATAGATCTGACTTCAAATATTTGACTTAGCAGGGGTCCAGAGTTTTCTGTCTTGCAGAAAACACTGGCTCTCTTTTACGTAGCATATTTAACCTGCAGCCCTTAATTGGTCTAATGATTAAGTACCACATTATTTTTCAGACACCCAAGCTCTTACAGATAAATCTCAAAGAGACATTATTTGATTCAAAATCACTATTAGTGATTTGATGGCTAATGACTTGCTGTTAAGTTCCACTGGCACCAAGACAACACAACGTACCTCAGTAGCAAAGCATCAAATTGAGTGTCTCATAGACTTCTAATTATGATTATCAATCTTCTTTTCTATCTCATTTTTTTCCTCAAGTCCACATGTTAATCTGTATGTTGCTCTCCAAATAATTGGACAAAATCAGGTCTCGTCCTAAGGAAGCTGCTGTAATTTTCCACAAGGCAAAGGATCTCAGAAATCCTGCAATGCAAAATATCTTCCTGTGGGTCCTGGTGATTAAAAGACAAGATGTGAAGTAGGATATTTCCTGGGTGTTTTGTGGATTTCTTCTGTTCTCTTTACCTTTCATTCTTTTCTTCTGGCCAATTGCTTTCTCTCCCAGTTGCACTCACAGGTACTTTTCATAGAGAGAGAATAACTACAGTTGTTAAAAATTCATTGGTAAAACATATGTGCATCAGAATAGCATTAATTTGCACTTAACCAGTAGATGCTGCAAATTAGGAAGTGACTAAATGCAATATAAGAGCAAAAATCATGCATTATAAAACATACTCTTTTCATTTATTTGGACAGTTGTAGTTCAGTTTTTAATTATTAATGGTAATACTTCTCAATGTGCTAGTAAATGTGCTGGTTTATATTTAGTAAAAAATGAAGTCTTAGTAAAACATGAAGTCATTACAGCACTCAGCTGTTAATTATTGCTTAGGGATAGAAGGAAGATTACAAATTTTGTTCAGGTTAATGAAGCATGAATCAGCTGCCTCCTACTGCAAGGAAGAGCTGAATATCTTACGTGCTACCGCAGACACACTCATTCTGCAGTCTCTTTGTTTTTACACTGGCTTGAACACCAGCACCTGAGATCAAGCCTTCAGAGATGCATTTCAGAACTGTGAAAGGCTGTTGATAGCTGGGAAAAGTCTGAATTGATCCAGCTTCCACAGAATTCAGAGAGACTTCATTGGAGATTTTGCAGTGTCTGGGTCAGGACACTGTAAGAGTCAGTGACATCGCTTGTGCTCTTTGGAAAAGTCAGAAGTGTGGACTGTCTGCATTGAATCCAGTCAGTTTTACCAGGAGGACTGCTGAAGTGCTGTGAAACTGCCTCCTCCACATTTGTGTGCAGCTGTGGGGGAGTGTGGCCAGCCATCAAGAGCTCTATGAATTGGAGCAACAATTTTGGATCCCTTCTGCTGACCCATTCCCTCCTCAGGTAGTGGGCAGAAAGGCTGGAGGGATGCTCACTTTGCAATGCTATCTAAAGCTACTGCAAAATATTTTGAGAACACACCTAACTTGGCCCTCTGCTTGGACAGGTTTTGCATACAGCCTCTTTGACAGTATTTCCCCTGCCATACAACATGCCACATTTTGTTTAGTTTGGCAAGAGAGACCCTTTGGTTAATACAACCAACGAGTATTCAAAAATGCCTGTAAAAATAAAAGCTGCTGACTCACACGGCTGGTGCCTCTAGTCCCTTTTATTACCTTTTACAGGCATGAATGGGTTCTGACTTGCAGAATTACTGTAGAAACCAAGTGTCATAAATACCAGCAGTCAAAGAAAGCTGTGCCCGCACAACACTCCTGGGTCTATTTTTTAAAAACCTCTGACAATCATGGTAGATACACTGAACAATTTTAAGTGGGAGAGAATGCAAGTCCTAGTTACAATTCCTTGATTGTCCCAACCAAAGAACTTGGATGGCAGCTTTGGTCACAGCTTGCACAGCAAAAGACTTCTAATGCTCAGAGATATTAACTCTAAAACAAATCCTGAACTAATGCAAACTCTTGTAAGAAAGCACATGCTTGTAAAAGGCACTTCCTCTTTGTAGACTCTTCGTGAATGAAACAAAAAGTTGTGTTCATTATATAGATTAGTAACAGTAAATAATTGAAGGTGCTCCAGTCCTGAGAGTTCATGTTAGAGGGAGTGAATTCTGACTGTGCAGGAAGCTACCCTGGAATCTTAACTGGCAGCATAGGTCTGGAGGCAAAAAAGGAGGTGAGAGGCCTCCCCTCCTCCAGCACAAAGAGGTAGCTTAGGGTGGGTAGGAGGACCACCCTTCTGGAAGGTTTGGTGGCAAAAGCTCTGTGCTCACCTCCATACAGTAGGGTTCTCTGCTACTGAGAGGGACCTTTCAGCTCTTTGCTATTCTATCAAACCAGACTGTTCACTGAAGGTTAAACATTTCTTTGTGTACTTAGCTGGCACAGAAAGAAAGCTTATCGCAGGAAGTTTTGCCACAGGAAGGTTTACCCCTTGTTAACTTGGTCTCTTCACCTGAGTCACTGGTAGTGAGGTTTGCACAGAAAGACAAACTGCTTTTCATTATTTGCTTTGTTAGCTGGCAATATTACCACTAGACCTTGATTTGAATAGAAATCAAACAATTTTTTTCCAAATTTTCTGCATGCTTTTTTTTTCCATGTAGAATTAAAAAATTTTAGGAGGGGTAGTACCTCAGAAGAGAGGGCGAAATCAAGCTGGAATGGTTAAATATGTTAATCACTCATCAGCTGGCATTTTCGTAATATTTTCCTGCTCTGTGAATGTGGTGGAATGACATTTCCTATAGACAGAGGGATGCTATGAGAAACCTAAGCTGCAATGACTGAGGCCCTTCAGGCCAGCCTGAACCTGTAGCTGGGCCACACCCCTCATGCATGGCAGGACCCTCACAAGCTGGCAGCACCCTTGTCCCATCACCTGAACACCCTTTGACCACCAAGGAGAGATGTAGCCTCTGAGGGCTGCATCTGCCCCAGCAGCGATTCTCACTGTGATTCCTGTAAAGGATTTTGTTGGGATTTGTGCCCTGCAAAGACTCAGCTCCTGCCAGGATGGGAACAGCCTGGCTTCCCTCTTCTCCCTGCTTTTCTGCTTTTGGGTATGCAGGAAACCAGCCCTTGTGATCTGGGACAGAGCTGAGAAAGCGATGACGGTGTGAGTCAAAACAAGGTGTTCCTGAGGTTCTGTATTTAATCTGGCCTCTCCAGGAACACCACCTCTCGTACACCATGTGTCTGCTTTCTCCTGAGGATTATGGAGTCATGTTAGACAAAAACATGCTAAAATGGTACCTTTTTATGCTCTCTCCCAAGCAGCCATCTGGCAGCCATCAGTCATGGAGACACAATGCATCTGGAACACAATCTTGAGTAATCATCTGGGGTCTCATTGCAAAGCTTTCCACAGGTTTGACAATATCCATCACCAGATAAAAGTCTGGCATCAATTTCTAAGTGAAAAGCAAAGTAAAACCTGAGTAAGAGCACCTGTGTTGGACATGACTGTGATTATCAACCAAACTACTTATGAATTCTTTGTACCACATGAAAGAGGGACTTAATGCAGAGGTGAGACAGACAATGAGAAAAGAATACATGACTCTGGTTTTACACAGTTTATGTACCCAAAGTATGACAGAGTATGGTTGGGACTTACGGGATCCTAAAGATGGGAGCTAGCGGCGAATTTGCTGTGGGAGTCATTGCAGAGGCTGCCTTCACAAATGAGAAAAGGTAGGGAAACATTTGTCTGGAATGTGTTCAGGAAGAGACACAATGACAAAACAAGGTTTCTTCCCCCATCATTACCTCTGCCTCAGCTGAGTAGGCAGGGTGTTGTCTGTGCCGCCTGCCACTGGTGAGCAGAATCTAATTCATCAGCCTCACTGCAGATGGTGCCATCCCCTGGGACCTCAGCCGGCTCATGATCCATGCCAGCATCCTCACAGGGAGAGGGGAGGGAAGCAGAGAGCCTGGGAGAAAGCAGCCTCTGGGAGACTGGGGACACCACGTCCTGCTGTGGTACATCTTTGCCTTTTCTCCACGCAGCTGAAAAGGGCAAAGGCAATGATGCCATTCCCAAAGACTGTGAGAGCAGCTGGGCTTTAAAATTAAAGTGAACTTTTAGAAAGCTGTTGCCCTGCCTTCCTCAGAGCAAGGAGGTGCTCTGGCGAGGGAGCAGCAAGCCTAGGTGTTGTATCCACTTCTCATTTGCTAAAACCTTTGTCCTCTCTGGCAGCCCAGGCAGCAATTGCAACAGCACCTGGCTGTGGGAAAGCAAAGTATTCCACTCCAGTGACCACTGGCCTGTAGGATCTAGGACAGCAGTGGCCATGCTGCCAGCTGATGGTCTGGGCACTGCTTGGTGAGGCAGGCATTTCCCTTTCATACTTACGCTGTATCAAGGAAAGGCTTATCTTTTATTTGCCCTTACAAGCAGGACTGAGAGTCAATAGATGTATTAGAAATAAATCCAGATGCAAACAGCAAAAGTAGACAGTGGAGACTGTTACACAGATTTTCATGGACCTAATACCACTGGCAGATTTCTGGGTGTTGCAGAAGGTTGGGGGCATTGTGGGGGATCAGTTCCTACCAAGGCTCTGCCATCCTGTCTAGAGAACACACTTCCTCAGAATACACATGGTTCATGCTGTACACAAAATTGAAATATGTATGAGCAAAGAAGTAGTCCCAAGTTTGCTTCCCTTATAAGCTCCCATGGGGAAAAAACACTGTGAAAAGAAAAGGAAGAAAGTTTCAAGTAAGTTATTATATTTATGGGGAAAAAAGGGCATGCCTTATCCTTGTAAAGAAATATTTCCTCCACCCCTTTCTTGCCTTTGAAAGGAATCAAATAGCTATTAAAAAGTACCTTCCTTTTAAAAAGGACAATGAACATTTTGATTAAAAAGAGCTTTAAAGTATTTATATGATTGCCTCTTTTGTCCCCCTGGCGGCATCTGTCTTGTTGACTGCTCAGCATCTGGCATGTGCTGCCTCATGTCAAGAAGGCCCTGATTTCTCATTCAGACAGGGGGTGGGTGAGAGAACAGACGTATGGATACATGGAGAGGCTTGTGCCAAAGGAATAAGGCCATTTCCCTGACTGCTACTGCTGCTGGTTGTTTGGCCACAGTACTCCTGGAGCACAACACCCCTTTCTTCCCACCGCAGCATGCTGTGTGTACCAGATGGCTGGCTCGTCAGGTTCAGCTCTCCATCAGCGCTTCTGTGGGCAGTGTGGCCAGGCAGGGCGTTTTAGGTCAGTATTCCCAAAATTTCATCTACTTATGGAGGAGATGCCTTTTTTACTCTTCCAGGCTTCCTTGTTTTTCCACAGGTCATGGCGGGACATCCAAAGCACTCAGCTTTGGCTTGGCAGTCAGTGTTTTCCCTCTCGAGGCAGCAGGCTGGAGCAGGCTATCATGGGGCGCTCGGGAAAATCCCAGAACTCTGTTTGATGTACTCACATCCACCCCACACATGGCAAGAGATCTTTGAAATTTGCAGGATCAGCCTTATTTTGTGCATATTCATTTCTCTAAAACTATCTTTGGTAACACGATCGATGACTCACACAAACATTAGTCATACTTTGCCCTGCATATAATACCTTGCCTTGCAGAATTTCAAAGAGTGTTTCAAAGGTGATTTAAAATATCCACAATCCATGAAAGGTGAAGTGGAATAAGTCCATCTCAAATGTAGCTTCTTAGTGAAGGCTGAGAGAGCAGTGATTTGCCCAAGTAAGACAAAAGGCAACTGCCAAGGCTTGAGTCCTAAATCTCCAGTCGCTGGGTGATAAGAACTCTTCTTTTGCATTGAGTCTCTTCCTAATTTCAAGATGCATGTACCAGCAACCCTACTTAGAAGTCAGAAAGATAGTAACAGAAACCGTTTTGACTCCTACTCCATCATCCCCATGCTTATGCAGCATTGCTTCCAAACTGAGAACTGCACTTCTACGTGTTTTCCCTCTGCCAAATCCCCAAGTGAAGAAACTGCTCGTTGTGGGGTTGGTTGTGCTTTCTTGAATCACCCTTCAATGTACATAGAGTACATTGTTTCATTAATTCTCATTATTCTCATTATTAAGCCTTGCTTCTACTGGCTTCCTCAAGATTCGAAAAGAACCCAGTTACATGCTGAAATACAATAGATTTTCTTGTTCTGAGTGGGACACAGGCTTTGACCTGTAACAAACTATAGAAGCCTGTGGCCTGAAGGAATGGACAGCTAACAAGATAACAAGTCAAAGTAGAAATATTTTGTCTGGCCCACTACTGTGTGACTCTTCCACCTGACTGGGGACCCATGTAACCTTGGTTGTATCTGTTGCAGCCCAACACTTTGAACTCTTTTCTACTTTCACACAACAGGCCAATTAACAAGCAACAGCCAGAGATGGTCTCTGAGCTTTGCAGTAGCCCCGGTGTGTGAAGGAAAATAGAAGGAAACTCTTGGAGGGTCCAGCTGGTGTAGGAACAGGTGACAAAGCTAATGCCTTGGGTGTCATTCACTGACCGTGCTGTAGTGGATACTTCAGCTGGAGACTGTCGGGTTTTTAACTGGGAGTTTGCAAGACAGTTTAGGGTTCATTCTATTTTATTACAGAGCAAAACTACTGAAAGCATAAGGAAGAAAACCTTGGGTCAGACTTGGAAAACAGCTTCAAATGAGGGAGAGTTGTTATTTTTTAGAATATCCTTGGTACTTTTTATTTGGTTTTCTTTTTTTTTTCTTTGTATAGCCTACTCAGATCATGCTTTCTCACTCTTGTTTTCTGCATGACTAGAAGCATAAAATTCTGGTTTATATTAAAAAAAAAGGAAGGTGGTATTCTCATTTGCTTTCAGTGCCTAAGGCTTCAAGAAAGAGAACATGCTGTGAGACGCCAGCATAAGATACAAGCAATTGGCAATATTGTATCAGTGATTTAGATGTCTCCTCTCATTTTACCTGCTGTATTAGACAGCCGTGATCCACCCATCAGAACAAATGGCACAGCTTGAAAACAAGTAACAAAGTGATTTTATTTTACTGCGGTGAGGAACAGCCTCTCTCTTCAAATAATGTGCAGTCATTAGCCTTCCCATTACAGTGCAACTTAGGGAGGGATTACTTTAACCTCATTTTACTCATTTAGAAATTAAGCATCTGACCTAAGTTAGTTGCCTAATTCTTTCTGCAGTCAATGGAGGTGATGCCAGACAATGATTCATCCCACCTACCCATGTACCTGGAATAAAAGGGGATGAATCAGCCAGAGCTGCCTCCCTCCATTGCCGCTGGCTACAGAGGTGGTACAGACACCAGTTCAGCTGAGAGACTTCACTTCTGGCCAGGTACATTTGGGTGAGGTGAAGCCCTTCGTGTGCCGGCTGAGGGACCAGACTCCCCCTGGCTCATGGGAACACCTTCCTGGGATCCTTGAGCCGGGGTGTCTCCTCTGACTAAAGCAGAAGCAGAGGGAGCTGAGCCAACCCATTTGTTCACCTAATGTGTAGGCTGGTGTGTCTCCCTGTGACACATTGGGCCAATTCCCTACATGTCTGGGAAACAGAACTGGATCCTGAAATAAAAAGCAAAATAGGCTTGAGTGTATTTCCCAGGGGAAGCATAAGCCACCTGGGAGCAGAAGCCACATGAGGCTGTAGACAGAGAAGCACAGCACTGCTGATTAATACAGGCAAGCTGTCCCCACACCATCCAAGCCTGGAGGTCCTCAGTCACAAAGGATACCATCATCTTTACCCTCTGGGATTCAGGCACAATGGGGGCAGTACTTGTGCTCTGTGATTGAACTGTAGCTACTCATAATGGAACTTATCCACAGAAACATAAACCTGTGTATCCCTGCTTTAAAAAATCCAAACTTTGGTAACTTTGAGTTGTTTTATTGTCCATGTACACATATAGAATATTTTTCTTTAAAAATCAAGGTATCATGTGACTAGATATCTATCAGGTTATCGTGCATATTGTATAATTAAGGCTTTGTTCAGCAACTTCAGATGTCCTATGCATCCCATATCCTGGAAAACTAAAGAGAAACAGCTGGTTTGTGTTCTGGTTTTCCTTAACTATTAGCTAAATTATATTCCTACCAAATCTGTACCCTGATGATGAGATTTACCAGTACCTCTCTTTGAGTAACTGCAATGAGATATCTGTGAAAACAAGTATTTTCTGGAACAAGGACATGTAAGAGTATTGGTACTAACTCTCTCTGCTCCTCTGTGTAGGAATCTGCACCCCAATTTTACATTTTGGTTGTCACTGAACCTTGTTGTCTTCTCCCTTCCTGGGATTTCAGAGTGTTTCAAGTTAACAGTAGTTTGCTCCATTTTACTAATGCAGCTGCTAACTGCACCTCTGGAGACTTCTTAGCCAAATGCAAGGTAGACTTTTTTCAATTTCCATCACTCTTTAGACTGGAAGAAAGTTATCTATTGGAGAGAACAACAGCAGGTTGGAAACAGAATATAAAACAGATCTTAAAAAATATGCAGAGAATATAATGGAGAAGTCAAACAAAGCGGTTGCAGAGGTCAAGAGCTGTGAATCCAAAGACTAGGATTTGAGTTCTGGAAGAGAGAAATGCTGCAGAAGCACCCAATAGAGTAGATGCTCTAAATCAGAGCAATCTATGGAACATTCAGGAAAAAAAATCAGACATATGAACATATGACAAGATGACAATGGACATATGGCCATATAGGCATATATATAAAAGAAGCTCAGCTCATGAAAAAAGAAGGTGGAAGTACAAATGAAGGGTAATACCACCATGCACCCCAGTTAGTGAGAAGGCTCTAGGATAAAGAAAGCAGGAGAAACCTCTTCTGTTGATGATAATGTTCAGTTTAGGCAGTACTACTTGTAATTAGGTCTCAGAAAGAAGTTTATTACCAGGAATTAACTGTAAACATATCCAGCACAGGCCAAACCAAAGCAAATTTTGGAAGGAGGTTATTAGTTTAAAAGGAAAGAGTTTTGGTGATTGCCCAGTTTGACCCTTACTAAGGGGAATACAAACGAGTGGCTGACTTGCTTTTGGGACAGTGTTTCCTCCAGAAAGACATTAGGTAACTGACTGGATCTTTCGGGGTGTAGCATTGGATTCCCTTTGGTGACGGTTACCCTGTTGCTCACATTCAGCTAATGAAGAGGAGCTTTTTAATGCTTTTTCATGGGCTATTTTAATTCGCACTCATAATTTCCAGTGTGATTCATGTACTGGCACAGACCAGCAAGTTTTGCCTGTCTCAAGTTGGGGGCAGAAAGGACTGGAACTCAGACAGCAGGGAACAGCTGGCCTTTTGCTTGTATAATGCCAGAGCAGGGATGAGGCAGAAGAGTGGATGGTACTGTTTGGAATGTATTTCCATTTAAAAGAATAAATCCACATAATGGAAAATGACTTTTTGAAGGGTAGGAGACATAAACTGTCTCAGCTTTCCATGTGCTGAAGGGAAAGAGCAGCAAAGAAAAGAGCAAAGCTCCCCTCCCAGGCACCCACCCACAGCTGCTGGCTGCAGCCCAGTTGAAGTGACAACATCCTTGGAGTGAGCACAAGGTGGCCTAAGTGGTAATAAAAGGAAATGCTAGCACTGGGTTCTAACAAGCTAATTCACTCTGAGATTTGATTATCCACAACTTAGAAACAAGTGCAGCTAAGAAATCGTGAACGAGTAGTTCCCTGAGAGGAGGTTTTCCTATTTTTCTTTCAATTCTGTTTTACTGTAATCTTCTGGATTCCAATCCTGTGATAATTGAAATGTAAATACTTGCAAAGGCTACGAGTTTCAAAGCTCCTAATTCTGCTCTCACTAGAGGCTGGTACCATGACAGGAGTTTTGCCAACTCATTAGCTCCCTCAACCAAGGGTGTTGCTCTTCGTCTCTCCTCACTGTGCTGCCAAAAGCTAATGCAGACACAAGTCCTCCAGCAAAAACACTTTTGACATGTTAAGACTAAATTCTGGGAACTGATTTAAGCTCTACCTGAGAGGGACTGTTTGTACCTGAGTGTGTGGGTGCATGCAGGAGAAGGGCCTGAATTAGGTTTTCTGCTGAGTTTGTCAGTTCATCAAGACACGCTGTTCCATAACAGAGAGCCAGCCCAGGCCTGTGTCCAGATGCTCTTCAGCTTCACAGAGTTTACAGACTAAATACAGAGCTACCTTTTGGGAATGTCTTTAATCTGTATTTCCACCTACTCTTACTAAAGCAGAACCCAATTCTGCAGTCCCTCCATGGGAAGCAGAAGTGTATCCATGAGAGTAAGTGGAGCTAGCATGGATATTTTATGGTAGCCTGAGTAAAGGGGGGCAGAAATTGCTTGTAGTGATAGCTCAGCCACCTGTGTCCTTTACCCAAAAAATACAGCATTTAACACTGAAGTCCTAATGCTGAGTCTGAAGTGAAAATGGGGAATGAAAAAGCACACAGCTGTGAGCTGACACTTTAGACTATGAAAAATGTCTTCCACACTTTTTAAGTCTTGGTTTGTCTCTTCAGGAAACACTTAATATGGCAGTGGGGAAGTGTTATTAAAAAAGCAAAATGAGAAACCTGCTTCATTGCCTGGTAACCATACAAGCTTTGTAAAAACCAACATGAGAATAAGTGACCTCCTGTCACTCCTTAGCCAGAAGTTAAATTTGGAAAATAATAGGGCATCCCACAAGGATGGGATAGGAGGCAGAGAGGCTTTCTGTATTCTGCCCTGGTTTTGCCCTTTCTTCACTCTTTCTCCTTTGTGTTTATGTGAAGAGGATATTGATTCCATAAGTGACAGAGGCCAGGTAAGTCAAAGCTCTGCTTTGTTTTTCTGTAGGGAGGAGGTCAGCCTTGTTCCAAATCTAATGCTCCTGGCGTGCTCTCCTCCTCCTTGTGCTGCCTGGGAAGTCTCCGAGAGCTGCCGGTTGCATTTACTCTAATGACTGTTTTTCTCCCTCTCCCTCCCCCTCCAAGCTTACTAAGCTTTTTCTTTCAGCATGACCAATAAAGCATGAATGCAAATAGGCCTGAGGGTTTTTTTTCCCTCCTTTCATTTTTATTTTGCCACTTTTAGAAGTAACTGAAGAAAACAGTGTCATTCTGTTCCAGAAGAGCTTTTATACCAAGCTGACACTGTACATTTAAATATGTATTGCTTCCTCTATCATTTGCATTTTAATGTTCCAAACCAATAATCACGAAGTCTTGTGTGAAAATGTGAAATAATAAGGATGGAGAGAAGCTTGGATCTGATTCTAAACCTTGTTGAATTACACCTAGAGGTGGCAATTCTGTGAGGGACCGCTCTAAGAAATTTATTTAGGTAAATGTAGATGTTCTGCAAGAGACTGTGCTGAATTGCCCTGAGTGTTTGTGTAAAGACCCCAGCCTTTATATACTGAGTCTGCGCAGCCTAGCAGGCTTTTTCCAGGGCAGCTGGTGCCCTGGTAATGTGTCTTCACTCTGTTTTGGAGGAGTTGCCCTCCAGGTATGCTAAAGAGTAGACCCCTTCATTATTTTGCCAATTGCTACTGATACCATTAATCTGGTGGCATTTCACCAGCGCGCTGCCTGCCTGAAGCTGGTCTGTAAACGGCACGTGGTTCATGTTACTAAAACAAGTGCCTACCAAAGGTCATAATATTTTTGTGTTCTGCTTCGTTATTGCCATCATTGAGCTCCACAGTATAGAACAGGAGGGCAGAATATCCTACTCAGATTTTACACTGTGGACGTAAGAATTTTGTCTTATGTGCAAAGTTACCCATTTGCAAGAAATTGTTACATTGTGTAATTTTAGAAAAGGTTTTTCAGTGCTTCTTTTGAATAATGCCTGTAAGTGAGGGCTTAGCTTGGAAGAAGTAAGTACTGGTGGCCCAGTTCTAGAAAAACATTTTTGTCTGCAATTTATTCTGCTTTTTTTTTTGCTTTCAAGAGAAAAAAAATCCAGCTATAAAAGCAAAATACATTTCTTGTATCACAGCTGTCATGAATTTAAATTCCCTCTTGGATCCTTACCACACAGTGTATCTCCACTGCAATTTTACTCCTTTTATAAATATGAAGCACTGAAGAACAAGATATTGAATATTTGAGGTGTAAATCTCAGAGAAGTGTTTTCTTCTCAGTCTTAGGATGGAACCAGAAACAACCCCTTGAACAGCATGAGAACCAGTATGGATGTTTATTCAGAGCTGTAATGATGATCAAGATATTTCTCTTACACCCTTAATTAAACTGCTTTACTGTTTCTTTGCCTGCTTTGCCTGTTTTCCTTCCAGGCTTTCCTCCAGGCCACAGATTAACACTTTCATTATGAACAACTTTAGTAGGAAGCTAAACCCAGGTTACGAGGAATCTATCTCTTCCTCAACATTTTGCCCTCTCTCTGCCTTTCATCTTGGTAATGGTGCAATCAGTTTCAAGAGAAAATGAAGGTGAGAACAGCAAGTAAGGAGAAGGAGGAACAGAGTTAGAATAAGAAAAGTGTGGATACCTAGAATTTCCCCTGCTTTATACCCACAGATTTACTTTTTCAATCTTTTGTATTGTATTTCATTTCCAGTAAGGTTTCCCAGATATTTTGAGAAGCTGCTATATTATAATTAAATTAAGTCTTTGTATTTGCTGCTAACAAGATGTTATCTTCATCATTCTTGGAAGCCTGTCTTGGGTTGTGGGTTGATGTGGATTTGCCATCGGCACAGAATCATTTCCTGAACAAACACAAATTGTTAAAGCTCCCCCATTTCCTGGCTCATTGTGACACACACTACTCAACTCCTTGTGTTTAGGTAATAGGATTAAATGCAGGGATCACTCATATGGGCTGTGTGTTGGCTGATAAAGATCTCGGCAGAAAGAAGGGTTTAGTTTGAGCAGGTGGTTGGGCTCCATGCTGTAACCTCAAATGCCCTTCTGGAATTCAGTGCTGGGATGTAGAGACCTGGCAAGAGTCAGGTGCTGAGCCTCATCCACCCCTGCAGCCCTCTCACCCTGTCTGCAGCACAGTGCTGTGGCCTGGCTCCTGCCCTGTGCCCAAGGCACAGCATCTTGCACTGGAAAAGAAGCTCCATGAGAGGTCTGAACTCACAGAAAGAGGTGGGTGCCTGCAAATGGGATTTGTGAATGCCAGCACACTGATCAGATGCTACCTAAAAGAGATGGTAGGAAACAAAATACTAAGGAAAGGGGGTGGGTCTGGCCTGAAGCTTATTTGTGAACTCAGCCCTTGAGCTAGATCAGCCCTTTCTTGCAGAAAGCAGTGGCTTTTGTCTCCCTGTGAAGCACTCTTTCCAGGAACAAATATCTGCTTCCAACACCCCCAGCACCACGTGTCTCACTTTTACCAGGTAATCCTTGTCTGACCTCACCACTCAAAAGGGTTGGATGTTTTCAGGATGTCTCTCTCCTTCAACTTTTCCTAGTCTGCTCTGGGTTTCATACACCCATGGGACCAGGTGTTGACTCTCCTGTATCCCTGTGGATTCCCTGATCAGGTGCATGGGAGAAAGTGATGGCACTACCATTGGGTCTTCAGCACCATGTAAATCAGGGAGCTGTGCAAAGCTGTGGCTGTGCACTCCTCAGAAAGTGAGGATGCATTTGTCCAAAACCCTGATCCTGTGTGCCCAAAGAAAACAACCATGTGCAAGGTATTTTTCATCCTTCCAGGAGAACTTTGACCTCCCAAGGGTGTGTTTAGCAGCCTTGTCTGTGCCAAAAAAATTGGGAGGGGATATTAGCTTGGAACAAACTAATACTGGCATGTTTTGAGACTCCGGCTTTAGGATGCAGATGATGGAAACATCGCTGCGACACCCGAATCGCACTTTGGAGCCTAGGCTCAAACATTGCAGGAGCACACCTGAATGTTGCACTATCACATAACCCTTTTGTTGGACACAGAGTCCCTGATTTGCTTTCTGGTTGCTTTCAAGGACTGGAAGCACATTCTCAGACTTCCCACAGTTTCTGTGAAGTGCTCTAAGATGTTTGTTATTTACAGTGTTTCTGTTCCACGTGTTGATCTATATTGAACTCAAACCTCTCTGAAGAAAATGGAGACTACAGCATCTTCCCAAGCAGGAAAGATAAAAGTTTTCTGCTGTGGTTCTTGGGGTTTTGATCTGGTCTTTCAAGAAAGCAAGTGGGAAATTGCACACCCGAATTCCTGCCTGCACTAGCAAATCCAGCAGTAGACACACGTGCACACTTCCTTATCTGCCATGAGCAGGCAGTTATTCTGTGAACCCAGGAATATGAACTTCTTTATTCACATGCCTGTGAATGCTTCTGTCTGCATGTTTTTGACCACAGCGTAAGACTGAAACTGTCTAATGTGCTTGGAGAATTAAGGGATCTGCTAAAAAGAAGTCCTGAGATAAACCACAAACGTCTGTAACTCAGCTGTGAGCCAAGAAGAGTCTGAGCAGTCATACAGAAATAGGAAGTCTTGTCAATATAGATGGGAGGAAAGGAGGTGAGCAATAAGGGTAGTAAATATGGGAAGTATGTTTACGCTTTAAGGGTGTTGCCTTATTTTGGAGGGTTGAAGTTTGTGAGCACTGGTGCTGTACAGGGTGAATGTCATCTCAGCAGTTTCTGACTGCCTGAGCTGTTAGCTGCTGTAAGGAAAACGAGACTTGAGCAGTACTATTCTGCATGCTTCCCATGTCTCTTGTGCTTGTTCCTGGTTTTCTTGTGCATGCAAGGGATAGGAAAAGAAAAAAAAGGTGCTATTTGTACAGTCCCCAGGCTGCTGGCCCTGAACTAGTTTGCCTGTTCCCTTTCATGCCATTTTTGCTGAATTTCAAGATGGTTCAAGCAACACTACTCTGTGGCTACACCTAAGCATGACCCTTGTGATGGTTTGTGATCCCTCAGGTCATGGTCATCACATTGACTGTCTTGGAGATGGAAAAAATGCATAAAAATAAGTATTGCTTTTGCTGTCTGATGGATAGAGTTTCAGGGAAAAAAGATGAGGAAATTGTTAAGATGGTAAGTTATGGATTTGTTTCTGACACCCTTCCCTACATAAAGCAGCACAAAAATTCTCGGAGAGGATTTCTGTGGAAAAAGGTGCTTTTTGGCATGACCCAAGACTGCAGATCCTCCTACGCAAATTATATTTGTCTTCTTTTAAAGTGCACATATAGGATCAAACTCTGGTCCTAGGGGAAATCCATCTGATAAAAGAACACACATCACTCTGTAGTAATGCAACTGTAAAGTTAAAACGGAGGTCTAAACAGATCCAAATAGAGTAATTTAGAAAAGTTCTATTTCAATTTTAGCCATTTTATCTTCAGCTTTTCTTTAAATTCTGTTTACATTTTCCAGGTAGGTCTCAGTTTGAATGGGAAACAAAACAGAACATTTTATTCAAAAATGAAAGAATCCCATACCTCATATTCCAGTATTTTGAAGTCTTCCCGCCCCCAAATATTTTATCATGTGGCAATAGATAGAGTGTAACAGACCCTTAGTAGCAAGCTGGAAATTCAAGGAATCAGCCTTTTAACAGAGTAGTGTTTAATTTTGAACTAAATTAATTTTAAATTTATTTTTATTTATTAAAAAACACTGTTATTAATAAGCCAGAAGACTGCAAGTACTTAAGCATGACATTGAGAACATGAGGGTTTTCGTCCATTGCAATTCCTATGTCATGTGTCAAAAAAATTTATACGATACAGAATTTGGCTAGTCTTTTTCTGTAGTTAATGCGTAAGTCTAGGTATTCTGTAATTATTATAATATACAATAATGAAACAATAATTTCATTCCTTCTACATAATGGGCTCTACCAGCTTTAATTAAACCTAACAACCTCATTAGTGAATATCATTATATTGGCTTTAGGGAGGCAATACTATCTAGTGAATACAGGATTATTAAATCACTGGAGATCTGCTGTACCAGATGTGCCACCGGGCTGCTGTTTGACCTTGGACGATTGGATTGAAGTCTCTGGGCCTCTTTTACCCCCATGCCAAGTGAGAACCGTCATGTTCCATGTCCTTGGTCCATGGCATTACATGGATTACAAACATCCTGTTTGAGCACTGTACATTTGCTAGCAGAGACACAGAGAAGTCCTGCCCAAGATTCGTGAGATAAAACATTGTCAGCTCCTGGCATGGGGATCCCCGGATGCTCAGTATCTTCAGTAAAAATTAAGTTTCAGTGAATTAAAAGAACATTCATTCTGCACTGTCTTTCTCACTTTGTGCTGGTTTGGCACAGGCTGCACACCCTGTGCATCTGCTGGTGTTCAGATGCCCACCTGGGACCATGGCCTAGGTTCACATGCCCACTCACCAGCAGAAGAGGTGCCACTGCCCCACCACTTCACACATGTGCAGAAGAGATTGGATTGAGTTTTGTCTCCCTTTGCAATTGAATTTACTTTGTGACCCTTTGTGGCCCAGACTGCACTAGGGGTCTTTGCCTGGGTGGCTGGATGCTTGTGTTGGACAACATGAAAGCCTCCAAAAACTGAAGTGGCTTGACCTAAAGATGTTAGGACTTCAGAACTGGAATTGGAGCCACCTCCCTGATGTGAGCAGCTCCTAGGTGGTTGTTTCCCAACAGAAACAGGTCATGTTTTCTGAGGAAAGGCAAACAGGGCAGGAGAGGCTCACATCAGGCTGCCAGCAGGTGCTGGGGGATGCAGGATAAAGCATCAAGGCACCAGCAGGTGAAAAGGCCTGAAGGAGAGCAGCTGCAGGTGGATACAACAGCAGGGATTGATAACACTTGAGCTACTGGAACTCACTTTTCCCTCAAATGTTACATATTTTGTATTGTTACCAGCAGCAGGGAGCCTGGTTTAACAGAACTGGTTTCTCCAGTTGCCTTTTTATCTCACCTCCCTCCCTGCAGATGATGTATCTTGTGATTCTTGGGTACTGCAGGGAGCCCCAGTTTTGTTATGCTCTCTTTAATATGGGAATGCTTCAAATCCATGTTTGTGGGGCACAAAACAGTAAGTTTCACTGACCATGGTTCCAGGTGGAGCAGGTATAGAGACAGGTGGGACAGGGCTTCTGGAGGTCAAATTGCTGACCAGGGTGCATTATGTACAAAACACACACACTGCTGTTTCTGGCAGCCTTAAAGTGAGGAGAAGAAACAGCTGGGGAATAAGGAATATTGTCATCCTTGGTGCTTGGAAGGCAGATGCTACCTGGTTAGAGGTTGGAGAAAACTGGTCATTCATGACCACTAACTGGTCAAAATGGCAGCAAAGCCAATGTAGATTTTTCAGAAATGCACAGCCATAAACTTCAGTTTATGAAAAAATTAGTGTCACGTGAATTGGTTATTGGAAAAAATAACATAAATGTTTATACATTAGTATGCTTAAGATGGTGTGTGTCTGACTTTCTTCTATTTATAGTAGCTAAATTCTCAGATACACATTGAAGTTAAATTCTTACCACCAGTGTGAAACTGTACTGAGTTTAAGGTCTGTGCCTTCAGTCTCAGGGGGGTTAGCACTGGAAAAGTGTGGATGACTGCAAGTTGCAGCATAAAGTTGAAATCTTTTCAGATTTACCCTCTAGCATTTTGAGGTGATTCATTCGTCATGTTGGCTCAGTCCCTGGTTTCTTTTAAAAGAAGACGTGCCAAAGCAGAGGGTCATGTGAACGTCTGTCTGCTTTCGAACACCGACCGCCATTTTCCAGTAAGTGCCAAGCTTTACCTAGTTTTGACTTTGTTACCCAAACTGACTATCTGTGCTCCCAAATGAACCTATGAAATGCAGATAGTGACATCATTACTCTTATTATTAGATGTTACTGACATTAATTTTTTGTGTAAAGTAGCTGCGACCCACCATGAGTGCCAAAGATGCTGAACTGAGACAAATTGCCACAAAACAATTCCAGTGTCCAACCCTCCAGTTTCTGCCCTTGCTGAACTTCATATAAATAGGTGTATAGCACAAAGTGTAGAACTAGCAGGTTGAATCTCAGGATATGCATCTGTAGAGCTATTACTTACTCTCCAAAAAAAGTTAGGCTTCTTTCAGCTACCTTAGATAAAAATAGAGAGGTAGCTTTGAGATGTTAAAATGGAATAAATTCCCAACTGTTTTGTGAAAATCAGTGGGAGAATGCAAAAGCAAGGTGAAAGAAGGCCCACTGGCATCATGCAGCTGTAAATGGGGCTCCCATTCCCTCCAGAGGAGCAGCACACCCCTGCTGGCCCTGCAACAGTGGTATCAGCAGCACCATTTCCACCACCATGTGCTGGTCATCACCCAGCCAAGAGCACTAGCTGGGAGGAGAGCAATGCTAGGAATAGTGGAAGAACTGCGGACTCTAAAAGAGGAGGATGGGATTTAAAGAAAAGTAAGACAAAAATCCCAAGGAACTAGCAAGAAGAGCTTTCTCTTGTTCCTCCATGCAGAAGGAAATCTGATATTTCACTTCAAAGTACTAGGATTAATTGAACCAGCCCTTTAGATAGTGAGCTGCACTTGTCTCATGGTTTCTGAAATCCAGAATGCTTTTCCTGGTAATGCTTTCATTGCTAGTACAAACACTGTAATTTTATTTCTATGCACAAGATGCTCAGATATATTAGATATGTCTAATATATGGTGAATTCAATTATTTATCTTCCTAAAACGTAAACTTTGCGTGTCCCTAAGATACGAGATTGATGCATGGATGCCTCATACAGCCACACAGTTCCAGAAAATGCAAACACATTCACAGGCAGTCTGGACTCGGAATTGTCATGTGCAGGCCACCAGCAAATACAATAGCCATTTTCATTCAAGGAATCCTGGTGCTGGAGTCAGGGTGTATGTTCTGAGAGAGCCCTTTGGTCTCCCGTTTGTCCCAAGGCACTGGAAACAATAATGAGATCATGCTCAGAGCACATCTGCATTATTAACTCTTTTTTTTTTCTTCAGGAGAAAACTGAGGCACAAGAAAAAGAAGACTTGAGCAAGACAGCATTTAGCAAAATTTGGTATGGATATTTACTTGTGAAGATCCTACTGTTTATCCTTAATTCTGAGATCACCTTTCCATGATGCAGGAACTGTTTCCTCACAGATATGTGGGGATGAGAGAGAAACAGTGCAATGCTGAAATTTCAGCTGTGACTGCAGCCTGAATTGGCCACAGCTTCTCATGCTAGAGGTCATTAATTTGACAGGTTGCTGCTGTACAAATCCCACAGCAGTACAGAAGCAAAAACCAGATGATTTCCATCATCTTCTCATAATTGTAAACAAAAGACAATGAGAAACATCAGGGAGTCACATTTCACTGGAGCATAGAGACAGTGGGGGGCATAATTAGCATTGGAATCACATCTGCATCAAATTCAAAATTAGTAAAAATAAAGAAAATTCTTCACTTCTCAGATGAAAAGCAGCAATTCTTCTATGCATTGCATTTTTTATTAAAATTGCTTTTCTTACTACTTGCAAGATTTAAATAAAAGATCTGCAAAAATAGGCAATTTATTTTTCCAGCCATCTGAGTGGGTATGTTCCCCACATGTGCTATTCATGATTTTAACAAAGGAGGGTGGATAGATACCGAATTGTTTCTGGATTATCATCTTTCAGCAGCAGCCAGATCAGCTTTTCTGCTCTTTTCTATTAGATTATGATCCCTTCATGAAAGATGATGCAGACAAAAGTCACACCTCAAGGAGACATGACGGAAAGTAGGAATTTGCAGGTGTTCTGTTTGCTTTCTTCCCTTTGCAACCTAGACAGAATGAGTGAGGCTTGGATGTCTGCACTGAATTGGTTTTGGGGAAAGATGTGCTCTCATGCACAGAACACCACCCTGAGTTTCAGGATACTGGGAACATTTCTTCCTGTGCCACTGTCTGTTAGGTGACCTTGGGGAAAAACCCACTTCAGGCCCAAACCTTGGTTTCCCTCAACTGTAAAATGAGGTCAGTTATGCCAAAGTCTTATAGGAGCACTATGGATGAAAAGGTATCATAAGAGCTACCTATGCATTATCATTTCCTGGGATAATGGACTCCAGTCTCCTTCCTCAAAGGTGTTTTGGGACCTTAAGGTGAAGAGTGCCTGCTTAGAAACAGGCATCATAGACATGGAAATACTTAATTTATTTACCCTCATCCCTAATTTATTTACTTTTACCCCTATTGGGAGCCTCGCAGGGTAACTGGCTGGTAGGACAACACAAAAACTCTGTGTCCTGGCATGGCTCTCCCTAAAGCAACTAGGCAAGGACACAAGGCTCAGGGACATCCCTAGGCACCTCTGCCATGTCCACCCTGGACACCCGACTCAAGGCAGTGTTTATTTCCTCAATACATTGACATGGGGAGCGCAGAGCATTTGCCTATGCCCAGGGACTGAGCTATGTGGAGCTTCAATGTGAATTGTAATTTAAAGCCTTTATCTAAATACTCTTTGCTAGCATAGATCAAACAGTGGAAGCAGAGCTGACAGGTTAATCCCATTGACAGGAGATTTCAGTATTTCCAAAGCAGGTTTTGTCTGGATTTGGAGTGAAACCCCCGAGGCTGCTGTTCATCCTGGGAGGGAGCAGCATCTCTGTGGAGAGGAGATGGTGGAAAATGGGGCAGGGTTCAGCCAAATCCAAGCTCTGCCAGAACTGTTTCTAAAACTAGCAAATTATGGAACATTTTGACCTTGTTAGCCAGCATTTCCAACAATAAAAACAGTCAATTTTTTTCTCTTTCCTGAGCAACCCTATTCTGATAATATACAATACATATTTGTCCAAAAATATATCAGCAAACCACAAAGCTTGCAGGTTTACCTCCAAAATTTCAAAAGCTTCATGACCTCTTTGAATATTTGAACCCTTTTATTCATCTGCTCTTCTGAAAATGTAGAGAAAGGCTACATGAGAACAGCTCTTCTTAAAACAATTCTCAACATAGATGAGATAATCTTTACATTGCATTTGAGCATCCATCCTGCATACCTCCCTCTGATTCTAGGTCTGATCTGTACCCACATAAGCATAAGGCCAGCCTCTGGCTAAGCTTTGAATGCCACTGAAAACCCACAATAAATAATTGCTCTTCCTGAAAAGAACTTGTCCCAACAAGCGGAAATCATTTCATAATGGCTTGCAAGATTGTAATTCTTCAGTCTCCAAGCCCCAGTGACACAATAAGATAATAAATCTCACTGAAGAGTGAGGTGTGCTGTAATTGATGGGAATATGTAGACAGAGAATGTAAATCTCAAAGTACATCTGGAGCATCTGAACAGGTGATATGTACACAGTGAAGATGACAGAACTGGGCGTTTTTCACTTGGCGTCATTAAAATTTGTTTGCCAAGCTTAATTGTAAATGTGATCTCTAATCTCAGTTTTCCATATTTCATTTGAAGGCATTACTTGATAATTCCAGTGGTGTTGCTGATGATTTGTGTGGCTGAAAAGTAACATTAGGTCACAATTCTGCTTTCTCAATTTGGTGCAAACATGAACAGCTTCTCTTCATCACCACTGTATCTCTCCAGGAACCACTGCATATGTGACACCACAAAAAGTCTGTGTTGTCTCTGTGACACATTGACAGGCATGCCCCAGCTTGGGGGTCATGTCACCAATTTTCACTTAGTCAGCTGAAATAATTCACACTCCCTCATGGACAACAATACAGTGAGGGATTTTTTTTTTTTTAAAGGGTTTTTAAATGGATTTAACAAAGTAACAAAACTCCACTTGCAATCAGTGTTGAATGATAGTTAATAAATGCAGAAGAACTTGAGATTAGCAAGCAAATAAATCATTACAAAAAATAGTTAGGCTTGCCATTGTAAAATATGCTCTAAATTTCCTGGGTATTGAAAAGTAATGTGCATTTTGACCTATTTTCTTATTTGAGAGCATATCATTAATTATTTCTTACAAAAACATTACATAAAAAAAGCCATTGTATCTGTAAATGAATGGTAAATCACAGCTTAACTGAGATGAAAAAAAACCTGCTCTGTGAGTCTTCCTCTAAATATTACTTTTAGATTTTATAAATGTAAACCTTCTGCATCCAATATAAGCATATTTTGTAGCTAATTAGATTGATTTACATATTGTTGTATAACAGAAAAAACCCCCTCATTTCTCTTGGTGGAAGGAATGACTGAAGGTTGAGCTCCTTAGAGACACCAATCCTTCCCCACTTTTGCTCTTTGTTTTCAGGTATTTTCTCTTACTTAGAATATTCTCCTTGCCCTTCAGACTCATCCTCCCCCAACCTGAAGGTTGAATTTAATATGGATGGAAAGAGAGACTGTTGATTTGTGATAATGTCTAAGAGGCTGGGGCACATGGGCCCAAGAAAATGTCACTGATTTGTGCTTCTTTTCTTCCCTAGCTAATTCAGAAAATTCTTGATCAATCAAGCGTAGTCCTACGAGCACTGGAACTCATGTAGCAGATCTCTAAAACACTGTACTTCACCTTCCTGTCTTAGTTGCAAGAGTTGGAAATGTATCCATAGGTGTCTCATAGTTTGAAGATGTAGGGGTTAAGATCTTTGAGCCTTTGGCTTAATGATCTCCTGTGAAGTCTCTTCTATGGCAGATTCTGGAGGGAATCATGATTCTTCTCACCATGGCTGCGCTCTGCTTTTTCTTTCTTGAAGCTGCATGCTGGACAAACACATCATCAGCAACAGTGTTGGCAGCTCCAGATTCAGCCTGCAGTCCAACAGCTAGGCTTGAAAATAATAAATTGTATTATGATAAAATAATTACTTCATTTCGTTAAAATTAAAGAAAAAATTACACAAGCTGTGTTTGCAAGAGGAAAAGCCTTATCATCAATCACAACACATAAACTGTTTTAGATGCACTGTTTAAGTTCTCTTTGAAGGTAAATATTTTATTATGCCTTCAAAACACTAAGAGTTTATAGTTTATAACAAATGAGAAAATCAGGTTTCTATGTATGTATCCTTTGGTTTCACAGCTTACTTCCCCTCTCTTTAAACATACTCACATTCAAAGAGTCTATTGCAACATCAAGCTCTGGGAAATTAGTTTACAAATTGAGGTTGGTTTTCAAGGAGTGCTTGCATGCTTAGAGTTTGTGTTGATGCTTTCCAGAGGTCTTTATAATCTATAAAGAGGCCATGCAATTTGGATAAAATAACAAATGATCAGATATTCAGAGGCTGTTTCAGTTCCTGGAGAGGGGAATCCTGGCAGAATACTCTTTCTTTGAATGGCACAGAGGACTTTGCGCAGGGAAGGAAGGAAAGTTACTGTACATAAACAAGCACGAGCACTCAGTTCCTGAGCTCCAACGGTACTGGAATGCTCAGCCCCACTGCCTGTAGCACTGATGGTCAACTTCATACACACACAGTGATGTATGAAAGTTTCTATCAACAAACAAGCAGCCTTATGTACTGATTTATGTCTTAACTTGGAAGAAAGGAAAGCAGTGGAAAGAACAAAAGTTAAGTCTCAATGTGAGAGAGCACCGCACATCTCCACCGCCTGAAGGCTTCAAGGACAAAACGGGTGATCTGTTGTGTGGCACAGTCATGATCTTAGCAATGCAAATACACAGGAAACAAAAGGCAGCACAGTTTGAAGCTACAACTCATCTCTGAATCACAAGAAAGGCTTCTCACCTGGTATATGTCTGATTGGAGGCCTAACGCTGCATCTAATTAGATGTGTCAGAAAAGAAGAGCTTGCAAAAATCATTTCACAACTGTTCTGTTCTTTAAGGAGAAAAAATTCTTCCTTCAAATGTGTTACAGTCCTTCTAAGAATGTGCATGCAAACACATACAAAATTACCTGCTTGGGGATTTCGAAGCTTCAGTGTTTTGATTTCTCCTTTACATTATTTTTCTGTGGATGCAGAGAGAAATAAAGATGAACTCTAACACTGGAAAGTCAAGAAAAAAGGAACTGTTGACCTAGCCAGTTAACAAAGAGATCTCGCCCTGGGCATGGCAGGCAAGTGCCTCCTCCACCCAGACTTTAGTTCTTCAAGGACATTAATGTGATTTTTCATGCAGTAACAGTTTGCTCTTGCCAGTGCATGTCTAACAGCTTACCCTGTGGCTCTGATCTATTAGCAGTGATGAATTCCAGTCAAGGGAAACAAGTTAAGCTGCAGTATGTCTTGAACTTTAAAACATGACAGAGCATTAATGAGGACCATCACTGGCTTATCTCCATAGAGTGGTGCCTGATAGCTCCTTTGCTTCTATGTTCTCTACCAATAGTGATTTGCAGGAATTTCTCTAGAATTCAAACTCTCCTTTCCCCAGTGTTGCTCACTGATCACAACAGCCCCTGTATGTTTCTGGGAGCTAACTTTTTTTAGGCTGCACCTGTAGTAGTAATCTCCAAGAGAAGAGTCAAGCATATGGAGAGGGCATCCTACCAGGATTGGTCATCTATTCAGTAGCATGTGCTGGTTTAACTGTTCAAGGCTGTACTCTTCACACTGCCACAGTAGTGGGCTGTAGCGAATCGCTTTCTGCTTGGAATGCTTTATCTCCTGTTTCCATTCCCAGTCCTGCTGACAAATGTTTGGATAGGTTTTCTGGTTGGAGGATGAGCTGCAGTATACATGTGTGTCGGTAGAGCTGGCGAGGAACAAAGACATGCTGAAAACATACTAGAATTAAAAAAACTCTAGGCTACTCAACATAAAAGCCAGCAGCAAAGGTTTAAACCCACCACAAAGGCTGAGAATCTGCAAGTTAAGGCACAGCACCCTCTGCTTAGCCCACATCACCCTGCCTTGGGGCTGTGCTGTGCAGTGCACCAGAGAGCTGCAGCATACCTGTGGGAGTGAAGCAGCACCACTAACAGGATCTTCAGGTCCTCGAGAGTTCAGGTTTTCTCCCATGCTTGTCATCCCCCTGGAGAAGCTCCCTGTAAACACCTGCAACGCCACTCTGTTTCTCCTCTTTCCAGTCTGCCCTCACGCCCCTCCGTGGGGACAAGAGCGGCAGGGCTGGAGGTGAGCCTGGCATCTCACCTGGAAGGTAACAACAGTGTGTCCTCGTGGGAATGGCATAGCTGTAGCTTCTTGCCTGGCAGATTGTTTGCCTGTTGGGGCTGTCTTTTGTTCCGTTTGTGCAGTAGCTGGCACAATGGGGTCCTGGCACAGCATTTTTAAATACTGGCATCATGCAAATGGAAGACTCATCCCCATTTGCCTTCCAACAGAGCAGCTGGTTTGGAGCCACTTCTCCAGTAAAATGGAAGGAATCTTCACATTTTTCGTATTGAGGCATGTGCTATTTGCTAAACAACTGGGCACTCCTGTGCAGATGTCACATCCTCAGGAAGGTTGCACTACCTTTGCCCAGGACAGAAGACCTCACATTGAGTTGCTGGCTTGTGCTATTCCTCTGCTTCTCTTGCTCATGCCCAAGGAAGTCTGTAACCCCAGACTTATTCGAGGTGGATGAACCAGCACAATGAGTGAGAGCAAGGCCATTGCTCAGAGCTTTACTGTTGTCATCTGGAGCATTAGAAGCTTTCAGCTTTAACCTTTTACCTGTTTTTTTTACCATTTCTCTTTAACTTTTTACCCTTTTTTTTGTTGTTGTTTTTCAGCAAACAAAAATGATTTGTACTGGGGAAATGCTTGCTACTAGCATTAGATCAGCTCCTCTGGAGTGTAGAATATGCTTGCTGTATCCATGGGGCAGTAGTAGGACAGGGACCTTTTGTGGTGCGTCTGATGCAATGATAGGTTTAATAGGAAGCTTGTGCTCTCAGCACAATGGAATCTCTGGGAGGAAGAGCTAACTTCTGGTGGGCATCCCCTTTGCTCCCAAGGCAGCTACAAACTGCTTGAAAAAATCCTGCTTTTTAATCAGAACTCAGATCCTACTGCCACAGACAGAAATTAGCCTTGTGCTTTGCTCATCTTGTTACCACCTCTGACAGCGCAAGGGCCTCAGGCTCACTAAGCCCTCACGGTGACTGACCCTTCTCCCAGCTGCTTTGTTCCACACACAGCAGAAGTCTGCAGTGCAAAAAATTAGATGTCCTCTTCTCCATGACACAGGGTCAGGATTATTCCTCTCCAGAATATATGCGTTTGGCCCCTCAAAGACCAAAGATTCAAGTAATGTTACTTCTGCAGCTCCCTGAGCAAGCATTCAAAATTTAATAGATCTCACCATTACTATATTTTCACTGATGTCTCCCCTGCACTCTTTTCATGCCAGCAGCTTACTTGTTTTTCTAAGCCTAGGTTTTAGCACAATCATTTGACAATAACTGTTTATAATGGGCATCGCGAGAGATGTGAAGTTCTGAAAACTTCTGCAGCGGAAGGAATGCAACAGCAGTTTCCTCTACCCAGGCCACAGCCTCAATTGCCACAAATCAGCATGGATTCACTGCCAAGCATAAAGTCTGCACTCCTTTACATCAGCAAGAATACCTGCCTAAGAATTTCAGACCCACGTATAACAAGGTTAAATTTTTCTCTCTTCTTGTTTCTGAAACCATGCTGAATTTTAAGCTTTCTTAAATCCACCCCAGTAATTGTCATTCCTTTGAGCCAGAATTATTGACAATCAAATTTATCTATAATGAACAAGAAGAGAGATTGAAGAAAGGTTTTCTATTTTGGATATTTTTTTGTGTGTCCTTTTAGTGTCCTTCCACAGTCCTAATTCCCTCCCTCCCTTACCTGAAGTCCTTCATGCCAATGCCTCTGAAAAAAACCTGGAAAACAGAGTATGTTCTTTTGGTTTTGGTATTTTTCTTTCCCCAGCCTTATTAGCTAGCACTGTATACATCATCATAATTGTGGTAAGATGCTGTCAGCATCCCTGCCTGGTTTCACAGATTGCTCTGACTGCTTTCCAAGCATCCCTAAGAATAGCTCAAGACAGTGATGTATGATGGTGAGTAGAAGGCTGTCGTTATAATGGCTGCTCTCTTCCCATGGATTTATATCAGGAATCACAAACATGTTAGACTGGAGAATCTCCTTTGAAAGTCTGGGGTGGAAGAGGTGGGCAAGAAGAAGCTGAGATGCATATACTGTATTCCTTATATCCTCTGACTCTGAGCAACACTGAACACAGATACCATCTAAAGCTAGTTATCAGTGTGCTGTTTGTTCATTCTGAGCAGGCAGATTATTTGTAATTGTTAATCTGTATTGTTGTACTACCTGAAAATCAAAGCAGAGGGCACTTGCTGGAGTAATGACCTTGTAAAGAAAGGCAGCACCTTGAAGCTGCTGCTTATTGTGAAGGGTTCAAAAATGGATATTTCATACAATATTTTTTGTGTCTTCCACTTCTTACAGAGGCAGATGCAGCAATAAATGCTGCATGGCTGGGAACCAAACATACATATGAGCACATTCTTAAAGGTCGTCTGTCAACTAATTCAAGTTTTAGAGTCATGGGCAGTTCTTGAAAAGTGTGCAAAAGCTTCCTCGTTGTTCCCTCTGCTTGACTTTTATGCCCATTAGCAGCAACACAGATAATTAACTGCAGACTAGCTGTTCCACTGCTGAAATTTGCAAACCTGCCACATTGCTATAATGAAAGATAATGCCTTTGGGGACAAGAAAAGTATAGATTTTTTTCCCAGAAACATATTTTGTAAAAGCAAGCAAGACATCACTCTACCAATGTTTTCAAGCCTTTACTGATCTGTCCAGAGCTTGTCTTTAGGACATCAGACTGAAGAATTCATGCCTCTAGGACAACAGGTTGAAGAATTCATTATAGAGTTCAGAGAAATTTTTTTTGCTTTCTCTTTGCTTTCATTTTCCCAGTCAGAAAGGTACTCAGTCAGTGTCCCAATGCTTTTTGGCCTTTGCTGGGTGGAGCAGAATGATAAGAACAAGGTGGGACTGGCACATGTGGAGGACTGCCTTTGTGCTCCATCTGATGGAGCTTGTCCCTCATAAACACAGTGTCCATGGAGGTTTATGTCCTGAATGTAGGGGAAGGCTACTGAATGATATCTTGTCCTAGGTGAGGATGGTCTGGGCTCTGTTCCCTGTTCTACCATTCTGTCCTTCGGGCACATATTTGCCTGTGCATCGTGTTCCTCAGAAACAGTGAATGAGAAAGGGTTTACCTGAACCTGAGGGCTGGCCACGGGGGTTGCCACCAGTGCTTAGCCCCACTGGCCAGCATGAGACAGCAGGAAGACCCCAGAGCAGCAGAGAAAACATCCAGAAGAGAATGTCCTCTTTGCAGCAGTGGGTGACTCTGGAGGAGGCTGAATTGTCCTTAGCAACTGGTATGTGTCTTCTGGCTTTGTTTCATCCCAAAGGAGCCCAGCCCATGGGCTTGAGGCTGCCCTGCCATCTGAACAAGCACAGAGATGGCGAGCGTATGGGAGACCCAAGATCTAAGGCAGGAGCATGGAGGCCCTGCACTGGTCTGTCCGAAGCAGCTCTGGCTATCATTTCTTTTCTTGCAATCTGGCTCTGGGCAAGTTTTACTTGTTTTACTTGACCAAACACCATGCTTTGATTCCAGGAGAGTCCCCTCCTTGCAGAGGAAACGAACGCTGTTAACTGCGATAGCTCTGAATCTGCCAGAGTTGGGCTGGGACTCCCATCAAACAGCTGCACAGGGAGGATGGGGGTGGTTGCCTGCTGCTAACTAAACTCATGTCTGTAATGCTCTGTGACCCCTGTGTCATTCCGCCCCCTGCCACTTGGGAGCCTGTGGAACGGGCTCAGGAAGGCAGGGATGGCTCCGGAAGTTCCTGCACACTGCCTCCAGTCAGGTGCTGAGGCACAGCTTGTCTCGAGTATTGGAAAGCTCCCAGCCCACACATCCTGCAATAAGGAGGGCCCATCTCCACCGGGTGCCTGGAGGCAGTCATAGTCTGCTGTTTCTCTGGAACAAAACTTGCAATTTTCCCCAGTAAGTGCTCCCAGTTGTAGCAACAATTCCTAAGTCACGTCATGTTTTACTAGCTTTGCATGCCTTTTATACCAAGTCGCTATCAAAGGCATGCATATGTCTTGATTCAAAATTATTCAAGATGTGGAGCCTCCAGATTTTATCAATGAAAAAGGTTTCGTTCACCTACAAAACTGTTTTTAAAAATGCATTTCTTAAAATGAATTTACAAAAGCATAGAGATGCTCAGATGTACTGGTATGTAGTTCTTGGTTTAAATGACTGCAGCTTTAAAAATGCTGAGCTCCACTGTCGTCAAAACTAGCTTTTTCTCTCTATGCAATCTACAAGCAAACCCAAATCCAATCAAGCTTAAAACATCTGGCCCCAGTCACAGCCAATTTATGGGCCCACAATTTTTGGTTGTAACCCATGTGAGGGTAGACTGCTTCTTCCTCCACCCCAGATGGGCAGGGCTCAAGGGCAGCCTGGGCTGCTTTGGTTTAGAGTCTCTAAACTGAATTGCATTCATGAGGAAAAGCTCCCTCCCAAAATAGTTTTTTTGATGAAATCGTGTTTGTCTTAAAATTGCAAAAAGTGCCAGAGGGTGCTCATGGGTCTCCACTAATGCTATCAGAGTCCAAACTCACCTCTTTCACATGCAGGTGTCATTAGGGAGCACTGGACTGTGATTTCAAGAAGGCATAGCTGGAGAGAGCATGAGGAAATGTAGCTGACCCAGCCAGCGCCTTCCTGGGGTGCCCAGGGCTGCAGCTGCCAGGGATCAGGGCTGCCATGTGTGGAAGGATGGCCTCTGTGAGGGGCCAGCCATGGTGGGTGGCACGGCTGGGCTGTGACATCAAGGAGGTTGCAGCAATGCAGCTCAGTCCAGCATAGCCATTGATGTGGCTCTTGGCACCACATCTGAGGAGACCACTGCACAGCAATTATTTCACCTCAGGCATTTTGCATTTGAAACAGCCAAAATTTCAGCTGGTGTTGAACTAAAAATATACTGGTTGTGTGCAACTGTTGACCCTCTCTGACATCCATTTACCCCAGAGCAGCAACGGTAAAGCATCCAGAGGAAGGGATTACTTGGAGTTTAGGAGCATGCACCGATGAACCTTGCATCCTGAGAACATTCTTTATTTGTCTAACTTATCTAAGATGCACTTGTAGATCTGATGGAAGAATATATCCCTAAGAAATAAAGCCAAGTGGACAGAAGTGAAGGATTAGCTTTATTCCATACTGTATAACTGGAGACCTGTGTGCAAAAATAGACTTTTTTCCCTCTCTGTCCTATTTCTACTTTGGAAAATTTCATATGTCCTGTCCAAGCTTATGGTGTTTTTAAGAGATAAGCACATCATTATCTAGTCTGCAGTAAAGGGTATGGAAGGGAGAACAGTCAATAGTTTTAACTTAATCCTAGTAAAATGGATCAATTTTATTCTTGATGATAACAATGTGTTCAATATCCTATACAATGAGGGATTTTGTAATTGGCCATCAGAAACACAGTTAATAGGAAACAGAAGCTTATACCTGGGGCTGTAGCTGTGTAAAAGTCTTTCTCCCATCCAGCTCCTCAATCACACACTGAAATTTTGCCCCAAACTTCACACTGCAACTTCCACCGCTTTTATTTTTCCATGGGCACACACCACTCTCAGCACCAGCTGTCAGGGGTGTTGGGGTGCCAAAGAACCGATGCAACCTCCCCATGTGCTGGAAGAAAGGGACTGGTCCTGCAGTCCCTCCTCTTACTGTTTGGGCACACAGAGAGCCTTCAGAGAAAAGGTGGGTGGGCTCACTCCCTGATCCTTGGGTTTGGTCTTTGCAAAAACACATGTGGGCTGATTGCAAATGCCAATCCTTAGATCAGAGGGAGGCCACGTACCAGTGCAGGGCAACCCACTCCCACCTGCACACAGCTAGCAGCAAATGCATGGAGCCGGCCTCATTTGGTTGTTCTTGGTGCCCTGGAGTACACAAGGCACCATTTAAGGTGTTGGATTATACAGATCCATATTGTAAAAAGCTAAGGAGATGGCTTTGAATGGAGGACAATAAATTTTCAAAGAGGAAGAGAAAAAAGCTGGGATGTCTTAAATTATTCCACTCTAATAAGTGTGCAATTGGTGAATTGGATAGAAGAAATACCATTCTTGCTTTTGCCAAGCAGCTGTTCTCCAGAGGCTTCCAAATCAGCAGGTTTGTGCCCTTTCATCCCTTACACAGTCCAGAAAATACCAGTGGAAATATCAGCCATTCAAATAACCAATGTCAAATGCACAGAACAGCATATCCAGCCTTTTTGGATTGAGTCCTTCTCTGTATGCTGAGTAGTTTTGTACCCCACCTAATATGGACTCAGGTTCTCAGGCGACTTTCATTTTTCAGATTTCGGGAAAGGATGTAAGTCTCTGAAAGACTTATGTTACCCCTAAAGCTCTGGGACAAAGCAGTGATCAATGAGCTGTTCCTCCAGCCCAGTGGAACTCGCCACAACGAAGAGAAAACCCACTCTTGTGGGACCTGGATTTCTCAGGATTTAGCCCAAAATGGTGGTAAGAAGCTTCCCTGAAAGATGAAGACATTCTCAGCCCTCATTCCTTGCTGTGGTTACAGACAAGGCACTTCCTTTGCTGTTTCTTTATTTCATATAAATGCAAGCTGAAGTGTGTGTGTTTACATATATGTATACATGCATATAAAAGTACATTTACATATAGAAATATGCGCACACACACACATGTACATACACAAATGTATATACATCAATGCATAGAGTTAAAGGATCTCAAAAGCAAGCACTGTGCTGTGCACACATCTTCCTATGTGGAGAGGATGAGAGAGCAAGCGCACGACAGCTGTTGGTTGTACTGCTTAATGAACCACTCTGAAGCATTACACTGCCTAGTGTGGCATAACCAGCACAGAATAAACTAGAATCAAAGAGACAGGACTGGGTGCTAAGGTGGAAGAGTAAAGGAGCCTGGGGAGAAAGAGAGCTGCAGGGGGTCTGGGTGTTGGCTGGGGAGGAAAACAGGCGTGCAAAATGTTGTGTCACAGCAGCTGGAGTGGGGCTTGGGAGTGTTGAAGGAAGGTAGGTAGATTGAGTAGGAAGATAAGGTAGTAGGGAAGTGGGATGCAGTATTCAAGAGTTAGGTGAAGGTGGAATATTTTGAGGAGGTGATTGGAAATAGGTAATTCAGTCAAAAAGATTTTATGTGTAACGAAGGTAAGTTGGAGGAAGGGAAGCTTTGCATTGACTGTAAAATTTATGTCAGATCATACTTAAAACTGTCTCCTTTGCATCTGTAATCTCGTATCAGGGCTGCCCAAATGTCTTGGAGACTGAGATGAGGTCTCTACTGTAGGTAAGCAATATCCCATGTGACTGCACTGAGAGGAGACCACCAGAAACTCAAAAAAAGCCTGCCACTCTTCACCACTACTTGCTCTTTGCTCTTGCTCCAGGCTCAGTCATGAAACGCGAAAATGTTTCCTGCAAACTATTTTAGACAGAAGCAAAGGAATTGCTGGTTATAAATGGAACAGCATGTCTTTTTTCATCTGTGTATTCACAGTGCTGGAAACAAGAAAGAGCTGAAGATGTAGTTATTGAAGCAAATGAATAGACATAATAATTTGAGTTCTGCACATGAATATGGAGGAGGAATTAAATCACGGGCAGTGTGTGATATTTTAACCCAAACTTCTGCAGAACATTTTCGTATAAATTTGTGCTCAAAGAGGTTCCTAAACCACCATTAATCAGACTGTTTGGATTTCTACTTCAAGAAAACCAGAATAACAACATGAACTTGAAAAATCAGATCAGAATGACCTTCTTAATGTTGTTTTCAGTCACACCATAGCCTGCTGCATAACGCGAATTTCATTTTAAGTAGCAGTCTGTTTTGCTATCCATCACTGAGCATGATAGAGTTACTTCCTAAAAGGAATCCCGGTCATTTGATAAGCATCACACACAGTTATCAGCTATGTCCCAGGGAGTTTTATCCCTCACTTCGTTAGAAATATTATTTCCCCAAAGCTTTCTGGAAATGTATACATTTGGCAAAGTTTGTATCGAAGTCTCAAACTCAGGTTTCTCTGAGCACCTCCCCTGACACAGAAGCCGATGCCCGGCATCTCAGGGCTGGCAATAGGTTACACCCCCCAGCATGTTTGCACCTAGTTGGGGTGGCTGTTATTGCCCTGGGATCTAAGGGACCCACTGAGAACACGGACCTCACATTTTAGGAACTGATGACATAAGCATGCTTGAAATTCAAGATAGGCAAGCTAATAGCAGCACTGTGGTAGCAGGGTGGGGAGATCAGAGGTCAGCCTGTAGCAGAGCCTGAATGCAGGCAGCCTCTCCCTGGAGAGGAGCTGTGACCCACCGAGACACAGCAGAGCTCGCTGGTGCGGTGCATCCCCAGGCATTTTCTGAGTATAGCTATAATTCAAACCCATGGCATTTTTTTTGAAAAATGTTTTACCACCTCATCTATCTAGGTCTGATTTTATTCCATCAACGAAGCAGCTGAGTTTTCTCTTTTTTTTTTTTCCCCCCGACATGAATACAAACTCTGTAAGTTGCAGGTGTCGGGAAATCTTAACATAATGTTGTGATGGGCTGGGACAGAAAGTATATAGTTCCTCAGCTCCTACGTATTTAACAATAATAAAAAGGCATCACAAGGCAGAGCAGATAATACTGATCTTTGCAACCCTATTTGCATGTATACATGAATATACACTTTTATTTGGACTTTATGATTTATTCATTATATACATAAAGAGATAATGAACAACACATCTGCATGCTATGAATCCAGGTTTCATTGAGGCTTTTTATTTACAAAATAGAGACAAAATCCCTGAGGATGAACCTTCTGCTCTCTTCCTAGTGTACTGTATTTGGGATGTCAGGAGTCTTTAAAGTTAGTCTTTTATTTAAAATAAATACGCAGACATCATGAGAACAAGCATATTATCACACAGAGACACAGGCAGGCTATATATCTTCAAGTTAAGAAAACACTTTTTTTTAGCATGGATTATGCACCTGCTTTGTTTTTTCCTGTTACTGGGAAAATCAGACAAAACAGGAATTCACTCATTAAAAGAGACTGAAGCTGCAGTTTTGAGAATGTCTCTGCATGTCAATGACTTAGCACAGTGGAAAAAAACCAGCAGTACAACAGCTCAAAACCTACTCGCAGAAGGTAGTGATGATATTTAGCTGTTTGACATGATAATTTTCACAGCAATGTTTAGTTGTATTTTTTTTGGTAAATCCTTTTCTAGTGCAAACAAAATATAATGGATTTTCATCAACCAAAAACTGGAAAGCCTGAAAAAGAAAACCCAAACAACAAAGCCAAAAAATCCTTCACCCCAATGTATTTGCTTTCTAAAATGTGAAATTGTAAAAACCAGTTACTGTCATTTCTTTTCAGTAAAACTTACATTATCAAACCCAGGTGTAGAAGCAATACTCCTAGAGAAATGTACACAAACCATTCTAGTATAACCCAGATGTGTGAAAATTTTTTCCTATCTCATGAAAATTTAAAACTTTACAGAGATTTCAGCACAGCTTTGAACTCCCATGAATATAACACCTGATTGCCTTTCACCTCTGGTGGGTTATTAACTGTGATGCCTATACCAGTAGATGCTAAAATTTCCATGAACCCTGAGTGTGACTGCAGAAGGTGTAGCACTCAAAAGCTTGCTTTCTCAGGTTTTAAGATACACTAAACGCAAAAGTCAGCAAAAGCTCCTATGATTTCAATGAATCTGTTTGTCCTCTACACTTCCAGTGGAGTTGGAGAGGTAAAAATCATGTATTCCCTGCTAAATCTTGTAATTTAGCCACAGATTCTGCATCAAAAAGACGTAAATGTGAAACATATTCTGCACATTTATATGGAAATATTAACACAGCTCCTGAAAACTTGTGGTTCTCATGGTTGAAGCAGCCTGTGCTCCATCTTTTGTGGAAGCCATTTTGTTTCCAGTGTATTTATGCAAAATAAGCTCTCAGTGCATAAAACTTAGTCCCGTGCCAGCTGCAGTCTTCTCAAAGGGGCACAAATAAAGCCAGTGGAGTGCAGAAAAGGTATCTCTTATCCCAGCAGGTCTGCATCAGCCCCTGTGCTTTTACTGGGGCCCTGGATACTCAGAAAATAAAATGTGAAGGGCACCCAGTTTATTGGAATTATTAGGAACTTTGAAATATAGTTATATTATTATTTATAGATATGTATTTATATAGTTCTTCAAATTTCCCTAGTACAGAAAAAGACCCAGCTCACTGGGAAGAATTCATTCTAAGTCTGTTGTGGCTGATGGTGTGATCTCACTAGCAGGTCAGATTCAGCATGTCACACAGTGCTGCATGTGGCTGAGAAATCTGATTAGGAAAGCCTTTGCCTGTGCAGACATAAAGGGACAGGGACCACAGAAGAATGTGGGATACCACTGCTGCCTCCAGCTCTTTATCTCTAAAAACTTTCCTTCAGCTTCCCTGTACCCAGGAGCTTTCACAGCTTTGGCTGTCTGAACTGGCTCCACTTGTTATCTATATTGTTTCTCTTATATAAGGCCCTTTAATCATCAACAGTTTCTGCTTTCAGAAGAATATATCAACCCCGAAAAACATGTTCAGACAAATGAGGGAGAGCACAGGCTCTTGTACAGTATTTCTTTTAATCTCTGGCCACTCCTGCTCCTTCAGGGACAACGATCCCATAGATTGCAGGGGGGAAATAAAAAAACCCTCTGAAACATCTTGAGCCTCTCATGCGGTTTCTCTTCTTGCAACCTTTTCCTTTACCAATGCCATGGTAATTTTCATGCAAGGGGATCAGGGTGAAGGAACAGATGCTGCTCCCATTTCCTCCCTGTTATCATCCCACTCCCAGCGATGCTCCCTGTAATCGTTCCATTGTACAGCTGCCTTTCCTATAAAGCTGAACAATGAATAATGGATGCAAAAACTAAGTGGCGTTTCAGGTTCATTAGTATGCATATTGTTATAAATTCATTTCAGTAGGTGCTGTGAAGCCACTCTCCTCTCTTTTGTATTTTGAGGTGTCACTGCTTCAGGCTCTGCTAATGTTCATTTTGTATTCATTCATTTGTGTCTGTAGTTTTACCTGGATTGTAGGCTATTGTTCTTATTTGCAAAGCTTGGGTTTAATTTCCTGTAGGAAGCTTTTCTTTTGTCTCTAGGGCTCACTCTCCTATTACTATCCACCTTGAGAGTACTAAAGCACTGTCCTGCTGGTAAAATATAATCTGTTTTGTAGAGTTCTAATGAAAATGTTACCACTTATGTTCTTAAAAAAAAAAAAAAAAGAAAGAGAGAGAGAGAAAAGAAAAGAAAGATCAAGATTTTCCTATTCTAGGTGTTGCTATCCAGGGCTTCCCTTCTGTTCATTCCTATTTCTAAATGTTAAAGAGCTCACAAGTCCCTAAGCCACAGTCCTGCAAATCCTTGTTACCTTTGACCCATGTCCAGCTGCCAGCAGAGGCTTTGCTGGTATTGCTGGGCTCCTGAAAAGAATTTCTGTCAGCCTTGCAGAAAGCAACTCATGTATCAGCATTTTCTTGTAAAGTCGAACAGAAGCTACTTCCTGCTCCATTTCAGACCCCCAGCCCTTTGCAATTATTCCCTTTATTTATATGACATACATATTTTATTCATTCTCATTAGGCTGTTCAATAGCAACCCATTATCTTTCAACAGATTCATCGAAGAAAAAACATTCATATTATTGCCCCTACTTTTGTTTCTGTTTTATGATATTCTCCCTCACACATTCAGATTAATTCTTCCTAACAACAGCATATCATTAGGTCTTGCCTTCAGCTATTGTTAAAAGTAAACTGATAAAATGCAGTAGGATGCTACAGAAAGTAAAGCTGCTCCCAAGCCTTTTTTCCTCTCTGCCCTATCTGTGTTGGACCAATAGTGGTGCAGAGCTATCAGCTCAAGAAAGTAAAAAATGAACTCCAGCTACAATGGAAGAAAGAGACAATAGTGAGCTATAGCTGTGCTCTCCCAGGACACTTTGCACAAAGGAACAATCACCCACAGCAGTCTCACTAAAACAGAATTTGCAGTGGATAGTATTCCGCATATGCACAGCGCATATAAAGTAATACAGTAGCTGCTGATCGCAGTTACTCTGTGCATGAAGAGCATCTCTTACTGAAAATGTGCCTCACCTTTGATGGTGTATGCAAAGCCTTAACATTATAAGCAGCACTGAGTGTTAAGGACAAACTATTCAGACCAGGCTGACAAAGACAGGTGTTGAAGCCCGAGTACCGAAATGAATTGTCTTATATTCAGTACCAGGAACCAGTAGCCACATATTGAAAACACTGGTATAAGTGACTCTCTGAAGATGAAAAGCAGAGCCTGTGGCAAAGAAAAGCACAAGTCCTCTCTGCCTGGATCATCATTACCTTTGTTCTCTTCTTTTCTTCCCACAGCAGTAAAAAACTTCAGCTCTCCAGTTCTTTAGTCATATGAAGCCAAAGATGAAAAGACATCTAGTATCACTAGTAAAGGCTACAAAACCAGGTGTGTCAGACTCTTAAGGGGCTTTATTGGATAACTTATAATCTCAGCCTTGTCCAGGATGCCTGTTTTACCCATGGAGACAGCATATATGCTTCCACTGCAGCCTCCTGCTAAGAGAGCTGAGACACATATCCCTGGACAGAGCATGGGTGCCCACAGATAAGTGGATGGCCGATCTAAGAGGTGCAGGAGTATGACACGTAGACACACCACATGAGGAGCTAGAGATCAGTCATAAGCAGCTCATTTCCACTTTTATTATGTAAAATTGCCAGTTTATGGTAAATTGAACAGATCTCTGAAGTCTGAAATATGGAAAACTTAAATTTTACATCTTACAAAATATTCTCGCTATGCAGTTCCACTACAGAGATCATCATGACCACAGGAACAGGTATCTTCATAAGTATCATTGTGTGTGCATGTGTTTATATTTGGATGCATTCAAATACACTGAAATTCACACATATACACTGCAATATTGTTGATATATAAATTTAGACTCGTATCTCCCTCTCTATAAGCACATTAGTCTCCCCACACGTATGTAAAAACAAGCCCAAAATCATATGTATGTAGATACCCTACCAGATATGCATATTTATCATAGTCTTTTTTTAAACAGGTTTGCTCTTACTTATGTAAATATCCTCTCTTGCATTCATACTTAAGGCACTGTACTCAGCCACATTTTTGTTGGCCAGGGACATCACTGAGGACACTGTTAGCCTATTCCCTTTAACTTCTCTGAGCATGTTTTTGCTGCATATTTCTTTGGGAACTTGACTGTGTGCAATAGGAAATAATCAGTTCTCATATACACTACATAACCTCTGTTGAAGTAAGTGGTGTGTGGACTGATTAAAATCAGGACTAGCTTTGTCCATTTTTGTACAACTACACCAGCATTTGGGCACCCTAGAACCTCAGTAGAGGGAAAACTGAATAACTGAGAACAGAATTTGTCCAAAAATGCTAGAACGATCACATCCCAAATCATATTTAGCATGTCTAGTAGACCACAAACCCACAAATTCCTGACCTGATGGTACTTATTGCTCTTTTTCTGTAGCTTGGTGCTGTAGCACCCACATGATCCCCTCTTTTCCCACTTGGTTTATATCATTCCACCACACCAGTGGATCAAGTGTGCAAAAGGTGTATATTTTCCTGCTAGAGTTGCCTGGAGTCTGTGTCACAGCTGCAGCCTGCTGAGGCGAGGGTCCTGCTGTGTGTACACCTGATGCAAAGAGAGCCATGAGGCAAAGTGGCTCCTAGAAGTGAGGCCAGAAGCCCAGCTGTAGATGCAGGAAGAAGGTGCGGCACACTTAAATTCCAACCTGATTCTCTGTCTGCCAAGAACAGCTTGTGAAGGAGAACTACTGCACACACAATTGAAATGCCTGCAGGAGAGAAAGCTTGACAGCTCATTTTCATGTCCTGCTCCCAAAATGGCAGTGCCTGCAAATGAGCAGTGTGTTTGTGCTAAGGGGCAGGAAAGGGCCAGTGGGACTGTGCTCCTTCCCATCCTTTCCCACTCCTTCCCACCCAAACCCTTGCACTCTGTCTCCCCACTCGGCCCAGCAGAGATGAAGTACCTGGACACACTTGCACCTCTGAGCTGTGACTTCTCTGCCCCTAAAAGGCATTAAGAGAGCTTCCCTGGCCTCACAAAAGTGCTCTGGGGATGAGCATATTTCAGATTGCATGTACTCAGATATTACTGCAATAGAGGCCAGAAAACAGGCAACACACTCAGCTTTCAGAAATACAGCTCCGGTTTGCAAAGCTGGAAATGTGCATAGTAGTTGAAGTGCTTTTCTTTCTTTTCTCTCTTGGCACTTTGCTCTTTGTTCTTGTAGCCTACTCGATTCTAGGGATTTTTTTATTCCACTGAAAGATTTGATTTTTCTTTTTAATACATACCCTGGCACTGAGCACCTGCTGCAATTAAAGCACTGGTATTTGGCTCCTGTGAGGTCCTAATCTATTATAAATTTTATCCATTGATTGTAGACTAATGAACCTATCAATTCATCGCAGCACTTCTATTGCCCTACTGCTGTTGTGAGATGTTGTATTGCTGAGGCTGGGTAAGAGCACTGACTCTCTTGCTACTGCCCCAACTGTTGTTAAGGATGTAAAAGAGGTAAAGTAATCAGAATTTCAATACAGTTCAACTTTGTGGCCCTTCTGTGGCATGTCAGTTCCTCCTATAGTAGGACTTTCTCATTTAAAGCAAATCAATTTCAGCAATACCTACTATTCAGAAACAGTGGCTCCTGAGTGGGGTAGAAAAGGGGAGGAGAGCTGATGTTTTGCTGGGAAACACTGGACAGACATAAGAAACGGTCATTTTTTTTCGCTCATGGAAATTGTCTGGTATGGGAAATTAGCAAAACCTAGATAAACTAAAGTAATTAGGAACAACAAGAAATGGTTTCAACAGCAATAACAACAGCAGCAATATGTTTTTCTCCCTCTGTGTCAGATGCTGGTAATGCTTTTTTTTAAAGCCTAGTCTCAGATTATATGTGGCAGATTTATTTATCATTCCACAGATAGTTTTCTGGCTTTTTTTAGGTTGTCTGGCATTACATTAATTCAGCACAGAAATGCAGAAATGCACAAAAGTAATTGGCAAGAAAATAAACCCAGGACCACAAGAGGAATTGCCTTTAAGGTATCACTTTAAAGTTTGAGAGTCAAGAACCAAATAAGATAATTCTGGCAGTCTTGATATCTTTATTGCGAAAACATTTTGATATTGAGTTTGGAGGGTGAACATTAATAAAGGAACATGCTGAAAAATCATAGAAATGAGACTGGTCTCTGTAATTGTGCAGAGAAATCACATCCACATAAGCATGTGAACTGAAGGTCTGCAAACACAAACAAGAGGAATGGAGATGTCTGAAAAAACAAGATGCCAATAAAGAAATATGGCTAACAGATAGGAATGAGTACAACCTTTTCAAATTGTATTTCTTGCTAAAAGCAGTTAAAATTCCTATTATTAGCACATCTATTGAAGAAAAAAATAATTGTTTAAATCTAGGCAACACAAGACCATGGAAAACAAGGTTTATATATTCCAAAAAGCCACACCCCTTTCCATCCAGCACAACCCTCATCTGAATTTAGCCACCAACCCATTCACTTGTTTTTTAAGCCAACTGTTACAACACACATAGTACTCTCATTATCCAAGCATCTCTGTTCTAGGATCAGATTGTTTTTCTAAAGCACGTAATTTGATGCCACAGTACAGGCAAGGGATTTGGGCAGTGTGGGCATTTTAACACCATGTCTATCTTCCTACACAGAACCTGACATAGGATCTTCTGGATGTGGAAGATGGAACAGCTAGAGCAGGCAGAAACTCCAACACTTAGCTAGTAAACAGTGAAGTTGCAAGTCTTATTAATTAATGTTTGTAAAATGTTCTTAGATTCCCCAGATAGAACACATTGCAGAAGTGAAAAACATTACAAGTAATCTTTACTGATGTATTAATAACACCAAAGGTAGGAATGCAGCCTTGTTAGAGCTAAAGGCTTGTGACAGGCTTCTCTTTCAGCAGGTTTGCTAACAGAAGGAACAGACTGCAAGGCAAGTACAAAACTCCAAGATGTGCTGTTTCAGGAAGGCAGCAAAGCTTGTACACATCAGCAATTTTTGTTGCTGAAAACCCACACGGGCATCAGGTGCTTCATCCACTTTCAGGTCTTGAAGTTCTGTGAGCTTTTGGCCTTATTCAGTATCTCTCCTCAGTGTCCACATGGAGATTTCATCATTGCTCTGCTACTGCAACCCACAAAACAAGCAAATGGCTTAATAAATAAGAGAAATATTTCAGCAGATGAAACATCTGGATTGGAGTATGACTCCTTCACTGCAGGGTACAGGAGGGGCAGTGGTAGATCCATTGGCTCCATGAGTCCTGCTCCACTGTGAGCATGGCTGACTGGAGCACCATTTCCCTACTGGTCTCTTTCAGGATCATGTTCTGGCCTCCTCACTGATCCAGCATGAAAGATTTGTGCGAGGAACCACCACCCAGATACTCTCCCTCTCACCTAATTCAGCCCTGAACATTGGCACCAGGGGAAAGAGAAGAGGAATGCATCCTACACAGATCCTTTCTCCATCTGAGAGTCCAAGGCATGCTGGATGAGATTTTGAGGACTGACACAGTCCCAAAATGGTGAAAAGATGGTGGTTTCAGGGATGCATTACAGAGCAGGAAGATGGTGCCTCTGCAGAATGATTTCTTGGCTGTTGCATACCAAACGCACCAAGCAAAAAACTATGAAATGACTGATCCATGCCAAAGCTGTGGAACCGTTGTACTCACTCCTGGGTCCTTCAAAGCTGCTCAGGAGTTTAACATGTTGAGATCCTCCTGTCTTCTTCCTTGTTTGATTCTGTCCATTTGACTTGTGTGGATCTCTTTGCTGTGCTGATTAGGAAGCAGCTGATGCCTTCCTAGCTGAGCAGATGGACCACATGTAGGGACTCCCCAGCCAAGCAAAGCTCCATGAAGGCTATCCCTCCTTACACTGACACTCATTACTCAGAAACAACCAGCTGTTTCAGTAGAAAAATAAACAACCAGTGACAAATAAAGCTGGCTCAGAAAGGGCATGCAGAAAGGGAGTAGGAGTCCTATGTCAGATCAGGGGCATGGGTAGAGATGTGGGCACCCTTAGCTCAGAACAGGGAAAGGGAAGTGTACAGTATAGGCACAGTCATTTCATGCTACTATGACAAAACAGAGCATTGGGAACGGAAGCAGTGACAGGGTTTCATGTGGAAACCCACTCACAGGATCTGCAAGCGCAGCAGTGTGGAAAGGCTGGGTTATTTCTCCAGGCTGTTTTGCTTGGAATGGCATGCAATGAAATGACATCTTTTCACGGCAGGGTCCTGGGTGACTGTGGCACACTCTGTGTTCACCTCAGTACACCTGCAAGCAGGCACTGCTGCCACTGCATGTCATGTTTGATTGCCTCATTATTGCGGCTGCTACTGGTATGAATGAATAGACACACCCCGTTTCTTCCTGAGATCTTCTGTTCAGATACACTCATGCAAGTGTAATGAAGGTTTGTGGGAAAGGGCAGGCACACATGAATAGCATTGATTCACACTGAATGCAGGATGGACGTGCAGGTCTTTATACTTGCTCTCCAGCCTCTTTGCCTGTGTCTACAGCAGCTGGATTTTCCAGCAAGTTGCTTGCAACTTCCAGAGGGATCAGTGAGGCTGAGCAATTGCAGAAGCAGCATGGAAGGTCAATGCACAAACTCCTTTCCCCTCCAGCGTGAGGTAATAGGGTGTAAGTGATTTATAAACTGAAGTCTGAGGTGATTACAGAACTCAGGATTTAATTACACAATTCCATTACCATGTCACCTGTCAAGCATCTAACACAGACCTGGCAAAATAAACCATGTGTTCTCAAAATATCATACCCTTATTCACTGCCATGGAAGATGAGAATTAAAATCTTTAATTAAGTCCTGCAAGCTGCAAAGCTATGGACACTGACTGTAAAATGTGAACAACAGAGAGTGAGTGAGAAATACTCTTCCTTGGATGATCTCTGAAGCTTGTGGAACAGTTTGTGGGAAAGCTCATGTTGTGCTCATGTAACATCCCAGCTTTGCTCCTGAAGCCATCATCCAGCTACAAATCCCATACCTTCCTCCAAGTCCCATACCTCTGTCCCAGGGCTTTCTACTACCTCAAACATTCACATCCTTCCTCCTCAGCTTTTGCTGCCACAGATGAGGAACTGTCATTCTGAGGGATATAATTATTCCATTCCTTTATTCCTTTCTCCATGTTTGCTTCAGAAGCATAGTCAAAATGGCCGATGTTCTTATCTTATGCAGCTCCCTTTTGGTCGTCTCTGCCTCTAGGAAATTAAACATCAGAGTGACTATCTGTCCTTGCCCTGCCTCCTACCCTTCCTCAGCTTCAGTAGGGCTACCATTGCCTTACAAAAGTACAACAAACCCCTGCTTGCTCACAGCTGCAAATCTGTCACCTGAAAAAATCCCAGGCTAATTTTTGATTTATTTTCTCCCCATGATTGCCTACATGGGCTTCCCTGCCATCTCTATGAGGCACTGCTTTTCCGCTGCATTTCCTAGACCAGACAAATCCATCATCAACAGAACTGAGACACTCTGCCCCTGGACTGAGCTCCACTCCCACAGAGCATTTTCTTTCCCTTACCCTTACTCCCCATCCATGTTTTACTCAGAGTGCTGGAGAGCAGCAAACTGCTTTTGGGCTTTGCAGCCAGTTTTTGGGTGGAGTAGTGGATGAGCTCATTGAGGCTGTGCTGACCCCAATGTCGTATGGCCTTCCTTTATTCAGAGAGAACAGCTGAGACCCTTTAACCTTTGTTGGCATTTAGAGCCAGATGAGTGCTCAGCCACTTGGAAAACAATGTGGAATTAAACTAATTGTTCTGTTCAAAAATAGTGTTGAAAGATCTACAGAAGAACTGCCACACCACTACTGTTAAGAAGCAATAATATGTCTCTTACATAGACGTCAATTTGATAACTACCTTCATTTACAGAGATCATGTATCAATGTGTTTGGGTTTTGGTTTTTATACCTCCTCAGCGTATGAAGAGTCCAGAAGTGGGGCTACAAACCACAGGAAGTTCCTTTTATGGGCTTTTGAAGGTCATAATTATTTTGGAAGGGTTAAGCTTTCCTTGCTCTTTCTGCACCAAAATCTCTCTCTCTCTCCCTTTCTCTCTCTAACATAGATATGTATATAAATATAAATATAAATATAAATATAAATATAAATATAAATATATATATATACATACCCATACATACATAAATATATATATGTACATGTGTGACATGGACTCTCCGGGAAGCTGCTAGGCTCCTACAGACAGAGAACTTCTGTTGCATTCCCTGCCCACTCTTAGCTGCCTCCTTGTAATGGACAGAAAATGGTAGATTTGCAAAATCCGCACTTTCACGTCCCAGCTAATTCCTCCACGTCAGGCATTAAAAAACTCAGAGGTTACAATTTTTGAAAGATTCGTAATGTGTATTGTAATTCTTGAAAGGTGACCAACTTTTCTCACATGTAAGGATCAAAAACCCAATATCCTAAAGCTTGTATTGATGCCATGATGATTTTTTGCCTTTTCTTTTATACCCCTGTTATACCTTTTTATAACTTCTGTATTCTCAGTGGGTTTTGCCTACATTCTTAGACTTATTTGTCAAGCTAGGAGACTAAACATTTTAGAAGCTTCGTAGTTGGGGGATCAGAATGCCCCAGATCCCAAGGTCCTCTCCAGAACGCATTTTGTAAAATAAGATAGAACCATCCAGGAGAAGGTTCCTTGGGGAGGGGGGGGGCTCATTCAAGCCTCTCTTTGGGGAATCTTTGATAAATATGCTAATTAGTAAAACCTATAATGTTATACCAGATCTACTGTGTGTGTGCATTGTGGTGTGCACTTTGTTGCATTCCACCTGGACGTGGTGCACCTAAGGATCCTTAAAATAAATACAGAGGTAAAATCCCTTTTTCCTTTCTAACCGTGTTTGACTCTTGATTTTAAGACCAGGAAAAGGCATTAGTATAAGCTGCACAAGAAAATGAGGATGGGAATAAATATGCTTGAAATGAGGTGGTTAGAGTGTTAACAGCTAGTTACCTTTCTGCAGATTAGATCAGCAAATGTAGGTATGCCTTAAAATGTTATACCCAGATTACATTCGTTTTGGAAAACTCAGGTAAGTGAATTTTCGTAAAATGAAATGAACAACTGCTGTTCAAGAAAAGAGTCAAAGATTAACTCACGGCTCTGTTGTGCGAGGTGTATCACAGTTGAGAATGGATGCAGAAAAGAGAGATGTATGCTGAATGTTGACAAAGGGATTTATTGGCATAACCATGTTGTCGTCACCATGCCCACATCTCCATACAAATTGAAAAAAAGAACCAAACCTGACTTTAAGTATAGTGACTTTGAAGGCAGTGTTAAATATTTTTGACCAACAAACTTCCTTGCTCCTTTGGAAACAGAAGTTTAGGAAAGTGCTGACAGATAACTTCCTGGAGTAGACACTTAATGTTTAAAAAAATTTACCTTTTCTTCTTTGCTTTTATGCTGTGCTATGACACACTGCTAAAGCTGGCTGTGGTATGCTTTTGTGTGCCTATGAACCTTTCTGAAAACATGCACTTATTGGAAACAAAGGATCTTTACTTTATGAAGACTGAACTTTCTGATCCTTGTGCATAAGCTTTTTCAGAAGACGTATTTTTTCTCAGAAAGTACCTCTTCTGATTTATGTTGGTTTCTTTCTCCCTCTTTAGCCATCCCCTCACAGCCTTGCCGAAGTGGGGTCCCACTGTTCCTGATAGTGCATCTCCAGGCTTTGCAGCACTAAAACGTTCCACAGAAAAATTATTAAAAAATCCCTGAGATCTATACTGTCTCCTATGCTCTCTCCATCTAAGATCTTGCATTGAAAACATACTTACCTGCAAACTGAGATCTTGGATTTCTAGGTTGACAGTATTAATGAACGTTGGTCAAAATCTGATCACTGAAACTGAAAACTTTTCAATATTTTTTCCTTAGTTCGGTTCTGAACATGTAAACCCACCCTGAAGGCTTTGGTCCTCTATGGAGCACAGAAGTGGAGAAGAGGTTGAGGCTTGCAAAGGGATGGGCCTTGGGGAGTAGGTCATGTTGTTTTTCTATGTCAAGCTGGATGCAGCTGCAGCTTAAGAAAAACAGATCAGAAAAGCCCCAGTGGTTTGTACAAGACTTCCACCCAAGGTGAGGGATTCCCCATGAGATTGTCTGGGTTTTCTGTTGTTTGGTGCATTTTTTTAACTGTGAATTCCTGACTCACCCATTTTTATGTGACCTAAAAATCTGACTGATGCTGTTTACTAGAGACAAACAGCTTGATAATTCAAATCTCACCAGACCTAGTAATTAAAAACAGTTCCTCTGAAGTGTTTTTTTGATACAGCCTGTGTGAAGTGAGTTTTTCATTTTCACCCAACCCTTAAACTCGGGCATAACTGGATTAAGGTTAATTTGAAAAACATTCCAGACAGGAACACATCTTACTGGAAGAAAGGGCAGGGAAGTGTAATACATATTATCCAGAGAAAAATACTAAGATTTCAAGAGCCTGCCTTGGTTAGCCCATCAAAGTGGAAGCTAAAAGGGGAAGAGTGCTTTCTATGCTGGGCCGTGAAACACCAGTAAGGGAAGTCTGCATGAAAAAGAAATAAGACCTGCTGGTGGTCATAAATTTGGCAAGGAAATAAGAGAGAAGTCAATGACAACTAGAGTAATAGAACAGCTTTATAGGAATGAAAAATCCTAAGTAGTTTTAAGACAGTATCAGGTCTATCTCTGGAGAGTCTGTGATGTGTCTGTCTCTAGCACATGCTGCATTCCCAGTGGAGCAGGTATGATTAGTTGGAAGTCACTCTCATCCTTAATTTGGAAGTAGTCACAGATGAGCACTTCTCATCTTCTCTAAAGTAGAGAGTTACCAGATACAGAACATACCGCTGTTTTTTCTAGACGAAATGAATATCCTCACAGACAGTATTTTTTCTACTCTGACCGTAGGTATTTGGTACTGATGGAGTATGAGGGAAATAGACTACAGAAGGTGGCCAGCTTCACATGTACCATCAGTTTAGCATCTCCCTGTGTCACCACCATAAACAGTGTGCTGGGCAAGAGGGTCTGTTACTCTGACCTTCCTCAGTATTTTTCATTTATTTTATGCTCTTATTATCATCTGTAAAAGCGAATCCTCAAAATTGGTTTTGCAATCATGTTTGTGGAGCAGTATCAGGAAGTCTGACATTAGATTCCTTGGGTTGGGTGCATTGTACACTGCAGCTTTTCCAAACTACTTGCCACACTACAGGCAAGGGTTCATCATCAGAATGAGGGTAAGGAGTCCCAAAAACATACTGGCAAGAAAGCCATGAGGATGGAGGGGAACAAGAACTAAATCACAGGTACACACAGTTATGGGCAAAGTATGGGAGATTTTTGAGGATAATGAGGATCCTGTACAAGCAACCAGATGCAAGCTTGCTTTTGAAAAGGTTAGTCAAAGAACAAGGAATTGTCTAAGGAAGTCCCAGCTCTGTTTTTCACAACTCAGTGATTTCTGTGACTGTGGTTTTGAAAGCATGGCTGATGTCAGACAAGTTAGACTGCAGGGGAGCAGATGAATATGGATACCATTCATACTATTCCCAAGAATAGAAGGCAAAAGCGCAATCACCCTCAGACCCTGAGGTCTGTGGCTGCTGAGGTTTCTGTGCAGATGAGGGCAAACAGATTGAATTCAGTGTGACTGGAACAGAGAAGCAGCACGAGGGATGGAAAGGGAAAGAAATGTCAAGAGCAGGGGTACTGGTAGAAAGCTATTAGATATCCCTGTTGTCTTTAGATAAAGCTGTGAGGTGACTAGCTGTGGCATACTACAATATACAGATTGAGGCATGCAAGCACAGTAACTCATCATACTATTCCCATGACCCACAAACACTGATCCAGAGAATGTGATGGACAGGAGCAACAGGAAGATGCTGCAGTCTCTGCTGTGTCCCTGTTCAGGCAGAAACATGTCTGCAAAGGGTGTAGTCCAGTCATGAACTCAGAAGCATGTTTGTACCCGCACTCATTTATTCATCACCAACAGAATGTTGCAAACAATCATAAGAATGCCAGTCACTTGCCAAGACAGAGAGATTTTTCGTGTCTGTCACTGGAGCTGGGCACGGCAGTAACAGTACCAGATTCCAGCTGCATGCTACACACAGCTCAGTTTGAGTTTCACATCATGGAAGCATCTGCTGTGGTCCCATTCAGCTGAGTACAGCAAATACATGAGCAGCACACCAAGTCCTGGTGTGGCTCACCTGGCATGGCTCACCCTGGCGTGGTATCAGGCTGACTGGTGGCAAACAGCTTCACTGCCCCCATCACAGTGTGACACCTAAGGATGAGTGCAGGCACTGAAAAGCATTAATTGGCAGCAATGCTAAAGGCCTACAAGAAGCTGTGATACAATCATGATGTATGTTGTCAACCATATGCATTCATACAGTTAATAGAAAAGCCTACAATCAGCTCCTCCTGCTGTGCTTTTTGTTATTTGTTTGCAGCACAGAAACAGTTTGCCACCCACAAAAAAGGCCCGGATTTCACTGTGCTGAGAGATGTACAGAGAGCTAAAAAAGGTGGTGGCTCCTATCCACAAATGCTTCTCATCTAACTGCTTGTCACCATCCTTATACAGCCATTTGCTGAGCAATTCGTCTGGTATCTCCCCAGTCTGCTAGGCAACGTGACCATCAGCTTTGCAACGCCCAAGAGCTTACACTGTTAAAGACAATATTCAGCCAACCTCTCTCATGTAAACTCTGCTCTCTGCCAACTCTGTGTGGTTCTAGATTATCAAGTTTTTTGTATATGAATGTTTTCATATGATACTGTGTATTAAAATTAATACTTGGCTGGAGTAGCAGCTGCAAATGTTTTACAGAACAAACCCTACAAGTGGTTTCTCTGTTTCCAGCCACTAAAAACTGACTCACAAACTCATATTATCTGGCACCCCTGAGAAGAGGTGGAAGTTTCCTGTGTGTTGGAAGAGTTGAGCAGTATGGTGTCTAAACTGTGTCCATGCCAGGCCTCCCAATCTGCCTATTATGCAGCTCTCAGTTCAATTACTCATTTTTTTACCCAAAACTTCCTCATGATGCATTGTTCTTCCTCATCATCCATCTTTTTTCCCTTTTCTCTTTCCCTCCCTTCTCATAGACCAGAAGAGTTTAGGGACTTCTGTATGAAGTGCCAAAGGCAAGTCCCAAGGCAGGGCGTGGTGGTGTTTCAAAATCTCAGCAGCAGACCCAGCCCCAAGAGGAGGGACCATGGCTGCCTTCCTGCCTGCAGGGGTAAAAGGGAGCCTGAGAAAAAGCACTCCTGGACATCTGTTAGACGTCATAAGACAGTTAAGCACTTAGCTGAGGAAGGAGAAAGAGGAAGATGAAGGGCAGAAAAGATCTTGGCATGGTATCAAAGACTTCATTAGGGTAGAGCATCATGGCTGAAGAGCCTTGCTGACTTTGTCACAGCTCTACCCAACATGACTGGTTATTGATCTAGAGTTTCACTGATGAGACAGCAAAAGCTCAAAAAAATGAGGAAGGAGGAGCTGAGCAGGGAGGTGCCCTTTGGAGTAGAAAGGCAGCAACAGTAAGAACAACTTGAGGGCAAGTTCTCACTGGAGGCTTGGGGCACAAGCGCTTTAGAAAAGAAAGGCTGGATGCAAACACGTATGAATATGTATTGTGTGAGATCAAGCAGGCGGAAGAGGAAGGCATATCCAGCTTTTGCCACAGGAAAGTCCACCGAGGGTGGAAAGCTTCCCCACCCATCCCCACCCCCACCCATCGCATTGTCTCTGACAATGCTGGTATGTTTTTCCGACTGGACAGATTTCTTACTGTATCAAGCACACTGCAGCAAAATCAGCTCAGGTAAATTAATTAGAATTGACCACACTTAATAGTGTGGCAGAAAACAGACTCAGCAAGGAGGGGCGATGCACTGAGGTTTCCATGGAGGTTTCCAACCCTCCATACATCCACTATTAGGACTAGCTCGTGCCACCCTTATTCATGCTGAGATGGTTTACTGCAGGAACAGTGTTACTGCAGCCAGCAGCCCGGAGATGTGACACTTATCCCAAGCACTGCAAAAGCCAGCCAACAAGGATGATATTCCTTGTCAATGCAAATGCAAAAACACCACGTCTGAAGTGAATGGTGCTATACTCCTGTGTGTTTCTATAATGAAGCCAGACTGCTGTTCAAAATACAAACTTGCCCTGGAGCTCTTTTAGCTGTTCATCCCTAGAATATGAATCCGGACATTTCCTGGACAGGGTAGCCCAGCAGAGCCTGGCAACTGCACTTGATGAAGCAGTGAAAAAAAATGTTCCATCTCATCTTTTTCCCATGCTGAAAGCTATGCAATTACCTTTTTTTAATAGCTTTTCATGCCTTTAATAAAAATAACCATTCAAAAAAATTAGCAAACCTGGAGAATTGCTTTGGAAAACACCGTAATTGATATTCAGAAGTCAATTTTCATAGTTTATTATCAAAACTGGTATGAAGGAATTATCTTCTGTGGTCAGTCAGGGACTGGCAGGTTTTCATATTATTTTTTCCTTCTAAAAAGATAGAGCTTTGAGCTTGAATTCAGTGTAGTACTCCAGATAATTGTTGGATTAGATAGCCATTCCATCCAATAAACATGCAGATATCGTAATTGATATTTTATAATTAAAGTCCAAACTGAGAAGAAATAGTAATAATTAGTGGGGAAAGTAGATAATAAGATCAGAAATTACATTATAGCTGAGAGATTTCCTTTAGGCAAAGGAAACATATTACCCTCAAGATTTCTTAAAGTAAAATCAGTATTTTGCTTTTTTGGGAAATGGGTTTTGTGGTGTTTTTTCTTTTGAAGCACACTTCAGATTCCAGTAACCACTAAAGGGATGATGCATTTGTCTGAGGAAGAGTTAATAGTCTCATTTGTACTGTCTTATTCCCAAATGTCCCAAATAGGAGCTAGTCATTCTCACTGCTAAGTGTTGTGCAAATACAAAGCAGGAGAGAACATCTGTCCCTCTGGGCTTCCCAGACAACCTGGTATTTCAAAACACAGAGCAGGCTGTGAGTGCTAATAAGAATTTTTCATCTTCTACCTCTAAAGGTTTTATTTTCCTCCCTTTCCCTCATTAAAAAACCCTGGCAAACATCCAGACAGAGGTGGTGACCAGGGAGGATCTGTAGCATGGACTGCAATGCCTGGCCTGGCACAGGGCAGTACAGCATTCTCAAACCAGTGGATGCTTGGGCAGTCTGTTCTGGGCTTGGACATTTTGGTGTCCCCCCAGGTCATCTCACGCATCTGGAGTTCTTGCAAACATGTTTCTGCAAATGTCTCCATGAACCATGAGAAAACACATAATGTCAAACTGGTTTCACCACCAGTTCTTGACATCTTTCTGCTGTGGGAATGAGTTCCAGGCAGCAAATACTCCTCACTTCCATCCTCTGTCTGTCTGAGCCTTCCGTAGCACGTGACGGGTCCAAGGAGAGATACAAAAAGGCTTACACTGGCAGCTATGTATTGCCTTGGGAAAATGTCATTTCCACTTTGCAGGGCTCCTCAGACACTTGCTGGTGCCATTCATTCATGTTTACTCCCTGTTCTGTGATACAGCAAATGGAAAATATGGCTTAGGAGCTCTCTCAAGAACGCTTCTCAGCAATGGCCTCCCCTCATTCTTCTATTCTCTTTTATTTAATTTAAGACATCCAGAGTGGTAACAAAGAAATTAAAAGTTGAGAAGAATGTAGTACTAGAAAACTCTTATATTAAAGCATTAAAAAATTGCTTCTTAGCTCTGATGTTTTTGAAGGCTGTTTTGTCATTTCTCCTCTTCCTCACACCCTGCAATTCTCCTTAAGAAGCCCTTTCAGACATGTTTCTTTCCATCACTGGATATTTAAGGTCCAAATAAGTTTTGTTCTGTTGACTGAGGAAATTCTATGCTTTCCTGGCACTCATGACTTTGAGCTCACCATCAATCCAGTGCAAATACAATTCACTTCACCATTTACTTCCCCTAATTTATCAAAGTTTGCCATTTTGAAATAATAACAGTAACGTATTTAGAAAACTACTTGGAGGCTTTTTTTTTTAGCCTATCCACTTACAGAGACTGATTAAATGTAATCAAATTAGAGCAACATTACCAGCTAATGTAACAATAATTTTCATATTATCTAGGAACAACATAGGATTATGAGTCACACACAGTCTAAGGCCAAACTGCAAAAAATGTGGTCATCCTGCTACACTATACTATACCACTGAAGTATCTGACAGTCTCCCTAATAGTACTGCAATCTCTGTACATTTCTAAATATAAGAAATTGTCAGACGCATAGCAACATTCTGCAAAAAACCTTTTCAGCTGTCCTTCTCTGAACTGAGTTTGACTCAAACAGATTCTTCTTCCCCCATATTTTCTCTTCATATTTCTTTCAGTCATATTTCTTGCGTTTTTGCAGTACTCCTCCATGACATTTTTCTTCATTTCTGCTGCTCCTCATCAATGCATACTTTTCAATATCTGTGTTACAATTTGGATGACAAGTGGGACATATCTCTATTATCTTAGCACTTTCTAGTTTCATATCCTACACTTTTGAGCCTTACTGTTAGTTTCTGGGTTTTGTGCCCACCAGTGCTGTTGTCTAGCTTAATTTAGGCTACAGATTTCCTATTTCTTTAGACAAAGGTTCCCTGGTCACATATACTCAGTTCTAGTTTCTGCATTTCCCAGGTTCTCTCTCCTCTGCTCCCCCTTCTGACTTCTGCCTTCAGGTCACACTGATCTCCAATTAGTTTTCAATTTAAATAGACATGTGAGTAGTCATAGTTTACCCATTCAATATCCACATAGGCAGGTATAGACAATAAGGGTGGAATTTCCCAACCATGTTCACAAGCAGGCACCTGCATATGGTCTATTGTTATAGCCAGTGGTAATTAAGTCAAAACAACCATCAGAGCTTGGAGAATGATTCAGTTCATCCTAAAATAGCCATCTAAATATTTATTCAGTTGATTCAGTATAGACATAGGTCATCATTTTAGATGCTCTCTCACATCCAGCATAGCGCCTAGTGGCTGTCCCAGAAGGCTGTGCATCCCCCAAGGTTCTTGCACCTCATGTGCCTCAATGTCTTGTGTGCAATTGGGCTGGATCCCAACATTTATTGAGCTGAATTGTGCCCTTAGTGGCTGGTTAGCTGAGTCACCTGCTGGCATCTCTGCCTGTGAGAACTAGGGCTCAGCTGCCCACGCTTCACAACCTGTGCCGTTTTGGGTGTTTCTGTTTGACTCACATTTACATGAAAGTCTGCAGATTGTGTCCCATACACGGAGGTCTGAGATACCTTTCAGTAACCCAGATGCTTATGTTCAGCTCTCTGAACCTCTGCCACAGCTCCCCTCTGACTCCAGCACAGTGACTCTGCCCACCAGAGAGATTTGTCCCATGGTCCCCATATCAGCTGAGGCATCCACTGCACTCCATCACTTCAGTCCCCTGAGTTAGTCACCCCAGGCCCCTCGGTAGCCACAGTCAGTCACCCCATCAGCTGTCAAAAGTGGATCAAGCACACAAGGTAGATTAACCATGTACCAACATCTCTGTGCAAAGAAGAATTTCAAACTTCAGATGCTTCAAATATTTTGCAGTGAAAGCAGAAAGGTAATTTAGTATGTAAGTGGTTAATAATGTTCTTGTGCCAAGCTGAAATTTATCAAGAACGTTCTACAGATATGTGCTAATTATTTTGGGTTCCTATCTGCCTTCTCTTATTTTCTGATTCAAATAATGCAATCATCTAATTAGGGAGAAGAAATAATGCTAGGTGACCATGGCGCACTGAAAATAATCAGTAATTTGTGGTCTAATAAAAGCATTCAAAAAATGGTCTTCACTGAAATAAACACATGAAAACTATCAAGAATATTCAGAAATAATGAAATATTTTTATATGTAAATTCTGTACTGAAGTATTGAGGACAGAGCTGACTTTATCTGATAATTCATTCACAGCGAATAATCACACTGCCTCTACTGACTGAACATCTCTGCATGGTCAACAAGGGCAGACAAAAGGGAAAAGCAAAAGAAATGTATGTTCATTCAAATATCAGCTAAGAAAAAATGCTAAGATGTTGAGTTCTCCTTGAGAATATGAAACAAATGTTCAAAGATGCCCAGTATCAGTAAGGGAGAAAATACAAGTACGTGCATTTATTGCAGCTTTGCAGTACAAGAAACTTAACCAAAAATGAAAGTATATTTCTGATGCCAGGCAAGAGCCAAACTCCATTCTGTTAACACTTCCATCAGCAGGCTAGAAAATTTATGATGCAAAACTGGGCTTTTCTCTTTGAAATACCCAGGCACTGAATGCTGCTGAGGTCACGGTAATGTGTAACTGACAGCAGGATAAATTCCTCTGTCAAATTTTAATCTGATTTAAATTGATATTTCAGAGACCAGGTACCTCAATCCTTATTTTTAAAAATGCCCTTAAAGATTTAATCCTTCCCTCAATTACAGCATTTTAAACTGGCTTCATAGTGGTTATTTTGGATTTACATTAGCACAAGTGAGATTAGAATCAAACCCAGAGGCAGTTCACATTCCATGCAGTTCTCAACAGCTGAAAGACAAGGGTTGAAGCACACTGTCAAGTGAAATAACTTGGATTTTCATCTTACATACCTTAAATTATTAAATATTTTGAATGTATGTCCCTTTGTGTTTGTTCAGCTAACTAAATAGAAACATTAGTTGCCATCCAGAGCATATTATTTAATTTTCACTCTTCTTAGTTAAAAAATCCCAGCAACAACAACAAATAAAATCCACCAAAAAAACCCTTTAATTTCTTGATAGCTTGATCTAAGGTGTTTCTTTATGTTATTTACAGATATTACTGCCTAGTACTTTAAAAGGATAAGAAACCCATTGAATATAGGAAAGAAAAGTGAACATAATTGTTTGTGTAGAGGTCATAGGACAAAGAAATTGTAAGGTTATGAAGAATGTCATGGTATATTGAGGGTTCTCATGGGAATTAATCAAGTAACAGAAAGTCTGTAAAATGCCATTGAATCTTTCTTCCCATTTCATTGTGGGATCAATTATTTCTCTGTGCTCTCTGTGTTTCTTTCTTCTGTTCTTCAAAACCTCTTCCAAGTCAAGTATTCTAGAGGTGCTTTCTCTTTCACAGTATGTTTTTGTTTGCCTGTGGCATTTGGCCTGTGAGATTATCTAATCCAACCACAGCATTCACTTAAATGTTTAGTTAGCATTTCACTTGCCAGTTTATACACTGGCTGAACTATTTTTCTCCAGAGAACTGCAAAATGGAAATAAACCCCATTACCTGTTTTCCATCTCAATTAATCTGAATTAAGTGTCTTAATTCAGGATTGGAAAACTGCCTAGGTTACCAAGACTGTCTTTATTAGATTGCCCACCACAAAAATCCAAGGTTTCTTTGAGGTGTTCCATACAGTTTCCCACAGGCTCCTCCCAGAGAAACTGATGCATTAGGGTGAAGACAAGGGGTCTGTGCAGTGGGTGGGCACTGGCTGCCTGGCCACACACAGAGGGGGTCATAAATCCTTTTCAAACTGGAAACTGTCACAAGTGGGGTCCCCAGGGATGGATTTTGGGTCCAAGGCTGTTTAATATCTTCCTGAGTGCTCTGGGTGATGGGACCAATCTCCCCTGATGGAGCTTGCCAGTGATACCAAACTGAGTGGCGAAGTGGACACTTGGGAAGGGAGAGCCAGCCTGCAGGAAGACCTGCATAGGCTGGAAGAGTGGGCTAACAAGAACCTTACCAAGTTCAACAAGGACAAATGTAATGTCTTGCACATGGGAAAACAGAATCCAGGAGTGCAGCACAGGCTGGGATCTGCCTGGCAGGGGAGCAGCTCTGTGGAAAGGGACCTGGGGTCCCAGCGGACAGCAAGCTCAGTATGAACCTGTGCTGCTGTGGCAAAGAAAGGCAATGGGATGTTGGGCTGCATCAACAAGGACATAAACAGCAGAGAGAAGTAAACCTTTATCCCACTTTATTCAGCGCTTGTCAGGCCACACCTGGAATACCGTGTTCAGTTTTGGTCACTGCTATGCATAAAAGGTGTGGACAGACCGGAGAAGGTCCAATGATGCTCAAAGGACTGGGAAGCTATCCATGGAAGGAAATGACGAGAAAACCGTGTTTCTTCATCCTTGGGGCTTAAGGGAGACCTTATCAGTGTATTAAATACTGTTCCTGCATTTAAAGGGTGGCTATGAAGTTGGATGCTCTCTTTTTGCAAGGAGTCACATGGAAGACGCAAAGGGTAATGGGTACAAGTTATTCCTGGGGAGATTCTGACTGGACATGAGGAAAATATTTCACAATGAGAATAGTCAACTGTTGGAATAACCTCCTCAGGGAAGTGGCAGATTCCCCAACATTGGACACTGTTAAGATTTCTCCAGACAAGGTGCTGGCCCATATTGTCTAGACTGTGCATCTGCAAAGAAAGGTTCTACCAGATGATCCTTGAGGTCCTTTCCAACATGGTATTCTATAATTCCATGGTTCTATGAAAATCATTGCATAAGTCAATCCAGTTATTTCACAAGTGAGGCTCACTCTTGCAATACAAAGGATCAGACTCTCATATATTCCAGCCATCAGAATTACGGCTCTAAACTAGTGCATACTCAACTGAAAGTGATAGGAAGCTCCTGACGTGACTTAGCCTCCCTGAAACCTGGATGGCAGGATGACTGCCATCCATGCACTATATGGGAGGATTGTTTCCCCATCATACTTTAGACAGAGTGTACCCATCAAACATGAGTACAAACGTGCACAAACGTGCAGTGACATGCAGAACACCTGAGGCACCCTGCCAGGCCTCCAACGCTGCCACAGTGTGCAGCTCTCCCACAGGCTCCCTTCTGTGTCATGTCTGTCTGGTCAAGAAGGGTGTCTCAGATATCCCAGGACATTTGAAGGAGTCCAGAAATCTCTGTTTCAATGCTGGAATCACTCCTTCAATATTTAGATGCCTAAGCATTGTTCAGTATCTGGAATCCCTGTTGAATTGAGTTTCCAGTTAGTTCTTGATGGCTTGGGGCTGCCAGAGCATGGTGGGGAAAGCCGGACTCTCTGAGGAAGTCAAGGGCAGTGTCAACAGACACCAGTCCACCATTGTCAGAAAAATGCAGTGAGTCTTGCACTGTATCATTTTTTCCAGATGCTAAGTTTGCTGCTTTTATTTCTTCCTAATTCTGTGGCTCTCCCTTTCCTTTGATGCTGGCCATACTTCTGAACAGCCACTGTCTTAGATTGAAACAGCTTGACACCTTCCTGTGTTGACTGGCAGCATTTCTCTGCCAAGCCTTTGTATGGTGCACAGCAGAGGAGGCAGAGCTGAGACTCTACATGCAAATGTGATCATGGTGTTTTTAAAGTATCAGCCTCCCAACTCAGCAGAAGAATTGAGTCTCTCTGTTGTTTGGGTCAGGCACTGATATTGCACCTCCTGCTTAGTCTTCATGCCAGTTACCAGGCAGGGTGACCTATTTGCTGTGCATCTATTTTATACGTACTTCCTGCATTTATTGTATGGCTCCTTGCCTTCCTTTTATTGTAAGGAGTATTTGTGGAAGCAACACATGTTCTGGGAAGAATCAGGTCTTAAATTACTATTTCCTTGAGGCAGAAAAAAAATCTGGAAAGACATTAAATGACTAAGAAAAAAACACCAGCAAAAAATTATTGATTGTATGAGTCTCAGTCTCTTGACTCACCAACATGTTTCTCTGGGGTTTATGCTTGTAGAAATATGTTGAGTTTGACAGACGTATTCTGTAAAATAAGAGTAATGCAGTGATGGATCATGCCCTTGACTTACCAGCTATTCAGTCTAAATTCTGCTGTTCAGGATTTACCATTTTATGTATGTCTTGCTAAATGGAAAATTTGCTACCATGATGATGTTCAAGGAGTAGTCTTTGCTTTCCCCATTAATTGGCTATGTTAGTGTGTTGGCAGTTGTCCCAGAGACACCGATAAAATAGAATACATATAACATGTATCATAAAGCTTGCCTGGTATAAATAAAAAGGTCATGACTATTTTCCCCGTTGCTCATCTGTATGTTTTGTATTTCATTTCTCAATATTGTGCTGTTCCTTGTTTCTTTCCTGTAGTGATATTTTTGCTAGACGTAGTAGAGGGTAATTTAGGAGGCTATTGAAAAGATTTCAGAATATATAGCTGAAGCAGGAAAGTGTCCTGAAAAGACCCATGGAACCAGACAAAATGTCATTCATTCACACATTTTGTGTAACATAAGCTAAGTGTCAATGAAATATAGTGGACATTTTGATTTGAAAACCCAGGAATATTTATGCTTCAGAAACGAGAAAATGCCTTACTTTCAGAGTGACAAAAGGAACTGTTTCAGATTTAATCTTCCTGTCTTATCAGTGACCTTCAGCTTCCTCTTTACTGTACTGCCTAAGGTAATGAAAATGCCAAAGAAACATGAGAGTAATTCCTATGTTCCCAGAACTTTGTTTGTTCATTAATTGAGATGTGTTTCCTTAAGTTCATTGGGTTATTTCTAGGAAAGTCACCTCAGCTACTTGTGCAGAACAGTTACTCAGCTAAGCCTGAAGCTCAGTGGTTCGTGAAGGCAGCCACTCTCCAGCCTACTGGATACTGGGAATCCTCTTCTGGGACACATAGCAGTCCCTACACATGGTACAGGGCTGATACCTGCTGGCAGTTTCTTATCAAGTAGCTATTGCCTTTGAAACTGATCTGCATACAGCATAAAGGAAATTACCTTTTCTGCACAAATGGAAAAGTTTTTGCTTGATTTCTGTTGGAAACAGAATGTTTCTTCCTTTAACCAAGAAAAAAGTTGCACACTATGAGCATTACATAGATGCAGTAAGCCTTCTTACGTATGTACAGCTTACACATCATTTCTTTAAGTAGAGCTCTCTTTCATCCTGCTGTGTAATTAAGGTTACAGTCTTAAAGGTCTTTTCCAACTTTAATGATTCTGTGATTCTATGAGCCTGAAGTGAACCTGAATAAACTACTGCCTTGCCAAAGCCCACAATCAGGGTGCTGGATATTCACTCAGAAGAGGAGCAGCCTTACGATCCCAGCTTGTGTAATTGACACCGCCTGCCTTTTTTAGCCTCTTCCTGCTTGCACTGACAGGCTTTCACTTACTGTTTCTGAATACCTTGTGAGAATAGTTTCCATTCCTGGCTGTTACTGAGCTACCTTCCTTCTCATTCTGCTGGGCCTTGGACAAAGATTTCCCAGGAGCAGGCTGGAAGATGTGACTTCATCAGGACACAGAAAACCCGGCTTGAAATTGCTTCCTCATTTACTCCAGATGGTCATTCTGAAACACAGGGTGCGCTGTGTTGCCTTCTCCATCTTTTCTGTCTTGCTCTGGTGGTAAAGGGAAACAAGATCCTATTTCCTTCCTTCATCTTCCAAACCCTACTTTCCTACTGCAGTGCCCCAGGCTGGCAGTGTCCTTCACCATCCCAGAGCTGGTGCTGTGACACACCACTCTGGGGAGCAGGGTAAAGGCACGTGTGAAGAAAGGAGGTGAATCTTCAAACCAAATAAATTCCTAACCACCTACCTACAACCTTACAACCAGCTGGGCACCTCCCAGGCCAAAGATCATCAGTCAGGTGAGAAGGGAGCAGTTTGGGTCTTTATTAAACAGGGCTTTTAAAAGTCCAGGGAGAGTGAGCAATGCCAAGCCTTCCACCTAAACCTTGCCCTGAAGTTTTTGCTGCTCCCACCACAGAAACTTATGTTCCATGCACAATAAGTAAAACAAATTTTGAATCAAATTTGGACATATTTTTCTACACATTTCATTAATTAGTACCAGGCAAAAGGAAATCTGAGTATTTCACACTACGCTGACCTGATGTACCTTCTTTCTCTATGTATGTTATTTGAACCCATCCTCTGTTGTCTTATGAGCTGTTGATGATTACATCTAAAATGTTATCTTTTAAACACAGCATGAAACTAATTACTGTCACCCATGTCTCTAGGCACTTTGGCTGCAGCCCTGATTATTCTTAGCTCTAGATCAAGAAAACCCACTGACCCCTTATTTTATAAATTCTTTTACAGATTTTCTCTGCACTGTCTGTACTTCAGACACATCTTTTAGACAAGGAAATACAGTCAATGACAGTTCTTTGACCTAAGCACTAGCCTCCATTTCCAACTTTCCCAAAATTCTTTGTAACCAAACCTGCATAGAAACTTTGTCCTCGAAGCAGCTGTATCAGAAGCAATGCCAGTGACCTCAAAAAATTACCTGAGAATGAATCTGATGTCAGTAAAGAAAGGGTCTTCTGTCTCTTTTTTGGAGATTCATTTTTGCTGCCAGACTAAACCTTCAACCTTCCTTTTTGGGTAGTTTAACTTATTATTTATTTGGTGTCCTAAGCCCTTTAAATCCTGTCTAGTTAAATCTGAGTTATTAAGATCTTGTGAAGAACGTGAGAAGTACCAGAAGGTGGTTCGAAAGGTAAACAGTGCAACTTGTTTGAAAGGAGTAGAGTCAAGATGATCCCAGGGACGACACAGCTGGCAGTTCAGCTACAGCAACAACCAGTCAGCTACTAGTCTGTACGCCCTTGTAAGAAAGAAAAGAAAAGAAAATAGAAAAACACAACAACAACAAAACAAAAAAAATTCCCATGACAACGAAAAACAAACAAAAAACCCCAACAAAACGGAAAAAAACCCTAAACCACCAAATAAACAAACAAACAAACAAAAGGAAAAAAGGGGAAAACACGTGTGTAACTGGTGTACATTTGTCCAGGGGAAATTGTGTTAAACTCACTTAATTTCCTTCTGAAACAGAATTTCAGGCTTTGCAGAAAAAAGCAAAGCATTGTTACTTACATCTAAGCTTAGAAAGGCTTTTGCAATATCCTACTCAGATTCTCATAAGGAAATTGGAGGAAAATGGTACAGGAGGGATAAAAAACTAAGATTGCAAACTTCCATTGAGCCAGAAATGAGCAAATAAACCAAAGAAGGTAGGGAAAGTTTACCAACAAGCAAACTTTATGGAACTCCCTCCTCCTCCTTTCATTTTTCTCTTTTTATTTTATTTTTCTTTCTGTTTCCTCCATCCCATCTAGCAGAAGTTGATGGCAGCTTCAGTTCTCTTCCAGCTCAGTGACAGTATACCAGCCCAGAGGTGCTGAAGATAACTATTACTTTCAAGAGCTGAAGGACGTGAGAGAGATTTGGGTGCAAGTTATGGCTACATCTGACAGGTATTGTCACCCTGAGGGGATTAGCAAAAGACATTTAATTTTCACTTACCAACATCAGCCTTACCCTACAGGGAAACATGTGAGCCCACCTCAAAACCCACTGTTTAATTGCTTTGAGTTATCCATCCTGTGTTGCCTTTCAGCTCCAGTCTCTGAGGGTGCTCCTGCCTCACACATGCATTCAGAGACCCAAATGTTATGTACAGCAGCAAAGCACAATGCCAGAGTGACCTGTCTTCTGGTCAGAAGGGGCCATGGGACTCTCTGGCTTCCTTTTTCCCAGCTGCAGCAATCTCCACTGCTTTTGGCTGTGGGAAAAAACATCCAGGCAGAGACACCTACCCAGTGCGTGGACAAGTGTCTGTTTGGAGGAGCACGGCACTGCCATCCCTCTGTACATCATGGGTCACCCAAGAACCCCTTGCCACTTCCCCTCCGCCACAGCCTGGGAGCACGGGACCAGAGGGCATGCACTGCTCTACTGCACGTCAGGAAGGAGGGGAGGATTGGCCCCTCTGAAAGCATTCTCTTTTTTCACAAATGTTCTGCTTTGGAAATGGATTTTTTTCTCCTTTGGGACAGCCATCAGAACCAGAGCAGGAACAACTGGCAGAAGAGACAAACAGAGCCACCACGCTTCACATGTTTCCAACAATGCCCTGCTGTGACTTGATCCATAAGACCCTAGGAAGCTGCAGTAGCACCCTGACACAAGCTGACATACATGTTACTCCATAGAATACTGCTTGCATCTTTTCTGACAAAATATTTAGTACTCCCATTCTCCCGAGTTTCAGCACAGGAAACTTGGCATAAATTTACTTCTTCTCTGGAGAAGGCATGAGCCACCTAACTAAACTGCACTTCACACCAAACTATAAAAAAATAACAAAAAGCTCAAACCAAACAAAAAAACCCCATAAAACTTGCCAAAGCATATTTAAATCTGCCTTTATTTTCCATCTCTGCTATTTCCTAGGGATGAAATAATGCTTTTAATACCCTGGGTGCAGACAGTTCTGGACTGTGTGAGTCCCAGAGATGCTCAGGGAACAGTTGCATGAACATGTTGAGTCCAAGGACCCTCTAGAATAAGTGAGCCCAAGGACCCCCTAGAGTAAGCAGCCAGGCCACAGGTTTGATTCATTGATTTGTTATAGGTCAAAGAGAAGCTAATTGTGTGACACTGTGCAGGATGTATCATCATTACCATTATTCTTGTTTAGTGTGCCAGTGTCTAAAGACCAGCCACGGATGAATCCTTGTACAAGATTAGCTGACAGCCCCTGGATCATGGAAGATACAGTTCAATAGCCAGAGAAAGGGTTGGGAAAAACATCTAACACACACAACATTCATGCACAGTGATCTCAGAGTGCTTTGTTTTATTTCTGTCTTTCTGTGTGTAGGTTAAATAAGCATGGGTGTGATAAATGGAAAAGTGAATGCAGAATAGATGAGAAAGAGCAGATGAAACAAGAACAAAAGGGATAAAATACACATTTTAAAGAACTTAATTTCTCTTTTACCTCAAGACCCTGAGTTTTCACCAAGCCTAGAATCCAGTCCACATGTTTCCACACACATTCTCCTGTCACAGCTCAATCCACCTGGGCAGGGCTTGAGGAAGTTGCTGCATGAGAGATGCAGGTTATAAGTCGGTTTGCAGGTTTATAAATTGTTCTGCCTGTTTAGATCTTTCATCCAGGCATGGGAACACAGCTCCCAGTTTGATTTCTATTACTGGCAAGTATCCATCCTCCAGTCCCATCTGTTATGCTTAGCCTGCCTGACACACACAGCAGACTCCGTCCTGAGGGCAGGCTGACAAGGGACTGGTGCACACTTGCATTTCCTACCAGTGAACTGAAATGTATATACCAGCATTTTCTGCAGATGAGAAATGCCAGAGTACCCAAATGTCAGGAAGAGATTTGACGTCAATATTTCTAAAAGTCAATACTCTGCAGACAAGATAGCAACACCATTTGGACCTTTTTTTGTAATTCTACTCTTAATCCTGACTCCAAAACAGGTCTCCTATCATCATGGTTAGGAACTGTTGGGGAATTTCCAAATTCTCTTTTCTGCCATCTGGGAATGTTCAGTGAGTTTCCTCCTTTCTACTTTTTGGGTGCAAGTGACATGAGAGAAGTACACAGGGGTATTTATCAGCTTTGAGTTTCATCAGTTTTCAGCTTCCATCTTCTTGGACAATTCAGTTTCTCATGGCCCTTCCTTTCACATCAACTACCAGTACCATTTACATGGTGATTTGTTTGTGTTGAAGATTTATTTCTGATCCTCAGATTGTTTGTGAAGAGGTCTCATGCTGTCTTTACCATTGCACAAGCAACTGTGTCTTGAAGTGCTGAAAGTGATCTGGAGAAGTCACCGCAGTTGGTGAAAGCACTTCTACTGAGATCTGAGAAATGAGACATTTAACTCTTGCAATAGTGTAAGGGCAGTATTAGAAAGTCTGAAAAAACAACTGATAATAGACCAACAAGACCAAAATTACGTCTTTCTTCAACTGAGTTCTGAATAAGACACTGAAAGTGTAGCATGGAGGAAACTGAATGGATGAGGCAATATCCAAATATAATACCCAGTGATATGACACTAACTGAATAAAGGCATTGTAACATTTTCATGTACTAAATATATGGATATTTATCCAATTAAACAATGTAAAGTAAGTGTGTGATAGAAGATTGTGACGGAGGAGAACACAATATGAAATGTAAAGATGAAACATATACATGTGTATATATGTATGTACGTGTATATATATAGACACACACATAAAGGAAAGGCTTCTTTGAACATATGTTGCTGGACAGCCAGACCCCACCCTGTGCCGCTTGATCACTGGCACAAAGTACACTGTAGCTTTTGCCCATTGTGGGCTGGTATGGAAACCTACCCAATGAACCTGGTGTGCAGCTGAACTGTCCAGTTTTTGGTGACCAAATCCTAGGTTAAGATTAGTGTCTCTGAAACAGCTGACTGTGACAAGGAGGGAACATTTCCAGCACAGAGCTCTGACCAAGGGGAACCCTGTAGTGCCAGCATGTTCCCGACTCTCACGCTCTGGAAAAGGCTGCCCAGAGCCCAAAAACTGTCAGACCTGTGAGCCAAAGCCTTTCAATAACCCCCAGATTTCATTTCCACCCTCCTAACTGTGTGCATGGTCAGCTCCATAGATCCATCTGCTGTGTTGCTTGCCCTCACAAGCAGACTCTGACATTCTCTCATTAAACCAGCTGAACTGTTTTCCACACTGCACCAGCACAGCAGAGCAGCAGACCTGCATGCAGCTTTCAGTAAGGCTACAGCTAAATGACACTATATAGCCAGGTTTTTTCGCCATTCTCAGTACAATAATGACAGGTTTTCACTCCCATACTCACTGTATGGCAGTTTCTTTTAAAGTACTGATCTACCATAAAGATACCAGTCTAGTTAAAGTAACATGTTTGAAAATCAAGCAGTTTTCCTAGTGAGATCTGGTATCTGATAGCAGCTCTGAGCAGCACAGTTCCCCTCTGTGGTTGACTAGCAGGGCAGTATCCCTGGGTTCCACAAAAAATTTGCACCGTTCATTGTATTAATCATTTTTCTGCAGGTCGTGGCTCCTTCCACACCTTTTCACTTGTCATACAGGAAGACATACGGCTCTTGCTCATTATTGCTTTGTGTCTTCCAAATTCATGCATGGATCCTGTTGCACACCACTTGCAAGCTGTTGTTTATTAAAGCAGTGGAACACAGGTGTTTCTTCTGCCTCTGTGCCAGCATAGGCAAGGGAACCTTGCAGAGATGGAGCCCATCTCATGCTCCACTGCATTTTTGCTCATAAGCTCTTTGGGTTTTGTATGGCCTCCATGGACAGGTGCAAACAAGCTTGCTGATTAGAGGAAAAAATCTCCCTTCCTCTGAATGAGTTCTCTAAGGTAATCAGAGCAGGTCAGAGGAGCATTAAAAACATCCTGTGATTCTGCATTTCTGTAGAGCGGCTGGTGGACAATCACAGAGGAAGGAGTCAATGACTCCATGTCTTCTGAAGGTACTGTGCCTCCAGAAAGGTCTGCCAAATGAGTAATAACTGAAGAAGAACAAGATATCCACAGAAACACCAGGCAGGAACACCCGTGTGACTCTGTCACCTCCACCCTTTGCAGGTCATTGGATTCAGTAAGTTTTCAAGGTTAGAGCTCTTCTTTTCTTTGCCAGGGGGAAATCCCCTCCTTTCTGAGGGAAATATGTGGCAGAGGTTCAGGATGACATCTGTGGGATTTAATGTGCTTTGTCTTTCTCATGGGCTCCCTAAAGCCCAGACCAGTGATTGTCTTGAGAAAACCATCAGAATCTGCAGCGCTGCATCAAAAAGGTCAATTGAACAGGGTAGTGGGAAGGAAGAGAGAACATGATGGGGAAAAGGAATGTTGAGAAGGATGCAAGATGAAATGGATTACCTTACTGACAGATTTTAGCAGTTCCAGCCCAAATGTCACATTTTATGCACTCTCAACAAGATATGCTACAGGGAAGGAAATCCAGCTCTAATGGCTGATAGATATTTTCTATGGTTTCACAAGGTATTTTGCCTCTGTTGGTCTGGTTTTTATACAACAGCCTGTCTAATGAAGTAGTTCTGCAGTTCTTTTCAACAGTTTTGAAGTACAGCATGTGTTGATTATCTCAGTTGAACAGATCTGAGTTCATTTATAAGTTGCTTTGTTTTGCCATTTCTTTTCACTTCTTTGTTCCTCCCTTCTCTGTCTAAAGCACACAAATTGTTTGTAGAGGGAAAAACATATAAACAGTGTGATTCAGTACAATAAAGAACAGCTTGTTAAAAATGTGCTTTTGGTGTATGTGGAACACAAGCTTTTCCTCTTTCTATCACGCCGTGGTACAGAATGCATTAGCTGAGGTTGCTGTGGGAGTTCCATTTTAAAACCCTGTTTTCTTCTTCCCATACAAGCCTGAAAATATCTTTTCAGTTGAAATTATGTGTGTTTTTCTTTAAGCCAAAGACAATGTTTAACAAAAGTTTGAATCAAACTCATGCACCTTTTAGTTTTATGGAACTTATGAAACTTATCAGGAACAGATCTCTCTGAAATGATTAGCTGCGTCACAGAAAATCTCTTTATTCTTTTTATTCCCTTACTTCTTTTTATCCAGCTCAAAGGAAGACAATGAGAGCTTTTCTATCTTTCCACTGAAACAGAATCAAACCCCATCCCTTCAGCTGAAAAATTGCATGTGACTCATTCTTATGAGCCAGGCCAACCTGTTGTTGCCATTAAAGTTGGCTTTAACTCACGAAGAGTTGAAGCGACTGAACATCTGTTTAGTACACACACAGTCACAAGCATTCACTGAGCATCAACCTATATATCTGGAGCTGCACATTGACATAAATACATCCCATGAATGTTAATTATGAGGCAGTGTTTCATTCTGAAGATCTATCACTGCATAAGCTTCCTTAAAAGAGTACAACTCTCTAAGCATCGAGACTGATGTGTTTGAGCCTGCTCCTATGGCTTCACTTGCCCGGGCAAGCTGGAGAGGCAAGAATGTTTTGAATAAAAAATTCAAAGCTGACATGCTCTGAATAACAAATAAATAATGTCATGCAGGTAGGGATGCAGTTCTGACTAGGAATCACCCAGCCACTGGGAATGGTTTGCATGAAGGGGAGAGGCACAGCACTGAGGCCGAGGGCAGATCGTGGAGCTAGGGAGGGACGCGGGCCCTGGAGCATACACCAGCCCTTGCATCTCCCGTCTCCCTGACACTGACCGTGCCGTAATTATGCCTCCCCTGCTGGGGGAGAATTTTAGAGTCTTTGCTAGGAGTCTGAGAGATGAACGGGGCTATCAGCCTTCTCTGCTTTCAGATAGTTGTTTATTAAGTCTTATCAGAGAAATAGAGCCACTTAACATGACCCAGACATAGCACAGAGCAGAGATGCAGGAGAATGCCCAATTATCAAGATTACACAGCCTTTTTAAAGGTAAATTAACCAATGGTCACTAAAAGCATACATTACTTTTACTTTTCCACCAATGGATAATAAATCATCTAGTCACGTAGACAGGAATTGCAGAATTCTTTATCCAATCATCCCAAACCACTTCTACTGCAGAATATGGAGTAGTAGAAGAAGAAGAAGAAGGTCTGGAGAACAACAACAATCCTCCATTTTGAAGTTTTTTGCTTTTATCTATTTACTACATTAACAAACCCAGATCTTCTAAATTTTTCACCCTGTGACAATCTTACATAATATTCTATCACCTAGTTCACACCAGTGTAGATTCTAATTCTTTCCAGAGGGTAGGCAGTTTTCTCCAAGGACGAAGGTCAAAAACAGTGTTGTCCAGGGGGGCAGAACCCTTCAAAACAGGCAGAGAAATATTCTCTGCACTCTGCGTTCCTACATCTCCCTGTGCCCCAGGTGTTCTTGCTTCCCAGGCAGCAGGATGAAGAGCAAGGCATTTGCCTTGAGTCACAGGGATGGGGTGTGGAGAGTGAGGGTGGATGGACAGAGCTGGATGGGGTGGCGGATGGAGTGGCCTCAGAGGCTGTGCTGCGGTCATGGCACTACTTGTGCATGTGGGTGCGGTGCTGCCTCCTCGCCGTGCCCGTCCCCTCTCCCCCTGCAGGGGCTGCATCTGGCCCACAGGCAGGGCTGGTGACACAGGCTGTGGGGAGCTGCCCTTCAGTGAAGACAGACATTTCGTCTGGACCCCTGACGTCAGGAGCCAGCAGGGCTGGTGGCTGCGGCTGGAGAGAGTGGGGCTACAGGCAGGATCTTGCCAGGCAGTTTGGCTGGGCTGGGGAGAAGGGAGAGGGGAGTAAGGCTCCCTTTGCTGCAGAGTGGGGATCACAGGTTTTCTTTGCAGGGAAGAAGACAGATTACATGTCAGATCTGGAGAAGGTGGCTAGAGGCTGGGATATAGAGCATCAGGGTAGGCCAGAGCAGGCAGCAGATGCCAGGAGCTGAACTCATACAGAGAGAAAGGGGAACGTGAACTGAAAATATTACAAACCACTGGTACAGAGAAAGTATTTTAGGGTCTTCTGTTCTTTCTTTTTATAGTAAAAAGGAAAAGAGGACAGACTCTGGAAATAACAGCCCACATATTCTCTGACAAAGGAACCCATTTCTGGCCACAGGCTAATGAAACGTGGAGATACTGGTGCAGGAGCTCCCGAAAGTCAGGGATACCACAGGATTTGAACACAGACTATATTTTCACACAGCAGTCAAGGTGGTTCATGGGAAACTTCTGGCCCATTCAGGAGCAGACTTTTCAGAGATTTCAGAGAAAAGCTTACTGTCATGAGATTTTCATCTAAATTTGCAGATGTAAGAGGCTGAGGTGTTTTATAGATACATTTTGAAAGAACATCTGAAGTTTGGATGCTTATGTATATGTAGCATCGTTCAGCTGGCTCTTCACTCTTCGCTGGCAGAATCACTGGAATGAGGAACAGCTTTTGCTGCTGTGTGGACTTGAGGAAAGCAAATGCGATCAGATTCATCAAGCTGCTCCCTTAGCACGGCATGAACTTTAGCTCTAGAGTTTCTGAGAACAGAATTGATCAGCCAAGTCTCTTGAGGATAGAAACCCTTAAGTAATTAGGAAGATGGCATTATTCAGAAGCCTTTGCTTTTAGTACCCTTTGCTGAACAGTTGGGTCTGGGTAATTATAGTCCCTGGGGGATAGGTTTCAGTGACTGACAGTCTCCAGTGATGCTTTGGCCCTCATCCTTCCAGCTGCACAGAGAAGTAAAACTGCACACAGAAGCAGTTTTTGTTTGAATTTGCAGCAGCAGGCATTTGTGTGTGTGTGTGTGCACATGAGTATGCCTGTGGGTTTATTCAGGTTTATCAGTTCCAAATATAAGACATAGGTTGTGTGCACATTTCCCTTATGTCAGCACCAATACCATTTTTGGAGTCTATGAGTAATTAATGTACCATGATTTTTTAACTCCTTTTTTACTGATAAGCTGCTCTGAAGTCTCACCAAGTCAAGTGAAAAATCCACTAATCTATATGTACCATATATGTACTAACCTATAGGTACGGAATACAGACCAAAGAGTAGACTTTTATTTACCTGTTTAATGGAAAGAAAAATGTTTGCCTAAATTAATGGACATGAAATTATGCAAGACTCCTGTATATGAGAAAATCTTTGATTTTTTAGCAATTATGTCATTCTCAGCACAACATGGATAGCTAGAAATAAGTATGAAGGGTTCTTCTGCTCTGCAGTTTACTACAAAGAGTTTTCATTTAGGGCAGAAGCAGCTAGGCTTCTTGTTTTGACTAGTCCAAAGTATCTCTGTATTTCTGGAAATTTCCCCATTCTTTTTCTGTGAAAAACCTTTGCGTTTCCACATATCTTCTGTTGAGTTATTTGGTGTTCTTTTTCTTTTTAATTCACAGTGAATTTTTAATTTCTTGGGTTACAAATATCTTTCTGATGTAAGATATTACCCATCAGGTTACTGGTGTGAATATCTAACCTGAACAGCAAATTAAGTGAGAGGATTGTTTGGATTAGAAGCTGTTCATTAGACTTTCTTTTCTCATGTTAAACTAGCATCTCTGGATTTTTTATTTAAGATTTTATAATATCCTTAACAGTGCAGGGTAATTTCTTACCATGAAGAAGTTCTAGATGGACAGATCGCAATTAAATGTGAGCTGTGTCAGGAGCCATTTTGAGACTCTTTATTTTAGGCTAAACTATCTGATTAAACAGTCATCAAAGTGAAACAAGGACTTGGACTTTCAAGAGAAACAAGGGCTTGGACTCATAAAGCAAAAGCCAAAAAATGCCTCAGAAATTAAGTCTGTGGAGAGGTGGATATTTGCTTCTGTAGGTGCCTCACAGACTTTTGTTGTGTGTGGACTTGGCATAGGGATGCATCAGGCAGAGGTAGCTGTGATCAAACCAGCCCTGGGAAAAATCCAGCCACATGAGTAAGTTATATTAGCTTAGCAAAGCAACTGGCTGTGAGGGCAGTGTGGCATTGGATGAATGCACCCCAAAGATGCACCCCATGATAGCATGGAGATAGGGAAAGTGAGGCTTGGCATTTTAAGGGGATGGAAAATTTGATCTGAAGATGAGTAGGTAAAGTGAAATACTCCTTCCTCAATTAAAGGCAGCAGCCACACATTCAGTCTTTCACAGGTACCAGCATTTCAGTCCATACACAGGGATGTATTTACATTCCTCTCTCTCCATGATCTCTATACTTCACGTGGGCAGCCTTCCCTTCACTTTTCTGTGGAACACAAGCTCTTCACACCCAAGACCATTTTGTGAGATTAACAGCCATCAGTACTGCCCAGTCAAACGCCTCATGGCTCCCTGCAGCACCTTTTGATCATGTAGCATAGGAAAGATGTGTTATCCCAGGGAATTGCATATGCTGACTGCTCAGCTTCCCACAATACCATTTTCTCTGCATCTATTTATCCCTTAATTGGTGTGACGCCACATGAAAGCCCATGCTCTCCCACATTTTCTCTCCTCATTGAAGATGTTCCCAGTGTATTTACGTCCTTCTTACAAACACAGCACAAAAATGCTTTTTTGCATTTGCTCTGCTGGAATGGTATAATCATGAACAAGGGGTGCTGGTTTGAAGCCAGGGCAACAGAGCAACAGGAATGGATGCTGTAGACTTTGGGCTCACAAACATGTGCTCAGTAGCCTTTAGGCTCACAAACATGACAGTTATTTGAACCTGATGGTTTCTGACTTTCTGAGACCATCAAACTCTAAGTTCATATTATGATGCAGGTCTAGCTAAAGACATTTTGTATGCATATGAAAAGTCTTCATGACGTTGGGTGTGGTGATGCATATTGTGGTGCTCGGGGACATGACTGTGGTCATTAGAACCCCCAGGAAAGACAAAGGACATCAGGAAAGAGGAAACACAAGTTAACAGAAGGCACTGTGTGGGCAGAGGATAGAAACATATAATCACTGACGTTGGAAAAGACCTTTAAGATCAAGTCCAACTGTTATTTGAGCACTGCCAAGACCACTGCTAAATCATGTCCCTAAGCACCACATCTACACATCTTTTAAATACCTCCAGGGATGGTGACTCCACCACTTCCCTGGGCAGTCTGTTCCTAACATCCAACTTAAACATCTCCTGGTACAGCTTGAGCCATTTCCTCTTGTCTTGTCACTTGTTACCTGGGAGAGGACATTGACCTCTACCTTGCTTTGATGCCTTGAAGTGGCTACCTAAAAACAAAGACCGGACAAAAAAAAAAGAGAATAAAAGTAGGTATTTATTTGAAGGCCTTCAAAGGTACACCCCAAGCAGTCAAAAAGATTTCACCCAAGATGGACACTGGATCACGGGTTCTTTCACACTAAGTTTGGTCCATTTGCATATCAGGGTTAATACTCCAATTATAACTTCAGTTAATGATGTAATTACCCCAAGTTTACCCCTCCTCTTCAGAGGCTTTAAGTTTACACATTTTGGGGCCTGGGACAACAAGGTGTCTTTGAAGAGCAAACCTAGAGAAGCTCTGTTATGTCTAACCAGCATCAGAGAACAGCAACTAACAGGCCACAAGAAACTTCAGAGTTACACACTAGGCAGTACAGGATTTGAAAAATATAAAAGTTAAAACCTAAGGCATCAGCTTCTCTGGACTTGCTCCAGCACCTCAGTGTCTGTCTTGTCATGAGGGACCCAAAACTGTACACAGGATTTCAGATGTGACCTCGCCAGTGCCAGGAGAATGCTCCCTTTCCTGGTCCTGCTGGCCACACAATTGCTTACACAAGTCAGGATGCCATAAGCAGAAAAGATCAGATCTATCTCCATGCCAGCATTTTTCTGTAGGTCAGGAGAAAAGAGAAACTATTTCTTCAGCTGCCAGGCCCTGCCTGAGTTTGTTAGCTGCTCGGATTGGTGTGAGGCACAGAGGCAAGTGCTCAAGCCTGCTCCTGTTCCAAGGAATCTTCCACTGCTGAGAAGACCCATACCTACACAATGCATAAGCTCTGAGGAAGCCCAGTAGATCTCCCTGATGAGTAATATTGTTGATTTGCTTGTACAGATGCTAGCAAACACCTTAAAACCTCACTGGGGGATCTCTTGTTGCCTCACTGTCGGGCTTAAGAGGTTTCCCACTTGCACATAAATTTGATTCTTTGCTTTTAGTTTTCTGTAACCATCCTTTCAGCTCATTACATAGCTACAACCAACAACAACACTAGACCAGTGAAAGTTAACCTCTTAACTATTTTGTACATCTTGTTTGGAATGTAATTCCCTGAAGGAATTCGACTTTCCATTTTAGAATACTGAGGCTGAAATACAGAAATTCTCCTCTGAACTATTCCAAGTCTCACCTGACTCCTATTGATAGTACCTTTGACCTAACCCACCAAAAAAAAGTTATTTATCCCACCCAATAGACAGTTTCTCTTGCCTATGTGAAAAGACTTAGCAGTGCCGGTCAAAACTGAAGCAGCTGCCTTAGCTTTTGCTCATGGCTCAGTCACCAGAGGTGGAACAAGACCATTTAGGTGCACTCTCAGAAGAAACAGCCACACTGCACAAAAAGCAGAGGTTTTTAGTTTATATAGGCATGCAGTAGAAAAAGCAGGACCAAACACTCTCCAGCCAAAGTGGGCAATCTTTTTTTTACTTACCACAAGATGGACCAAAAATTTATCCCACGAGACTGATTCTACTATTGAATTGTGGTGTCTACATCCTCTAGTAAGAAGTGGATTAAAATGTAGAAGATCGATAAATATAGTGATTTCAAGTGACCTGAAAACCTGGGCAGTGTGCAAAGCATTTTGAAGGACAAAAACCTATATATTGAAACAAATATATGGGAAAAAAAAATCCTAGGGGTTTAGTGTTACTAAATGGACTTTAAGTATTGCTGCTGTCTTTGCAGTAAATGACAGGAACTATGAAATTAATTTAAAAGACAGTATTTTCCCTGTCTGGATTAAAGCTATACTATCTCTGTCAACTTCCCTCATCATCTGTTTGAGAAGCAAAGACATCCTTGCTAATCAAACCCTCAAGGAGTAAGTTTCCAAGAACTACATACACAATTATCTCAAGCATGTTGTACTGCACATCCTAACCCCCAGCCACCTCATCTGCATATCTAAATGCCACTTCCTGTTCCTCCTGTATAAAATCAGTCCTGGCCAGACAGACACAGGAGAGGAAGGGTGCTGTTAAAGTAACTTCTCTGAGCCCAGCCATACGAGAACAGCTGCTGGCATGGGTGCTGGTGGAGGAGAGCAAGTAGTGACACTGGCCTTCAAGCCACAGAAGGAACTTGATTTTGCGGATGGTGATCTGGGCCATTATGCCACTCTTTGGTCATGGTCCTGGTGCTCTTTGAGGACCCATGTGAAGCAGATGCAAGACCACAGGTTTGCTGAGATATATGCAGGCACTGGTGCAAGCTGGAGGCATGGGGAAGGAACAGAGCTGTGGTCCAGCACTAGGGCAGTGGTTCTGCTTTGAGCCATCAGGGTGTGGGGGATCCCGATGCTAGGGCAATTGCATTGCCACACACTGGAGGCAATTTCAACAGCTGTGAGCAGCACCACACAGCTAAAGTTTAGCTGTTCTAACCCCTCTTTTCTAGAAGCTCGGTGCTATAGGTGCTCTCCCATCACTGTCCCTCTCACGCCTCACCTGGACGTTGTTTACACAGTACCCGGAATTTTACTGGAGAATCCTGTCAGCTCATGCTCCCTCCCGTGTGTGTTGCTGGCTGCTCTGCAGCCAGCCATGCTTTCATCTCCTCAAAACACAAGCGCATCTCCTGCCATCACCAGTCCCCAGGTGAGTCTCTTAGAGCCAAGGTCTGTATCTTTGGAGGGTCCTCCTGTCCCATAATGACTATGGGAGCAGTGGCTCTCTTGTCTGCATCATGCCTCACAAATGCTGTTCTTTTTCTCTTCAGAAAAAAGGAATATTTTTTTCTCTTCCTCCATTCTTTCTGCTACTCTTTATTCACTTACTCTGTGTTTGGAGGAGAAGACAGCAGAGGAATACAGCTGCATTTGAAAGGCTATGCAGTGTTATGAACTAGATCCAAAACATGCAAGAAAGGCCCTCTTCATGTCCCATCATTTTATGAAACCTCCACCAATTCTCATTCAGATATTTTATTAGGTTTTTAAGTACTTCTCATTTTAGTCTTTTAGCCTGGTACAAAGACCTTTAGCACCACTTAACTAGGAAAAAAGTGAATCAGTCTCTGTGGGAATCATCTTTCTCTGTCTTGTTCCTCCTATCTCTTGGAGTTTGTATACGACAAAATAGTCTCCCTTGCTATGCTTAAGATTCCACACACTAAAACCCCTCCATCATGTTCCAGATAGAAGAAAGGACTCCGAGTGGTAAGTTTTAAACTTAAATACTGTATGAAGCACAGGTAAAGCTGCCAGTGTTTGCTGCTATATGGAATTGTAATTAACTGTGCTTGTGCGTATGTATTTTCAGTGTTGTACTTATGTAAAGCTTCAGCTGAAAAGTTTTGCTCTTCTTTTTGTCAATTTCAAGTCTATTCTAGCATCTAAACTGATGAAAACCCTAATTTGATTCAAATAAGATGGACTCAACCTGGGATGAAAATTATTAACACCATATATATTTTCATCTCTTCAGGGACAAACAGTTTTCATTTACGTTAGCATCAGTCCAGCCTAATGAAGAAAGACTTTTTAAAAGTTTGTCTTCCTGCTTCTCTCTGTTCTGAGTCTTGTTATCATTCTTGTGGTCCAGACCTCAGGGAAGCACGAGGTCCCTTCACCTTTTCCAATGCTGTCAGTCACTCGTCATTACTACTTTTCTGCATAAACTGTTACAGATTCTGGACTTTGCTATAAAGGTACCTTATTGGATGTTGTGCACAAAAGGCACTGTACACATCACCAGTGAGTCCATTAGCAGGTGATGCCATTAAGATTTTTGCCTTTTCTTTTTTACCCCTGTTATACCCGTTATACCTTTTTACAGCTTCTGTATTCCTAGTGCTTTTTGCCTACATTCTTGGACTTGTTTGTTAAGCTAAGAGACTAAACATCTTAGAAGCTTCGTAGTTAGGGATCAGTGTGCCCCAGACCCCAAGGTCCTCTCCAGAACATATTCTGTAAACCAAGATAGAACCATCCAGGGGAAGGTTCCTTGGGGAGGGGGGCTCACTTGAGCCTCTCATTGGGGAATCTTTGATAGGTATGCTAATTAGTAAAGCCTATAATGTTATACCCAATGTTGGGGGGGATGAACACACGGGAGGAGAGAGACACAGAGACACAGGGAAAGACTCGGTGGGGTACATCTCGATGCACATGACCTGGACGTGTACACCTAAGGATCCTTAAAAATAAATACCAAGGTAAAATCCCTTTTCCCCTTCTAACCGTGTATGCCTCTTGATTTTAAGACCAGGAAAAGGCATCACAGGCACATTTGACCATTAACTTGATAAAACCCTCTAAAAGAGCAGTGCATAGTATTTAAATAAAACTGTGTAACAATAGAGTAGTTCCAGCAAGAGATGGCCGTCATTTGGCCTTGTATCTGTACAAGCCTGTATACACCACCAGCTCTGGCTGCTGAAGTGAGTAGTGATAAAAGATTTATTTTGAGACAGTACATTACCTTGAATAGCATCACAGTCCTGGGTACCAGTCACAAATGAATAATGGAAGTGCTTTTTCTGCCAGCAGCCTGTATATTTGTCTATTGCATCTCCTGCCAACAAGTTTCTGAACACTGTTTGTGAATCTAGGGCGTGAATTTACATAGAGTATGAATAGGTATTATTTACTATGGCTTGTTTTGTAGATGCAATATATTTTTATACTTTTTATTTCTTAAACCATATTTCTCAGAAACCAAAAAGCAAGCAAGCAGTCTTTCATTTGATTTTTAAGCTGATGAATGCAAAGTGACAAAACTGATCAGTCTTAAACTCCACAGTAAATCCTCTTTTGACTTTAGAATTTAATACCCTTACACAAGTGGTTTGTCCCTTTTGTATGCAAACTTGCACACAAGAATTACTGCTTCACAAAGGTGACATTTACAGGTTTGTGGCAGAAAACTTTTGTTTCGATCCTTTATCACCCAATCTACCCACTGAGTGAAGATCAAAAGGTAAGTGATGGTTTAAGTGAAGACCAGACATAGTTACTCTGAGGTGCTGTAGGAGTTGAACCCCCACCCCACTATTGACCAGTGTTTGTACAGTGTCTGCATCATCTGCCACATAACCAGGATGTAGCTGCATGATGGAGACTGGGGCTGCATCCCTTCATGAGACCTGAATCCTGAGGTGGAGGCAGAGGGGAAGAGATTAAGACCAACTGAACCTTGGCCTGTTTCCCATCTCTTTTTGAAGAGACTTATGCCTTGAAGGAAAGAAGGGAAAAGTGGTTCTTACTTGAGGGGACAGACCTTGGCAAGGCCAAAGAACAGGTTTGGGAACCCACTGTGTGCCCATGCCCCATCCTGTGCAGTCTGCACAAGAGCTGCTTGTCCTTGATAATTGAGACAGACAGAGACAGGATTTTTAGACATGAGTCTGACATATCACATTCCCTTGGCAATGGCCAGTGCCAAGTCACATTGACTTCTGATGTTTCCCTCCCAGTCTGGACCGTATCCCAAGGTCAACTCAAGGGGAAGGGACCATGCTTCTCACTTCTCCTACCCTGAGGAGCTGATCTCTGTTTATGCTTTTTTGTGAAATTACTTCCTCCCTAATTATTGCTGTCCTCTTGGAAGTGTGGTGTCTTTATGTCAACTGAAAGTTACTGTTACTGGAATCCCCATATTGTTTGAGTTCCTGCACATATTGCTGGCTATCAGTTTGATGACTTCAACTCTGACTTCCAAACCTGAAACACTGCCTTTCTGCTTCCTTTCCCTTGCCCATCAGCATCTAGTTTTTGGTCCACCCAAAAGTGAGGTTTTTTTCACTCACCCTCTGTCCCTTTCCTAAAGTCCACTCTGAGACCCCACCATTTTCACTCCTCCAACCTAATCCGCAGACAGGCCAGAGGCAGATCTAGAGGAGAGACCACAGGGATGGAGTGAGGAAGTGGCTGTCACTGAGGAAAAATCTTACCCTGCATGATGAGGCAGTGCTGTTGTCTGGTGAGGAGAAGATGCATGAATTTTTTTAAATCTCATCCTAACCAAGGCTGCCTGCAGCACGCAAGTCTTGTCTCCCCTCAAAAGCTTTTCTCACAAATGGAGAGCTGGTAGGTCAGGATCATGAGATGTCTGCTTTATTTGCCTAAATCTGCATAGCTTTCCAGGCTTCTGTGCAGCTGTATTGTGTCACTCATCTCCGCTGGGGGTTTTTTTTCTGTATGAATTTTGATTACACATAAATCAGCACAATATTTGAAGGAAAAATTGTAATGAAAAAAACCAACAAAACAGAGCATCAGTGAAGTTGACTGCACTGCCGTAAATTTCAGAATCAAATTTTACAGGACAGCGGATTTGTGCAAGTCTCTTGCTCCAGTTAGATTTCCAGTTTCAGTGAGTACTGTCAGCTGAGAAGAAATGTGTTAACAGTTCAGCAAATGCTGAATCACAGTGGACACCATATAACTAGCTTATGTCGTTCCAACATACAGAAATTGGCTGCTGTAATTTTCCCTGTAGTGACAGGTGACAGAGTAACATCAAGACACAACTATAATAAAGTCTAACTGAGAAGAACACAGGCTTAGGAAGTGCTAGATTTGAGGAGGGATTATAAAAGTGCTGCAGCAAACTCGTGCACAATCTTCATTCAATCACTGTGCACAGAGAAGAGCATGTCGCTGAGTATAGCAATGGCTCAGACTGCACAGCCGTGCCTGATGGCACAGAACAACCCAGCCTGCAGGCCAGTGCTGTGGATTTGTCTCCAGGTGCCTTTATATTTGAACTGCATATCTATGCTCCATATTGAAGAGCAAATGAGATGAACAGTTCGTGTTCAGACCATCTTCCTTAGGTCTCTGATCTAAACTCAAACCCCACTCACTGGCAACAGAAGAAAGTTAATGTTTGATGTCTCTATTTGCCCTGTGTAAAAGATGAGACAAAGTTCTTTTCCTTCTGTGAAGACACTGCTTCTGTCAGAGGAGCCCTGTTATGCTGTGGCAGCATGATCTGGCCTATCCCTGTTCCTGGAGGAGAATGAGATGCCTGCACCATCTGCGCTAGAGAGGCTGACTCACTCAGGCACAGGGAGGCCAAGGACTGCTGCAGCACATCTCACAGGTCACGACACCATGTAAGGCCAGTCACATCCTAAACTACACTTTAAACCAGCTCATCCTTTGGTCTTCCTATTTAGGAAAGCCCACCACAGAATTTTAACTGCTCTGATTCCATAAAATCTTTCCTGACTCCCAACTAAATATATTCCCGACTGAGAAATACTTGATGTGATCTGTAGGTGATGGTCAAGCTCATGTGGTTCCCCTGCCCTCTGCTTGCCCTTACCCTGCCAGATTCAGAGTTCTGGGCTAGGGGCACCTTGTGCAAAATGCCAGGGATTTCTGGGAGAGAGCTGATAACAAAGCTGTGATGCCCTGCAACAGGACTTCCCACAGATCTCTGGAAAAAGGTTTTTTTTGCTAGGACTCAGCTGGTGAGAGGGGGCTGCTGGATCCCTGGCTCTCCCTGCCCAGCCCAGCCATGAGGTCCTGCAGGGCAGTAGGGAGGTAGCAGGAACACCCTGTGGGTTGGGACAGCCTGTGACACATTCTGGAGAGGACAAGGGAGAACGCTTTGCACCCTTATCATCTTTGCACATTTGTCCGGGGATCTGGCTATAAAGACACAGATCTGTGTATCTGTTAACACATCTGGAGAGAAGAAAAAGATACATTAAATTCCCGTTAAACTGACAAAACAGCAGACAGCCTGCGTCTGCTGAGAGTCTGAAACAAAACCCGAAGCTACTCTATCCTCTATGCAAACTGTAAAACCATGAGCAGGATCCTGATCCCCCCTCCCAGTTTTACGCGGGGCTGCCACTGGGAAGCTCAGTTGTGCTGCTGCCACTGGTTTACTTAAAGGCAGTGGAGATCTGCATGAGATCCAGAGTATTTTTAACGGCTTAAAATAGGCCACAGCTTGGCCAGAAATCTAAATTAAAAATCTGTTTCCAAGGTTTTGGCCAGCAGCTCCAGCCGTCACAGTGGCGGGCTGGAAAGATGGGCACACAGCTGTGCACGGCTTCCCATGCCCAGGGCTGGACCATTTTAATTGGGGAAGTGTGAGGGAAAATGCAGGGCCAAGAACCCGTTAAGAAAGAGGAAGGCTTGAAAATTCTGGGAGAATGTGTGGGTTTGCATTTACAAAAGCTAAGCAGTGGGCTGCTGAGCCATCCTGGCCCTGTTGTTAATCAAGGGAAGCATCCCAAGAAAACAACCCCACAGCGACAGACACTGTAGAATTATTTTATTTGCCACAGGGATGTCCCATTTAAAACATATAAATAGAGTGAATGATGTGCAATGCCTGCCTAAGTTACACACTTTGGCTTTTGCATCTCCTTCCCAGTGTTGTACTCATAACTGAGCTCACTGTTGGCAGCAATTAAGTTTTGCCCACTTCCCAGAGTGGTGAATTTGGTCTGTTTATTGCTCTTGTCCTCTCCCAGATGCCTCCCTTAAGCCGTCTCCTTCAGGCAAATGTTTCAGGCTTCAGTATCATACTGGCTGACTTCAGCTAGAGGGAATGACTGAAAGCAATGTCAGGATATGGAAGGGACCAAATTCTGAGCAACTTGTTTTGGTTTGCTGTTAGCATTACAGATTTGCTGTTAGAATTACAGATAGTTCCGAGCTACCCGACTCTCACCACTCCTAAATGTGTCTTTGCTGTGCAAGGAGGAGACACAAGCGCACAAAACAGAGGTGCTTGTTTGTGAAGACAGCTCTAAACAAAAGCCCTGTCTCACCCATGTCCTTGTACTACCATGGCTATAGAAAGCTCTTACTGACGTATTTCAGTCATGTCATCCATTTGCCATTATTTGGGCGTAGAAGGAGAGGACTCATGTTCCCACTGCATGCCTGCACCATTAGAAATAGGTGCATGCATATTTGTGGAAATTTCCAAGGGCAATGCACAAGGTGTTTCCTCTTCTCTTTCATAACAAACGTATCTCTGGCAGCTCCCAGCCACAAAGATCAGTGTGAGAATCAAAACAGACAATTTTTAACTATTATATCCTTTTCTTTTAATAGTCTCAATAAAAGCAAAAAATAATAAATAATAAAAATCTTCAATAGGATGTAAGCAATCCTTATAGCATATAAGAAGACACATTTAAAAGTGCAGAACTGCTACAATTTATCTGCTTGTACAGGAAGAATCCTTGAAAAGCAATAAAAGTCTGTAAAATGAGCTCTAGTGTTGAAAAGTAGTTCAGTTCAAAACCTATGATTTATTTCCTGGAGAATTTCATCCACATTGGTCCAAATATTCAGAGGCGTGCACATGTATGCATCTAAATGCTTTTGTTAATATAATGTTTTTATGACTGAGTGTTTTTCTACAGAAGGATTCTGGACTGCTCCACCAAAAAGCTCTTTTCTCATCAAAGGAAATTGCGAAGATCCCCAACAGTATGAAATGTGTTTGCAACAATCCTTTATTATTAACTCCTGATGGTGCATCTGTTTCATTCTATTCAATAAAGTCTTTTATAGATTTTGATTCTTCTCTCTTGCAGTAGGCTAACGCTTCTTGCTGTCGGCTTTGGATGTGCACCCTTTTGTTCCCGTGTCCTTCTATGTGCTGTTGCTGCTTCTATCTAGTGATTGCTCTTCTTCCTAGCACTTGGGGGAGGATCAAGCAACCTACTTAGTTTTTCTTAACTTAGCTCTTGACTTTGTTTGTGCCCTTAGAAATATCTCTAGTATCTCCCTTTACACAACAGCCCATTTTCATAAAACCTGTGAAGACCAGTGGGGTTTACAGCAGTCACACCTCACACCTCAGACATATATCTGATTGCCTTCCATCTTTTCTTTAACATGACACTTCTTCTCAGCCTTCCATCACTTTGCACCATCTATTCCCTTTTCTGTTTTCGCATTATTACCTTTTCATTAGCTTTTAGAACTTCTGAGGAACCAACAAAATTTTTACCAGCTGTGTAACACCTTTGAAGGCCCCTGTGTTAACCTGTTTGAAAAGAACTTCATCTCCATCCCTGAAAAATCTGAAACATCTAAGGGCTCTGCACTTACCAACGGGTCTTCCTCCAGGAGGGCAAACTCCCTGCAGAAAATCCCATGCTTTCTGCTTCACTGCTAAAGTTATGAACCCGTTACCTGGGGAGAAAAATGTGGCCGCACTGACTGAACAAGGGCAGATCTTGCTGATATGGAATAGTTCCCACTCAATCCATCCCTCTTTAATATTGTGAGGCAGTCTTTTGAACAGGGCAGAAGTGTCTAAGCCTCACATATATCTAAATAAGGGTATTTGTCCTGAACTCCCTTATTGTGTCGTCTGGTTTGTCACTAATTCTGGGTACTTGACTGGGTCTCTTAGCCAGACCAACCATAGTGTTCCTTTCCTCATCTGGGCTTTGCCCAGGCATCCTATGCAGGCTTTTGGCATAGACACAGGCCTGCTGACCTATCAGCTTTCAACATAATCATGAATCGTAACTGTAACTGAAGGGGCCATTCGTACCCCGAATGGAAGGAAAGGCTGTTGGCACGAGAAAGATTAGCTCATATTTACCCCGTCCACAGACAGCTACATCACTTCAATGATGCTCAGTATCTCCACTGAAGAAGGTTATGTGCAAATCAAAGAAACCATTTACAAAGCATTTATAAAACTGTTCCAAGAGATTGTTATAAATCTTATGTCTTTTGCCCAGACAGAGCTGTGCTGGAGATGATTCAGGCCGATTTGACAGAAATGACTGTCAAGATCACAGCCAAAGTGGCTGTTAAAAAGCACTTTTGGCGAACTCCATTCCCTGCTTCTGAACTCCAGTCTCCCAGAGGCAGTGCTGCTACCCTTTGCCAGCACAACTGCTTCTTCCTACGTCACCACTACAACTCTGCTCTGGAAGTCTCTGGGTCAACTGCATCAAAGAAGTGGGAGATCGTTTTGTCAGGTTGCTGTGCTGTGGCCCCTCTCCTGCTCCCACCCTAGTCCTGCCAGGTGCCCTTGGCCCCAGAAAGGGTTGTTCATGTTCTAGCAGTGCATTTTGCATCCAGGAGAGCAGTGAAATCACTCCTTCCAGCAACCTGGAAAAAGTAGTCATGCCTGCACATTATAAAAAAAACCCAAATATGTATTTTCCAGTATTAACAACACTGACATCAAGTTTTGTGCCATCTTATAAGCTTTTCTCCTTGGTCTTTGTTTTTTTTTTTACCTTCGTTTGATGATGTGTTTTATTCCTTGAACCCCAGATTGCCTCAAGAAACTTCTTCTCAGTAATTCTTCTGAGAGTCCTCAACGTCATTCACAAGTGACCTTCCAGAAGTCAGAAACAGGCTCAAATACAGTCATTGACTCATGTTTTGTAATGAGTCCAGTAATTCATGCTCTTAATTCTTCCTCAATTCTTTTCATTCTTTCCTCAGTGCTCCAGAGCAATGTTAAAATCCAATTGCCTTGCAGGTGCTTTGCATAGACATGCTGCCAACAGCTTGTGATTGGACTTTGGGGAAGATGGAGACCACAGGCCCACAGGATTCACCATCATTAGGGAGGTTCACTAGAGGGCCAAGCAGTTCTGACAATGTGAGAAATGGCTGAGACTGCCAAACAATGTAATTGTGCTGGGCAACTGTGTAGACATGGATGAAAAATGAACCGCACAATTTGTCTTCTGCATATCTCTAGGAGCATTCCTGTCTTTGTGCAGCATTAGAAGCCATCCCTCCAAGTTCGGACAGAGGAGACCAAGGGCAGGATGTTTCTGGGGGTGTAATCTCAGACCCTCATGTAACCTGAATTTTATATTTGTTGTGACTGCTCTCAAAACATGTTTGTTTTTCAAGTACATTCCATTCAAGCAGCTTTCTGAAAATTAAAATGTATACACAGAGTTTTCAGCTTACCATAGCAAACTCCTCTTGCACAGAGAGATTGCAGCTCTGTGTCTGTGCATGTCCATCTGTGCCTCTCCCGTGTAAAATCATCCCTCCAGCCCTGACCCCAGCAGCAGCACCATGCAATCTTTTCTGTGTATTTTCACAAAGAAGCAGTGCCTCAGTATATCTGTGAGCAGCTGGTGAATCTGGGTAAAAATGCATGGTAAAAATGTTTGTGTTTTATGAGAGCACAAAGAAGCCTTAAGGAATAAGCTTGCAGGAATTTTTGCTGATGTCGTTTGTTTTATTGCTTCCTAATTGGAAGGAGGCCTTGTTATCAGCATTTATGTCCAATTGCACAGATTGCTCACCTGCTGTGAGGGAGCTACAGCTCCTTATATTTTAAGTCAGACCTGCTAATACTATTATTTTTTGAGGACAGTCAACAAAAATATCAGAGCTGCCTGAGGTTAATATGATGGTAGCTCCCTCAGCTTTAAGAAGCTTTGTGGTTACTCAGGGAAAATCTCCCAGTTCTTGGGAGTTTAAACTCTAGTTTAAGTGGATGTGAAAGAGACTTATGCCACTAAGGGTTATTTCAACAACAATGATGGTTTCAAGAATAAAGTCCTGTTTTCACTTCCCAAACCCTTCTGAGAATCTCTTCTGAAACCCCACGCGACTATCTGAGATGCAGTTGTGAAGGACTTTGGAGGCACTAGCCAGAACACGCCAATATCAATAACTGAGACTGACAAAAACGTGATTTTCTTTCCAGACATTCCCTGACGTTTTCAGCAGGATACAGTGAGACCAGGATCCCTTCAAACTGAGGCTGGGTGGAACACAGTCAAAAAAAAGAGTCCCTGCCCTGGAGGACGGGTGGATCTCTGAGCACAAGGCAAAAAGGAATGAGAATCAGTGATTCATCGCATTTCTTTGGACCTACTCAACTTTATTAGGAATGGCCCATCATAAGGAATGAAAGAAGAAGCTGGTTTTTGCTATGGAAAGGATAAAAACAAGGAAGATGATATTCTCAGCAACTGAAACAAAGAGAAAGTGGAAACTATTGTTTAAATGGTATCTTCTCAGAAACCTTTGTTTAATTTAACATTAATGCATTAATCAGCCTCTTTTTTTAATGGATTGTCCTCAGTAAATTTATCGTCCTTTCCCTGACGCATCCAGGAACATGCTGTATTTACATATTCAACGCTTATACATAAAATGGGAAATATGTGTTTACTAACCCATTACATTCCACTTGCAGAGTGAGGGTAATTCTTTTCTCAGTTATCAGGTTGATTGCAGATTTTTTGGCTTAGTTGAGTGCATGAGTGCTGTCTACATGTGTGATGGCAGAGCCTCCAAATAGAATGTGAAATAGGGAAGTGGCTGGAATTCACTGAAGATCTCCTATTCACATGCTTCCGTCTGAGACAGGTGTATCTGGAGGGAGTTATTTTGAGCTTAAGTTAATGCTGACCTCAGCTGAAATAATTTGCCCTCTTGCTCTTCCTCTGATACAGAGTCAAGAGGGAGTTGTCTGACTGCTGAGTGTGATTGTACACATCTGTCAACAGAATTGGAGATACGAATGCAAAACGTAGCGCTTGGGAGCGTTGTGTGGGTTTCCAACACTCCCTGAAGGACACAAGGACCATAAACCAGTGAATGGATTACAATAAAGCATAAATAGAGCATTTTTATCTGTGACAGATGTAATCCTGCTCCAGCAATGCTTATGTTACTTAAAGGAACAAGGTCGCTATCTAGGACCAGCTCTCTGAATTTCGAATGAGAAAAGAAGTCACAAGCTTTCTTTCCATGCGAGTATTTGTGAGGCTCCTTTGTAAGTGGTTTGGCAGCTTTGTTTGAAAGGGACCTGGCCATTACCTCTTGCAGGGCATGCCCTCCCCATGAGCACAATGTCATAGAAGGGACCACAGGCTTTCATGTATGTTGCCACCCCAAGCAGGGGAAGCCCTGCTTCGCTGCCCTGCTTCTCCACTTGAAACCTGCAGCACCACAAGCCAGCCAGGTAGTAAGAGAATTATGAGAAATAATGTCCCAAAGCCAAGAAGCAGGTGTGAGACATGCTTCTCACTTGCACAGACGTATGCTACAAAATGTTGCAACCTTTTCTGCATAATATCTTAATGTATAGACATTAGGCAGGACAGAGTGGAGAGTGCACATATGGAAAGCGTCTCCTATTTGGAGACAGGAGCAAGTACTTTCCCTTTAATGCTGGCATGTGCAAGGAAATACTGATATGCCAATTCCAAACTGCCAATCACAACCTGATGAAGAGACAATCTTGAAGACAGCAGAAATTTTAGCAGGCTTTAGGTTAGAAACAAGTTTCAAATTAATTATTCCCAAAAAGTGGCACAGCCAGATTCTGAATGACTGCATCTGGATTTCAGTGCACTGGTAAGTCTTACTGGTAAGTCTTTCAAGGGAAATGAACTGAAAAAGGAAGACTGGAAGTTTGGGCTGTGCAACACGTAACAAAAGCATATGGCAGTGGGGTAGCTCACTCCTTTGGACAGCCTCCAATGTACTCACAGCTTTTGAGTCAGGAGGAAAATGTTCATGTCGAGTAGCTGGGCAAAAGTAGCTGAGTGGAATATTCATATCAATAAATGGCCATATTCTAACATCTTTGTGGTGCTGGATTATTTTAATTTTCCCTAAAAGTAGACCCTGATGAACTCTAGCAAAATCTAAAGTCTTCTAGACTCTTTAGCCAGCCAAGAGGCAGTAAGGCACTGACTTGCCATGGCATACAAAATCACAGAGCAACTGATGGCTGGTGTCTAAGGAACCTTACATTGTATTACCAGGAAAATCTGGTAGAATTCAGGCAGGACAAAATAATTCCATCACGGAAAAGACAAATTGAAAGAACCATATTGATAAAGGTCTGGTTATCTGTAGATTTTTGAGAGATTCAGGCATTGAGATTCGGAATGACGCATCTATTAGTATTGAAGTGAGATTAGTAAGTTTAAAATTTTGACGGAAATTTTTTAAAAAGAAACAAATACCATGAGCACTTTCAATGTGATCTATGAAGTAACTTTTCATGGGAAGTTTCATTTCTCGAAACATTGAAAAACTAGACAAAAACTGTTGCAGAAAATGGGCATACATTGTCATAGCGATAAATTAGATGAACTGCATGGCACAACAGTCATTTTTCCAGGTCTGTCTCCATTCATCTTTAGCTACAGAGACATATCATACTGGTGTAACAATCCAGTAATTTTGTAGACTTGATCTTTTGACACAGACACATAAATATACCTCCACAGATTCCTCTCTTTCTTTCAGCCATTGCAGCTTAGATTTTTATACAGGTCACAGCATGTGCTGCTGTTCTCTTCCCAGCTGGGGAGATGATCAGTGACTTCCAGGTCAAATAAATTCAGCAGGGTCCGGCAGCAAAAATAACGTACTGACGCAAATCCCTGCACGTTTATTCAGCTGCCATTGAGCCCATGCTCAGGCTCAGTCCCATTGCTTGTACTGCCCTTTCCAGATGTATGCCTGCCAGGACAAGAAATGGGCACTGGAGCAACACAGCCTCCAGATGTCACATTTCTCCCCCTTTTCTTAGCCTTTCACTTCCACTGGTCAGATCCCAGATGTGAAGTCTTGCGCTTTCCCTCAGTGGTACCCAGAGAAGCAGAGAAGATATTACCAAGGAACCACATAGCTTTATCACTCTCCAAGGAGTCAGAGTTATATGGTTCCTTCCCTTTGCATATTGCAGAGCAAGGACAACTTCCAAAATAGGAGGTTTCTTCCCTCATGTCTATTTATTAAAGATTAGGTTTGTGCAGCATGAGCTATAATTTATGCATTTTCATGGAGGTATTACTTTTACTGACTGTGAAGTTTTGATGCAATGAAAGAGGTAAACCTTGCCATACTCGTCAACTGCACATGCTGCTTCCCAGTGTATCTTTAGCAAGTGACATCTTAGTGGCTTGTAGGACAAGGAATTTGTGAAGGATTGTTCCTTCAAGGGCAGCTCCCAGGTAGGCAGTAAAGGAAGGTGTGACACATACTGGTTTTGAGGAACAGTCTCCCTGTCCCCTTCCACCCATCCAGAGCAAAGTACACTCACGCATCTGCTCATACAAGCCAGCCTATACCTTGTTTTCTCTGCTGTGAGTGTCAATGCGCTGAAGTCATCCCATAACTTGCTGTCATTTATAACCCTGGTGCCTCTTTCCAGCTCCTGCCCGGGAAGGAAGGCTCACTGGACTTGCCACAGTTTGTTAATGGCACAAAGTGTTTGATTTGCTCCAAGCACGAGGGCATATTCAGTACAGCCAAGACAAGCTGCAAAATTCTTCTGGTTTTTTCCATGACCTGTCATCACCTGCCTTCTAGCCAAGATGTGGTTTGGAAGAATCAGTGGGTAAACAGCATGTGGAACAAATTATATAGGGAAAGAGCAGAAATCCAAAGCAGTGCTGCACGCCATGCTGGCTCTTGTGCAGGGATCTTCTTGCTGGTCTCTGCGGGCAGTTGGGGAACAAGCAATGTTTCTTTTATTAACATTACCCTGTGCTCTTCTGTTTTATCTCTTAACTGTACCTGCTAGTAAGAAGTGATGATTTTAACACACACGGCATGAAATCAGGTTTTGCAGTGGGAATAAAAATTCACCTCTCAGAAGGAAAACTCCAAGCGCATGCCAGATCTCCTTTAGTTTGTTTTCTTTTTGTTGCCATGTGGTTATGTAGGTAACACAGTTGCATGTAACACAGTAGTGATCAAACTGTCACAGACAGCTTTAAAATAAAATATTTTTTTCTTCTGAATGATTAAATTTCTGTATTTTATTTTATGAGCAATGAAAGTGCTTTTTTTAGCTTGGACAGATAAGACAGAGTTGTTTTCTTTCTAGTTCCTGTATGCCAGAGAAAAGAGTTTAATTTCAAACAATGTGGAACATTTTGGTTCAGAATTACAGCATTAGAATTTAAACTAACATTTTGTTAAACGCTATACATTAAGATCATCATCTAATCTGTAAAATCCACTTTAAAACTCACTTAAGCTAGTTAAACTGCTCATCAGTGGCAGTATGACAGGAAAGAGGAAAAGAATAAAATCATCTGTGCCTGATTTCCTCTGCCCCTGTGCAGGGAATCAAAGCCATGAAGTTTCCCATCACCACCTCACTATCAGGTAACACTTCCTTCCCCCTGCCAGACACATCACAGCAGGGAAAGGGTCCCGACAGTCCCTCTGTGCCTTGCTCCATAGCAGGGAGGGAACTCTGCTGAGATAGATTGTCAGGGACCAAGTTGATGCCAGGGTGGGTGGGAGAGATGGGATGGAGAACCTCTGTAGGCCAGGATAGGGGTCTTGGAGAGAGGCACCCAGCTCCATGCTGCATATGTCACTCAGGAGAACAGGGCTGGTGGGCAGGAGGTGTAGTCCTAGCCATGCATCCAAAGGGCTGCATGTGGGGGATCAAGGGAAGAACATCTGGTGCAAAAGGAAGGAAGAGGAATGGAAAGAGAGGTCTTTCCCACCATTGCTCAGGTGCTGTGCTTCCGGATTCTTATTTTTTGCATGACTGCTGGGGCCAAATCCTGAATGTTTTTCCACAGAGAAGAGATGGGAGCTGTCTATGCTTGACTATCAGTTCCCCCACCCTGAGCTTGCAGTGTCCTCAACATGTGCTCATTTACACAGGAAGTCAATTAAGTTGCTTAGGAAAGGTGAAAATGCTCAGCTAAGATGAAGTGCTGGTCTTTCTCGAGATTCAGCTTCTTCCTCGCCTGGTTAGAATCGCAGTGGGAGAGTGACTTTCTCAGCCATGCTCAGTGGTATGTCTGCAATTGTTTCTTAACCTCTCTCTACCTCCAGGACCCTGAGACCAACTAATATTGGATCCCTGGGGAGGACTTGCTCTGTGCAGCTGTCCTTTTAACCTTTTAATGCTCTTCCAGTTTAAGCAGTTTGTGGCAAGACCCAGACTTAAATTGCAGAAAGCAGATGTCACAAATGGCTTTTCAATATGCTCTAGTGATGCCTGGAGCTGCTGACAAGTCCTGTAAGGGTGAGTTTAAAAAGAAGATTTTAGTTTGGACAAGCTTTAAACTGCTTTCCCCTAGTTCAGCATCTGGTCTCACATGAGTGATGAACTGACGAGTACAAAGAAAAAAGAAAAGTTCTTTCCTAAAGAATAGGTTCATGGCCAGTGAAATTCTTTGCTAAAAGATAAAAGTAAATGTTATAAAGATACAGACAAGTCTGAAGAAGAGACGAAGCCTCCTTCTATGGCAATTTTCAAAGAGAATCTAAGAGAAAATGTGAAGCAGGGCAGCTGGCAGATACAGATTACTGCTGTATCCCTCCTAAGCAGTCCATGGAGGCGACTGCCAGATATGGGTATCTGGGTAAGACGAATGCTCCCTCCAATTGGTTGTGACAATTCCTGTCTCCAGGGATCTTTGATGGCTCAGCCAGGAGAGAAGGAGCCTTCAGAATGCCATCTGGAAAAGGCACTGCTCCTGCAGCACTACCATCACCAAAACCAACAAACAAGAACACACTTACGAAAAAATGTGCCTCTTTGGTGCTCAACAGCGGAGTGGCAGAGAATGCAATGGAAAAATCCTCCCTCCTGTACTGTGCCACATGCCTTGCAAGCATTGCCACAAAAATTCTCCATCAAACCCTCCACGCTTTAATACAAGGAAGAAATGTGACAGAAATGCTTGGAGGCAATTACATATTTTTTGTTTATTACTTTCTTCATAAGTGTGTTCATCTCGGTGTTAATGTCTGTGATTGATTATTCAGGTTGTATTCGTCTTTTAATTATGGGAATGTCTGAATTTTATTTTACAAGGAATGTTTTTCTTTCTTCCTCTCCCTATTTTCCTCTTTCCACCCAAATTTCTGGAGATGCATGGGGTTACCGGTCTGCAGCTAGTGACCAGATGTTTCTATTGTGCTTATTAAATTTGATATTTTATTTTTATATTTTTAGATTGACATTTATATAAATATTGATATTTGATATTAATTTGCTAGGCATGATCCTAGGGCAGAAGTCTTGTTATTTGCCTTTTTTTTTCCTGAATAGCACAAATCTTGTTGCAGACCAGTCCAGCCTAGGAATATCTTGCTGACAGATCTGTATGTGAAGACATAAGTTTTTCCCTGCCAGCTGCTGCTGATTCACTGAAGCTGTGTTTGTGTCACCAGATCCCAGCTTGTACTAAACACAATGGAGAAGTGAGGATGGGGGACAAAATTACCAGTCTGCCACTTCCTGGTGTTGGCATGGTCTCTGCCACCTTGGGAGAAACAGCACCACAACACGTGTGACTCAAGAATTTGGGGCCTGCTGAAGGGATTATACTTAACAATTTTGGGTAATGCAGATCCAGGACTCAGAGAAGGACACAAAGTTATACATCTGTCCATTACCAGCAGAAAGAGGCAAAACCTCTCCACAGACATACATTCCCCCAGTCTCCAGAGGGAAGACTTGTTGCCTATCTTCTTGGTTTTGTAGGGGGACCCAGCTCACACTGCACTTTCCCACATGAGCCCCTGGGGCAGAGGGAGGACACCCTGACACCTGCACCCTGCTCAGCAGCTCACAACTGCACCCAGGCACCGCCACCTCAGGGGCCAGAAAGCACGGCAAATTTGAAAGCATACAGCTCACATGTCGGGTTCGGAGCAGAGGGAAAGTTGGGGATAAAAGGAGATGAAGTGAGAATACCTCCACATTTGGGCAGGCTACCAAGCAGGGGAAAGGAGCTGCAGGCTAACAAAGGGATCTGGGTGACAAAGTGCATAAATGCATTGGCACAAGCAAGATAGGTCTCCTTTTCCCTGACAAAACCAGACGTCTATCCCAAAAGGATACAGTTCTGTACCTTCTTCCTGACTGATGCTCTAAGGCTGCTTGTTTATTTATCTTTTGAATTCAAAATCTCTAGGATAAACACCAGGTAGCCCACAACACTGTGTTTATCATCGCCTCTCCTGTGAGCAGATTTCTTAATTGTCTCGAGTGATGGCTGTATATTGCACTAACACTCCTAGTCCCCATGAGACCTCACGCTTGCCTGGCTTTCCTGCAGGGGTTTGCTCAGAGCAGATGGTTTTGGTCTCAAAGGCTGCATTTTTTTCTAGCAGGAGGAACAGTTATGGCCCAGCAGCTGAGCAGTCCCCAAGGCAGGTGTGGGACTGTCTCTGGAAAGAGCCTTCTGGCAGGAGTGGGAATGGATCATAGCTGGGGCTTCTGCCTAGCAAGAGAGCAGAGGCCCACAAGACAGGAACAAAGCACAGCAGGCTGAGCACAGCTCATTCCCGCAGTAACACATCTGAACCTTCAGTTTATTTTAAACAATATTTTGCAATAACAAAAAAACCTTGATGAGTTCTCACTCCATCTGAGCACTTCACCTTCCTATCTTTCACAGCAGCGTTAGCTAATCAGGCAATTTTTATGTAAAACAATGAACAACCCTTTCCCGGAATGATTTTCTGTGCTCCTGGTGCACTTTGCTTTGTTATATTGGACAGCACTCAGAGACACAATTATACCCACTCTGCAAATGAGGAAGATGAGATACAAAAAAGTTATGTGACCAGGTCAAGACACAATCACATTCACAGAAATAGGTAAGAAAATCCTGACAGCTGTATAAGGTCGCTTGTTCTTTTTTTGTGACACCAAGAGTAGCTCATTCCCTAGCACACTGAATGGGGTAGGGACATTTATTACTGGTATAGTTTGTTTTCTGTACTTATTTCTTATAAAATGAGCACTAACAGAGGTCCACTAGTCTTGAGAAGGCACTGTGTAAATAATTATTTAGCCTATTATCAATGGTTATGGTCATGTGGGCACATACATATTTGTACATCTGACATGAACTCTGCATATGGAAACGACTTTGTGAACACACAAAGCAACTGCTTTTGAAGTGTCATATTTTAAGCCATTTTTTTTAAAAAGCAAATGTCAAAGGAATGCCTCCTCAAGCCCCTAAAAAATTCAAGTGTACATATTTTGACTAATCTCTTGCCAAAATTTGTTTTTAATTGGCTTTTTTTACATTTAATTACCATATATAAATGCAGAAATACAAGTCAAACCACAAAAATCCCCCTATTTTACTTCACACTCAAAATAAGTTACAGTAAAATCGTCAAATGCATGTATTTTTTAACAAATTTGGAAGCCTTCTGTCTTGAGCAAGGATAGTTACATTTTTGCCTTGAGACCACTCTGCAATAAAGCTATTATCCCAAAAACCTCCTATTCTTAGATTAGGGGAAAAGCTCAGTGAGATTCTCTTTCTTAAAAATAGTAACAATATGTGCTCAGTAAAGCAGCAGGGATGACCACAATGGTTTCCAACAAAATGATCTGACTTGTATGTGGCAAAGTATTTCCACCAACATTTTGGAGACAAAATGTTCTGGGAACAAGTTTGACCTCCAAATTATACGAACTCCAGACTTGAAATGCCTTTGGTGCTTACCATTTCAATGTTCCTGAGACTCATTTCAGGAATTCCAAAAACACCTCATCCTCTTTGGCACACTGGGAATTAGGGATGCTTTCTGAAGGTTGGGCTGGCAACATCTCAGAAATCAGTTGCCTGCTGATGGGTTGCCACATCTGATCAATTGATTCTGAATTTTTTAAGTCCTTTTAATTATGAAGCTCTTACCCACTTGATCCTGCCACTGTCTACAACATACCCTACCACTAACTTTAATGGCCTTTGGAGTGACCCAAGGGAGGGGGTTCTGGACCTTAGTACAAGCCTGCCCTCAAGGATGGAAAGACACAGCCTGTCTGTGAGCACATTAGAGGTTTAACACTTTGGTGGCCTGAAGGCAAATCTTGCTATGGAAGGTGCCATCCCATGGCTCTGTTGTAAAGGATATATGGAGTGGAGGGCAGTGGGATGCCTATGATGATTAAACCAGTGTCCTGAGAAGCAAGAAAGTACAAAATTGTGAGACAGGGGCTTTAAAGAGGGGTGATACAAGGCAACCTAGATCTACACAAGTCAGCAGCCACCAAAGACGCTGTTAAGTGGCTTGTCTCTGACTCCTCTTTAGACCTATTCCTTTCTGTTCAGCAGTCACAGTGAAAGCCTTATACAAACGTGGGCTTTAAACTGGTGATAAGCAGTGGTCACCAGCCCCACGCAGCTGTCCTGGCAGGAAGAGAAAAACCCCACAGTTAGAGGTAGCAGTCGCCACCATGGCTGGTGGAGCGTGCCACATGCAGATGGAAGGGAGTGGCCTTAGTGGCATTCTTGCCTTGGAGTGGTGGTTTAGCCTCCTGCCTGACACATGGATATAAAAATAGGCAGCCTTTCCTCAGGGCCTCACTAGCAGCGGACTAAAACCTGCTCCAAGCCCCAGAGTATTTATTTTTTTTTCCCCAAGGCTTTAAAGGTTTGTTAGTTGTCACATTATGCTGCATAAGAAGTGTAGTCTTCTAGCGACAGGACAAAAACGTCCTGGGTGACAGATAAGCAAGCTTGCCTGCTCCATCCTCCCCATCCTTTCTGGACAGATGAGTGTGTCTCTAAACCTGTCTCACTCTTACCATGCATGCAGTAGTCTGCAGGAAGAGAAAGCTTATCTTCTTGCTCTGTAGTGTCTCCACTGAAATTAGTGGAAATGAGTTTGAGCCATGGGGTCTGACAAAGGTTGCAGCAGGTCCTTTCCATTACTTCCAAGGTGCGGATTCCCAGAGTGTAACACAACACTGTGAATGGTGAGCAGAATCTCCTCAGGGTGGGGGTCCTTGGAGGAATTACTTGCAGCCACGCTGTCCAGCTGTTCTCTGCCATCTGTGAATTAATGTGACATCTCACCATTTCCAGCTCTTATTTTTCATCCACAGTCTTGCAATAGCTGATAAATTAATGAGAGTAAAGCTGTGGAAACAAAATGTTACCTGGAGAGTTGAGAACTTCTTTTAAGTTGCTTCCTTTTTTTCAACAAACACATTTCTGATTTTCACAAGAAAACAAACAAAAAAACAAACTGCAATCAAAAATGGCATTTGAAAAGAATGCAACCTTTTGTCTGGATTTGTGGATTGTGAAGCCTGTCTGATTGTATGGGGGAGAGAATGGCAGTTGTAGAATCAGGAAGAATGCAGCTAGACAGAAAAAACAGCTCAGACTTCCTGGGAGAACTTCAGGGATTTTGAGAAATAAGTCCATTTCACATTGATTGCCCTCTCACAGTGGTTTTATTTAATGCTACAGCTACGTCTGTTGATCCAGTGGCTATCTTGTCTGGCTAACTGCTTAATCTCAACCTAGCAAATGTTGATTTGTGGAGTCTTAGCAGCAGACGGACACCTTTGTTTCAGTAAATATTTCTTACAGTGTTTGTAGTGTGAAGGAAGGGACACTGAAGGAATCCAGAAAGCCAGAGATTTGAAAGACTTCACAGGTTACTCACGGAATAGATATACCATAAATCTGACTGAAGCTGGTGTGTTACCCACTGTAGCCGCTGCAGGGGCCTATCTGCCGAGGTGCCCCACAGGCAGATTGTGTTGCTGAGCTGCTGGACATCTGTGTTGCATCAGGAGGGATGAAGAAAAAGTGGTACAGAGCAGACAGGTTGCCCAAACTATCTGCTCCTTTTGACCTTTGACATTCGATCAAAACCAGTTTGCTTAGACATGACTTTTTTTATGGGAGTCTGGCTGGACATATTTATTCATTGCGCTGCACTCACCATGCATTTCTTCAAGAGCTATGCAAAAAAGGCATCAGTGAATAGATAAAGATATATAGACAGACAAATGAGAACTGATTATAATTGCTTTGGTATATTTTTTCACTCTTCAGACTTTTAAAAAAAAGGATTTTGAAAAAAACAAGAGAAATAAATCAAGATGTGAAGGGGAATTGAAATCTCATAGTGGAAGCTATCAGCATTAGCCTTAGCTCAAGCAAAATGCACCATAACAACAGCCAGAGAGTCAGAGAAGACAAGAGCTGGAATGCTGCCCTCTTTGCACCCAAGAGCATTCCAGATCCAAGACTCTAGTTCCTCAGTAACTGGTGTACCGCACCCCTAGGACCATCAGTACAGGAGATGGCATCATTTCATACAACAATAAAGGTCTTGTGGCTCAGAAACCCCGTTTCCAGAAAGATAAAGACAATTTCTGGGTGGGGTGTGTATGATCTTAATTCCAGTTAAGATATATATGGGGTGTGAACGTTGCTCTTTCAATAGAAAAGCAGAAGTAATCATAGCTTAAGGCTAAAGCACTGATATTCTCACTACACAGCAGTCATGGTCCATAGACACACTGGGTATCACCAGTTAAACCCATGTAGATTGGCACATCCATGAAGCAGACAGCTACAAAGCTGGATCCCGAAAGCAGGATAAGCTGTTGAGAGTTCCCCTGGTCAATAGAGGCATGAGCACCTTTGTGGCGTGTGGGCCCCCACACTGAGTGTGCCTCAGTTCAGCGTATCCCAGCCACTCACAGGGAAGAGCAAGCTCCCTGTCGCTGCACAGGCCATACCTGCCATGTGTGACCGACTGGTGGAAGGTGATTTCAAACAGCAGAAGTTGTTCAGAGACCAAACACTGTTTCTAAATCACTTTTCTGCTTATAAGCAGGTCACATGGGTTCCACCTCAGCATGCCCTCCCTCTAAGAGCCAGGGAGGCTTATTTCAGAGAGACTGATGATGGTTCTTACAAGTGGCTGAACTTGCCTTACTACACCCACGAGCTGGCCATGACCCTTTATTCTGTTGGAACTGAGGCAGATTCCTTCCTCCACCTGTCCTTGCTGAGAACAACCTCGAGGTGTCCAACGGTACCACAGTCGGGCTGTGTTCGTCATTCCCTAATGCAGCTGACACCGTGATACATTTTCTGTCACACAAAATTTAGAGGCACATTAACCTGCTTGACAGGAACAGTGAGTCACAAACAGCTCCTGAGTAGAAATGTCCTCGCTGTGGAAAATGTTTCAGGATTTTTTTAGGCTGCAGTTCTATATACTTACTGATTACATTCATAGTCCCACAGATATTCCCTGCCCCCCCCCCCAAAAAAAAAAAAACATAAAAATACATAACCTTCCTAGGAACACAACTGATTTTGTTGCCAGAATTTTCTAGACATTTCTGTCTTCTTTAAGCAACCAAAAGCAAAATCAGCTTTGAGACACTCTCTTAATGCCCACTGTTTTGCTAGTAATTTCAGAATTGTTTGGTCTACATCATGAGGCCTGGTAGTGGCCAGTACATCTGCTCCAGAGTCAAATCAAGAGTTAAGAAAAAATTACCTTTATCTGGCTGTACTTGTATATGCCTGTGTGTCCTGCAGAGTTTCCAGTGCTGCTGGCACTGGACTTGGATTTGTTGCCACCCTTAGCTGTGGAGGGGCCTGGCTTGGCAGCTTTGCTTTTTGCAGCTTGGCAGAGCAAGGGGGCAGAGGACGTGGTGCCCTGGGGTCCTGGCTGTGGCACAGTGCAGGGACTCCAGCCAAGGACTGGCTCTTTCCCAGCTGGTGCACTAGTGAGACATCATCACTCAGCTGATTTCTGACAGGCTTCCTTAGAGACAGGTCACTTCCTTCAAGCCCTGAGAGGAGCCTTGGAGTGATTTGAGCATACCAGGCAGCTTGGGAAGAGCAATTGGTACTGGTTATCTTTAGTCATTTGCTTTAGAGGAGTCATTCCTAGCTGGTGGTGATGGGTATTGTCAGAGATGTTTGAAATCAGAGTCAATAGAGTCACTGGTATCTTTAAATTGAAACTGACCATAGTTGGAAAGAAATCTTTCTCCAAAATCTCATGTTTCCTGGTTCAGTTTCATCTTCTAGCCAGTAGTGTAGCCAATCCACATTAATCACTTCTTCCTTTCTCTTGCTCTCTCTCATTCTATGTACTTGTATGGCTCTTGTCACACTCATATCTAAATGCCTCTCCCTCAAAGGAATTTAAGAGTAAAAATAACTATCTCCTTTCCCAGGCTGGAAAATGCCTCCAGTTTATAGTTTCCTAAAAGAGCGCTGCACATACTTTATCCCAAAGAACTCTTTTCTTTGACATGTGTATATGACAGGAAAGTTACATCAAACAACAGTTGCAGGTAATAGGGAGAAATCCTAGGACCTGGGTCTGGTCCTAGACATAGAATAAGAATGTGATCTCTGTTATGTTTGTGTAATCTTTAATTATGCCACAAATTATGCTAATGAAATAAATATTTACCTGCAGTAGTGCACCTGCTTAATTCAAGTGCAGGATGTTTTGGAATGCATTAGTTAATGCTGTAGGCCACTATGAAGGTATAAAATGCTATGTCTGTGCTAAGTAGTGGTAGTAGTAGTGGTAGCATTAAATCTGAGTTGAATAATGTAGTAAGGATGCTGCAGAGCAATTAAAAAGAAAGAGTTTCTTCTAGTTGTTTGGGGGAACAAGCACAGAATGATTAATGCCTCCTATAAAGAGCTAGCAAATCACTAACTGATGTAGGGAGATAAGTATTTATTTCTTGGCAAAAAACCCTTTTATAGATAGCCCTATCCATTAGATACTTCCAATTAAATTGAACAACACATTTGTTTTTACAGATTTTTTACTACTTGTTACTGATGCTAACAATTTCTATGGAAGGAATTGTCAATCCTAAGTACTTGAAAGTAGTGCTGCTATAAAGAAAAGTATTTCTCTATAAAGCCTGGTAAGGTCTTGAACAGAAATATCTGGAGACATTTGGAACTACACCTCCAGTGCAAGTAAGTGCACTTTGATCAATTTATACCACCACTTTTCTATCTTTACAGTCATTTCTACCTTGTCACCCCAGATTCTTGCGGAATAATGCAGGACTCGATGATGTACCCATGTGTGATCCCATGTATCCCAAATGAAAACCTTCCATTGACATCAGAAGCATATACAGGGTGGGGACAGGCTGGGGGGGGATGAACACAGGACACAATGAAAAGTTAGTCTGTGTAGCCAGTATTTTGTACCAGCAATGACACATTCTTCAGAGGAAGGTGCATGTTTAAAACAGTATATTCAGAGTGGCTGAAGAGAGGCCTCTAGCTTGGATTTTTACTGACTGCAGCAAGTGATGAGAAGTTAACAGCCCAATTAACAAATGCTTTTCATCACCTATGTATAACAAGAGCCAAAAATCCTTAGAGTACTTGTTTAGAGTAAAACATGGGTGGACTATTACACACTATTTTATCTATAATGGAAATCCTATTTGGAAGAACGTGCTTTGTGTATATGACCATTTGCTAAGAGAAAGCATACAGCATATGGAAGAAGAATTTTCCTTAGGTTTCTCTGATATGTAGATGCCTGCTTAGTGGAAATATACACTGTTTCTAAGGCGGCCAAATCCCCAGGTGATTCAAATTTGAAGGATACAACTGAGCTGACTGATGTGTGTAAGAGTGCATCTGAAATGAAAGAGCTCATCCTGGAGAGCTTTGCCATGTATTCCTTTCAGGGAAGGCAGGGAAGAACCTGCATTATTCTCTGGGAGTGCACAGCAAGCTCACCAAAATTGAATTAAACCTCTGAAAGCAATCTTTAGCCTGTTATATCTAAGTGGCTGAACCCTGTGTGAGGTTACATACAAAAAGAAGTTATTTTGCATCAGCAAAGCAGATCAGATTTTCATATTTTACTCTTTGTTGTGACCTCGGCTATGCATAAAATGTCAGCAGGTGAGAACTCATTGGGGCTTGCTCCTTAGGCAGAAATGAAAGGAAGTGTGTGATAAAACTCTTGATTCCACCATTATGTGGGAGAAGACCCTCACAACCCACAATCCCTCATTCCTGCGCATTGTGGCTGTGGGCCAAAGCTCTCTTAACCTCTTCCCTTCCTTAGATCACTTTTAAAATTGACATAGTGCAAGGCATTTTCAGACTGGGCTTGAGCCTTAGTTAATGTTGGTTCAGGGTCCTTGATAAAGTGAGGTTTTGCTATTTGCTACTGAACTGGCTTGATGCAATAAATAACAGGACTTTATCAAAGAGTGAGGTATAGTCTTGAAACTCTCCTCAGGACTTGTCTACCTGAGACCATTAGCATTTCAGTCCCAGGAGATTGATCCACAGTCCTTCATGGCTGTTGACCTGAAGAAATCAGGGTAAAGCAAAGCAGGCCCAAAGTACAAGGACAGCTAGGGTGGCATGGAATTATTAGTATACTTATTCCTCAGCATCTGCATTTACTAAGGCTCTTACTGCCATGCATCTCTCAGAGAATTTTGCCCCTCTCTCAGCTCCAGCCATTCTCTGTATAACCCAGGCTTGCTAAGAGGACCCTGGCAGCCAGTTCCCGTGCCAGCTCTTGTGGTGGGACTTCACTCCACATGAAACCGCTGGGAATTGCTTTTTTTATATATTTTCATGTCACAAGTGTCCTGTGCATCTGATCCTGTACCAGCAATTAAACCAAACTCAGCAATGAGATCAGAAATCATTTTGCTTCAGCATGAATACGTTTGTTTAATATTTCTATGTATAAATATTCCTTAAATGCATTCTGACTTGGCTTCATACAATCAAGCTTGCTAGTTAATAAAAACTGACTCCCCCAAACCTTATACTTCCTTAATTTAGGAATGCTCTGGTGTCTTTAGGGGGTGGGGGGCTTGCTGGCACCCAGGGTCTCTCATTTTGGGTGAACTTTTATAAAACACACTATATAAACTGAAGTTGACTGATCTGCAGAAGAAAAAAAAAAAAGGGAAAAAAAAGGTACCACAAACAAAACACTTTCTTCTCTCCAAAGAAATAAATTCACACTAGGAATTAACTCCAGCAAAACTAAATCAGTTTGAATTCATGCCTTTGGTTATGCCACCGTAAGTTTTCCATGTAGACAACCCCATATAGGGAAGTTACATTTTACATTATAATGAGGTTGCAATGTGCTAATCCCCTTGGACTGAAGCAATTATCACCTGACTGCTAGGTGTTAAATGCTGCATTACAAGGGGATTATTTTCTCTTTTGTTCTGACTGAGGCCTGGTCTACCCACAAATTCACACTGGTTAAACTGATTCAGGAGGGAGTTCCCGTTTTGCCGCCTCTGAATCAGTTATGTATTACATTAATAAAACTGGACTCAATGACAATTCCCTTGATATGCTGTAATTCAATGTGGTAAAATGATTATTTCTCTGCTACCTGGCCATTTACCATTATTCTCTAGGGTCCGTTATTTGATTTTATTCATAGCACCTTTTATTTCATAGTTGGACATTTACTCTTCCACAGCCTAGTTTTACAACCATGCATTGTAACACAGCTAAATAATATAAATGAGGCGACTTTGGGAATTTTCAGTCATTTCAGTCCCTGAAATGACACACAAATGTTGGTGCCACAAAAAGTAGGTCAGCAATTGGCCTTTTTTTTCCCTTTTTTACTCAGTGCAATAAAATAGTGCCAGGGGACAGCTGGCTGTCAAAGGTGCAGTCTTTTGAACAAGCTATAAACATCTAGGTCCCACGTCAATCTTCACAGCAGTAATGAAAGGTTGTTGCCTTGAGTGTCCTGGGTGAGTTCCAGTTATATTATTACAGTTTACATGTCTCAGTTTCCTCATAAGTTACTTGCATGAAGCACTGATCACAAACTTTCTGTGCAGACATGCATCCAGCTTAGAGGCCTCCCTCCACCACTTCAGAGCAGACTGTGGTTTAGCGATGGTGAGCGAGCTGTAACCATACACACACCGCACACCAACACACATTGCTCTTCACCTGCAGTCTCACTGAGTACAGAAGAGGAGAGAAACACCCACTCCAGTGCGTGCTTCAGATCTTGTATCCTGAGCTGGCCCTTTGCTGTTCACTTCAAAGCTGAAAGATGTGTCTTGGCATGAGCCATTGCTCCCATCCTGCTGGGTGTGTCCATAATGCTGCTGGGCACAGCCCAGACCCACCACGGCTCTTGAATGCATCTCCTCCTACCTTTCTCTCCGCACTTCCTTGAGGTTGCACGACAGACACTTTTTCTGTAGTCAGGCAATCCATGACTACATATGGTTGTATTGGACTTGCCCAACATTTTGAGAACATAGTCTTATTTGGATGAAAGACACCATTTACCACCAATGTTCCCATCATTTGTTAGTTGTAATGTATCCAAAGACTCCTTGAAGGCCAATTATACTGTGCCTATTGTTTCAAGGACTTGGAAAAATTTATGTGAAGTATCTCAAATAAAAATAGAATTTTTGTGGCTGTGCAAATGCTCTTCACGAGCCTAAGTCCTGCAGACATTGTCAAGAAGAAAGTTAATGCCAGAAATTGTAAAGATGGTAAAACCATCTTGAAATCCACTTCTTTTCTTACTGGTAAGCCTAGACCAACACTTAGTGCAATCATTCTAAGACCAGCACTTTTGAAAATAATGTCTGACTTCAAATAAGTTTGTAATAATAAGTAATAAGTAATAAGTCAGTGTTTACCTCACAGATTCACACTGGTTTCATGGTGCTTACAACCCAAGGATGCTACAAGTGCTGGTTTTGCCCATTGGATAAACGAAATAGCAAGGTTCACCAAGACTTCCTGATACTGCTGTTTTATATGGCGATGCAAATCAAAGGCCAGCCCAATTTAGGCAGCAGATTAAGATGCATTTGCAGTTGTTTTGTACCATAGGAGTATGGCAAGCTTCTGGCACTAGCTTGTCTATCATCCTGAGCCATGGCACTACAAAATCAGGCACATGTGACCCCCAACCAAGCTCCAATACATCACAGTAAGTGTTTATCTGTGGTAGGTCTCTGTGAGCATGCAGCAACAAGACAGCCTTGGTCCCTGGCAGAGTCTCCTGCTGCTGCTTCTGTGGAGACGGAGGGAAAGGAGTTGACAGCACTGAAAAGAGAAGGGTTACTCAGTTACCTTTGTAAGCCCAGCCCCCTTCCCCCCCCCCCCCCACCTCCTGTGATGGAAGTCCTTCAGTCTTCCCTCTCTTTGGAGGACAAAAGTACTCCATATTCTGCCCCTAGGGAGAAAGCTGAGCCACCTCTGGCACAAGGAGAAGAGCAAAGGGAAACATATCTAAAGTAGCTGAAGTTAGTGAAGGCATGTGGCAGCATAAAACCAAAAACCAGCAATCCATCTGGATATTTCTTTCACCTGCACACTTCACTACCACTGTTATTTAAGCAGGGGCTGACCCTCTGCAGGTTTCTCACTTACAAAATAAGAAGGAACTACTACTATTTTTTCCACAGATGTCTCGCTACTTGAGTCTCATCTGGTCTAAATCTAGTAGGAAACCAAAACTGGAAGTGTCAGCACTGCTGAAGACTTTTTTCTTCTGCTGATTAATGAGGGGAAATGAAACCCTGATGAGGTCTCTGCCTTTCATCTCCCAATAAAGCCCAGAGTTCCATATATCATGTGTGGATTCCCTGAATTGCTGCCCACTGGTGCCACTTTAATGAGGAATGTGTTAGTGATGGTCATCTTTGGCAACCAAGCACTTACCAACGTTCTTAACTACAACAGATGGGAAAGAAGGAGGAGGATGGAGTAGGAAAGTCATAGAACAAGCTGTGATGGAGGCAGGAGGGAATAGCATCTCTAAGTGATTCACACCCCACTAGTTCAGGTCTTTCCTGGTTTCCCTTCTGCCTGCCCTACCTGTGCCACCACCCTGAGAAACCAGGCTGCTGCTGGTGCTCCTGCTGTGTAGAGAAGGTAAGAGTATATGAGGCAGTGACTGTTGTTGGGGCAGTCATTGCCCTCATCCTGCCTATTTCTTCAGCGGCAGAAAGAATAATAAGACTTTTTGTAGATCCCCACTTGCCTGGGAAACCTTTGGCCAGTGTTGACTCTGCTCCCTCCCTAAGTTCCCTGCTTCCCTCATGCCTTAAAGCTGCTCCTTAGCTGACTGGTGAACATTTCCAGAGCCATTTCTGCTGACTGTGGGCTGTAACTAAGTGCTTTTTCCTCTGGTTAAGAGCAGGGCAGATCTTTAGCATATTCCTTTGCCAACAGTCCCTTCAGATGGCTGGAATTCCTGGTCAAATATTGATAAAGTCATGGCAGTCTGTACATGACACGATCTCCCCAAAAGTCATCCTTTTCAAAATGTTTTTTTCTGTCTGGAATGCGGCACTCATCCTCTGATTTGCAGGGACAGTCTTTTAATTTCAGTTCTCGTGAACTTCATGCAGACTTGTGAGCCTCTGACACTACTCAGAGACAGGCCATCATGCCTGAAATAGGGACTGAACAGCTGACAGCACCCCAAAGGAAGGAGTAGGTGTCCATGGAAATGTAAGTGTGCAGTGAGCCTTACTCCAGGCATGTGAGAGCACTGCTGCAGAAATCCTTGAATCCACGAGTTCTGTCTCTGCAATGGAGCCTCAGACACTGAGGAGTAGGAGTAGGAGCTGATCATCAGCTCATACTAAAAGATATTTGAACCTCCTGAGTTTATTTATTGCTCAGGGAAACCTTGTCCTCGCCCTTTTTCCTTCAAAACTTGTAACGATTAAGTGTTCTGTGACTGTGAACTTTCATCTTTTCAGGGTCATAAACTCCCTGTGCTGTTGCAACATTATTGAAAGAAGCAGTTTTCCTTGCTCATGTGACCTCTTTTTCACTCAGGTCTGGGTGAGGTGGCTCTTACTTGGACAGCTAGGTAAATGATACAGCATTAAAAAAAGGAGATCACATTTAGCCATTGAGGTAGAAAATGATCTGTTTTCAGACTGACAATGCTTTTTTTTTTTTCAGTATTGACTGTTACAAAACAAGGTATGCTGTGGGAGATACCATAACTGCAGCTCATATAAATGTCTCATTATAGTGATGAAATTTCCTTCAGCCAGACAGCAAAGAAGGATTAAATCCTTGGTTGCAGGTGCCCCAAATATAAGTTGAATGAACAACTGGTTTGCACTTAATTTCAAAGGCCTATCACATTGCAGGAGGCCTGAATTCAGATCTCTTTCCTCATTATTATTCCTCCTGAAGTATCACCCAGATGCCTACATCTAGAGCCCTTTTGTGTAAGACAGCTGCCAGTCAGAAGGATGTACGTATTCTCTAAGGATCCCATTTCTCAGGGGTATCCACTCTTTTGCAGTTCTTACAGGAGCCATGGACTTCCCAATTTTTGCCAGAGGACCTGGGAGCTCTGTTGTGGCCACCAGTCCTTATCTTCTCAGGCTCTGGTTCAATAGTGCCTGTTCTGCACCACTGGACCGCAGGTGGATCTGCTCTAAGATTAAAATCAGAGCAGCCCAGAGAATGATTGTGAAAATGACAGGTGTTATGGCATTGTTATCACCTTCTCTGGAACTCGCAGGGTTCAGGTGTGCTCTCCTTCAGACATGCCTGTAGGTTTTCTCTTGTGCCTGTCTCCCATGAGGTCTTTCTTTCTTTCCTGGTAAACCCCAAGAAAGCAACTCCTGGAGGGGGTCAGCACAGCTTCTGTGATCCTGATCTGCCTTGTCTTCCAGAAAAGACTGTGCTGGGAAGCAGAATACCCATACCAGGCCCCTTGCTCTTTAGGTGACAAAACTTTGGCTGAGGAACATATGACATATGTCACTTGATTCTGGGTAAATTCAACTATTAGATGAAATTTAAGGGAAAAGTATTTGCAACAATGCAATAGGACACAGACAGATAAAGTAATAAAAATCCTGCTGTTTAAATAGTACTTATTGCTAAAAATCCTTTGTGGATCTCAGCCATTTTTCATATTTATTTTTTTCTTATGTTAGGCGCCAGAATCTCCTTTTACTGACATAAAGCGGAGTTTCTTTGTCAGAGAGAGCTGTCACCACCTCTGTCTCTCCTGTCACTCCCCACTTACCCAAGGGAGGGAAGGGTAGACAACAAAAGCTAAAACTGTTTTCTATCCCATCCTAAGCTTGGATACCCCAGTTTTCACACAGCTTACTTAAGAAAACTGTCTTCTAAACATCTGTGATTAGTTTCTGGACTCCACATGGCATCATATAAAATGAGTTACCTTACCTCATTTTCCCTCTTTTTCTCAAGATCTTTTAGTTAAGATTTTTGATCTACACTTTAATCCTAGCTCTGGAATGCTTGTCTTTGTCACCATCTAATGCAGACAAACAAACCACTGTGCCTGTGTAATTCTTCTCACTAACTTATAACCGTTGGTTTTTTGGTGACTATCTTATTAAAAAAAATGCAGATCATGTTGAGCAATACCAAACACTACTCTCTACGTTTTTCACAGACGCTTTTGATAGATGTTATCACAGGTACTACGTGAAAAACCATCTCAACTTATGCTGCATGCAGGAAACAAGCAGCCATCTCACTGTCTGCAAATGGATTTTTGAACAAGATGTTGCATCTGACATTGCATTAATGCAAGAACTGATTAGTATGTGAATAAGAGTTACTAACAAGATGGCAGAAATTAAAATCTATTCATACTTTTGAAAGAGTGAGATGTGTAGGCACTGCACTCCTCCATTCTGTGCTCTGACACCTTCTCTCTTTCTCTTGAATAATCTAATAATAACTGAAATTTCCACTCCAAAAAGCCCTCTGCATTAATCATTTGGTCTGTCAAGATCTCAGCTCAATTATTGTCAGTCTGTATCTCTGCAACTAGGAAATTACATTAAAAGTTACTTCAAAGTGATGTCAGAGTGCAAGAGCTGAATGGAGAGGGGGTAGCTGGGCTTCACTCTGTATCAGCAAAGCGTCCTCTCTAGGACAGTGCTGAGCTGGTATGCAGCACTATTTCCAAGGGAAAAAAAATTAATGCAATCAATTTGCTTCACGTTTTGCCTTGTCTCAAAAATTATTGAGTCATTAATCTTAGCAATGTCATGGTGTTGTCATTCACTGAATTCAATTAAGCCAGAGCACACTATTAGAAATCTGTGTATTCTTCACATCCAGTAAAATGGCCCTCTTGACCGTAATGAGTGGAGCTCCCCATGTTGAACTAGGGGGAATTTAAAGGAAAGGAGCTAATGAAGATGAATAGGGTAAACTGCTTCAGAATACTGCATCTTGTACACACCTAACCCTGACACTAGTGGGGCAAATTCTTATATAGGCAGAGGCCTTAAATGGAAATGCAAGTTCCCAAGCTTCCTTTCAGGGCACCTAGCTCTTGTGCTCTTCCATTCTTAATTCCCTTTTTCACTGAGGTAGTGCACAGTTTCTGGACCAAGAGTTCAGGGCTTTCATGCTCCAGGGTACACTGCTGCCTACCTCGGAAAGCTGGGCTGTGACATGACTTTGTGCCCTTGGGTCACAACAACCACTGCTGAAACAGCGCAGTATGGGAATCGGAGAAGTGCTCACCAAAGGAGCTGAGCGCTGAAGCTCTGAAGGAAAACTAGCAAGTCTGGAGAGAAATTGGAAAAAACAACATATGTCAAGAGGTTAATTGAGCTGAAGCTAATTTACGCTGCATGAGCAAGCAGAAGTTTCTGTGATGCCAGACAAGAGTCGGATTAACATGGGAATATCAATGAAACTGCAGTACATTAGATCAATAGATTATTGGGGGAGAAAAATATAAATCTGATCATGGCTAAGGGAACTGCCAGAACAAAAAGGAGGAATAGGAAACTTGGTTTTGTCCAGCAGGTTGAAATCACGTCACTGGGAATACTACAAAAGGTGGCATGCAGGCTGTGCTGAAGGGAAAGCATTGCTGCCGACCATTAGGGAATGCTCAGGGGGATCTTGGTGTTACCTCTATTTCACACAAGAGCATGGTGCCAGGAATCCCAGGAATCCCAGGCTGCCATTGATGGATCTTGGGCCACCTTATGACACAGGCTGCAGGTTATTAGTGATAACAAATGTTAGTTTGACTCCCTAAGGATATACAGGTGGAAGATAACAGGGTAATTACATGAGGTAATTAGTCTTGCCTGTCAGCAGAACTAGTCAGCTACAGCAATGGTGATAGCATAATAACAATAGGGCTTCTGACTTTGGAGCTGGCGTGGATGGGTGTCTGTGATCCGCCTGCCATTCTGCAGCACTCGTGCTATCTCACGCACCAAACTCAGCCTTAAATCCAGCCCTTAGGCTTGGGTGTGCTATATGCAAAATGTGTGCTGGATACTACACGAGGCACTTTCTGAGCTATTTCCTAAAATCACCCATACGAAACAGGATCACCACACGTACTGGCTGTACTGTAGTGTCATGGGGCTATGTAGAGTCACTGGTAGGCAGTGTAGATGCACATGCTGAAAGAGGGTTCTGACGCTGACCCTGAAGACTTTCCTTCAAAAGAAACAGAAGTGGAGGAAGGGACAGAGCACACAGATACGAACACAGAGCATATCACGAACATGTATACATGGGATATAGTCAATTACTACAAAGTGATTCAACTCAAGCTGTGATGTTAACACACCTAAACTACGGGGTGTAGAGTGTGTTAAATCCTCAGGTGTGTTATGTTTTCAGAGCACATTCTATTTAGAGAATGACTTTATTCCCAGAGGAGGGCATCTGCATAAGAGCTGAGTGCACCTGAACTTCTGCTTATTAACTTTGTACCATTAACTGACTTGTTTTCACTATCCTGAATGCACTTGTGAAGGTCGTATCCCTGCAGCTCTAATTTTTGCCAATAAGACCCACCTGTCTTTGATGTTACAGCCCAAAGAGATGAGGGCAAGTTATTGCTCACACTTGTGCTGCTGTGAGCAAGAGGTATGACTTCAGAGTTGCAAAGGCAGTGGTGGTGTTGTGACAAACTGGCCGGGTTCTGTGTTGAAAAAGGACTACCAAGATTTGTGGAGCTTTGCTCTATCCTTGATCAGGTGTAATCACTGGAGGGGTACTCAAGAATCAAAGTATGCATTTTCATCTCAGGCCGTTCCCTGGGTTCCCAGGCCAGACACAGCTTCTTTCAGAGAGCAGATTAGGTTCTGGTCTAGCCTGGTGCAGTAATTCAGTGCATGCTTTACGTATTCAAAGTGTTTCAAGAGGCCTTTTTAAGATTTTGGGCACTGATTATTATTCTTACAGTAAACAGTTGAAGTGGGTTAACACCTTACAATTTCCCATCATTTGATTAGTGATCCTTTTTTAGAGATAATTCCTTTATCAGAAGAGAATAATTCACAATACAAAATGTAAGGATATTAAAAGAATAGGTGATGATAGTCTGGGGAGGATAAAAATGGTCTTTATTCTTGTAGTTGTGTCATAATTTTGAGTAGGTTTTTCAAGTATTTGAAGATACTAAGTCCTGTGCATTGATGGTTTTATCACCTTACACAGTTTTTCTGCATTCTGCTCTTGTTCTGTCATTGTTAAAATATCTCTGACTAGGAAAACAACTAAAAGAAAAAAAGCAATACATTGACATATCTTAAAAATGAACACTTTTATTTTATATATTTGCACCTTCCCTTGTGCTTCTGATAGGTTCTCAGTTTGCAGCACATTATTACTATTTTGTAAAATTTCTGAGAGTGTTTATTATTATTGAAGTAGCCTTTGAGTTCTCACAGTTTTGAGCAGGAAACAGTTTTTATCTCTGTGTGTGTGTGTGTAACCATTTTAGTTTGTTAGCTAGTTTAATTTGACTATTAAGGTGTTTAATTTGACTATTAAGGTGTTAATGGCAGTGAGGAGCAGCCTCTGTCTGCCCTGGGCCCACTGCGGTCTTTCAGGTGAGGAAGCCATTGGTCTGTGCTAAGCAGAGGGTGTCATCCCAGCCCAGTGTGCCACAAACAGGCTCATCCCACACTGCCTTTGTCATGGGAAGTGGCCAGTGTGATACCTGCTGCCACCATCTCCCTGCAGGATCCCATCTGGCGAGGAGAAGGGAGATGGAGCAGGCAAGCTGGGATGGGGAGGAGGAGGAAGGGAAGGCTAGCACCAAGCAGAGAGGGGGTTGCCCAGGAGAACTGGAGCACAGCTAGAAAGGAGAGGAACGGCCCCAGAGAAGAGGTGAGGGCACTGGAAAGGACTGAGGTCTGTCAGGACCTGGGGAGAGGGGAGACTGGGACTGTAGAAAGGGAGAGGCCTGGGCAAAGGCACCTGCATAAGCAGAAACCCAGGGAGAAGGAATTGGGATGAATGGGATGGGAGGGAAGGGAAAGTGGATATGGTAGAGGTGGGAAGACTGGGGAAGAGACAGAAGCCTCATGTGCTGCAGAAATCAGCAGTTGCAGGATGAACTAGGTGTTGAACAGGAAATTGAAAGCTTATAACAAGGTTAAAGCAAGTGATCATTTTTCTAAAAGATCCAATTCTGTCCTTACAATCATCGAAGAGATCCTGTGTCATGTTTGACGTGCTACTTAAACCAAACCTAGTATTAGTGATCACTGATCCTGTATTTCTTTTCCTATTTTTGCTGCCTGACTTGAGATGCTGTAGCTCTCCCAGCTGCAGAGGCTGACAATGGACAATGTTAGTGTGTGTTTCATGCTCTAAATTGTCAGATATGCCCACATCATCCCACCTTCTTCACTTCTACAAGGTGCTGCAATCAGTGCTACCTTCTGACCTCACCCTTTCTATGCCTCAGCTGTGAAACAGGATCAGACAGCTTCCACCCCTCGTAGCGCTGCTGTGGTGCAGAGTCACGCACAAACACAGGTGTGAATGAGCCTACAGGGAGCCCAGTGGCCCGCGGGACATACCACAGGGCCAGCTGGAAGCAGTGTCAGAGGATGCTGCATTGTCTTGGCCACGGAGTGAAGGAAGAGGGGTGTTATGGGGCTCACCAGGAAGGCTGTAATGGGAAAAGCAGCTTGGGATTGTTGGACCAACATTCACGAAGGGTTCAAAGATTGTAGTGCTTATCTGGCAGCCAGTCAGACCAGAAACACACAGCTCTTTGAGAAGGTTTTGTATCATGAGCAGAAAAGTAGATTTCATTTGCAGAAGGCTGCACTGGAAACAGAGACTATTGAATATCTGCCCATCAAGGGAGCACAATCCACCATGCACAGCCACTGCAATAGGCTCTAAGATAAGAAAAGAGATGTGGGCAAGGTGATCTCAGACATGATGCATTCCCAATTACCTAAGTTTTGAGCATATCATTTGATAACCTTAATAACACTTTTCAGTGTTGCTTTTCCCTGTAATGACTGGCATCTGGGAAATTTTTAGCACCTGACTAGGACAAAAGCAGAATATTCAGCCTCACTCTGCAGGACTCTTGAAAATACAAAGAGTTCAGACAAACAATGCCTGAATTGAACTCAATTAGTCACTTATCACCTTTAGGATGGAACGAGATTAAAAGTACCAGTATTGCTGAATTCCATGTTAAATGATCTAATCTCCTAAAGAAATTCTTCTTATGAATGACACTGCAACAGGCTCTAAGGTGAAAAGAGTGCTGATGGAAAATGGAGTCTAAAGCTGACATCTTTGGGGACAAAGCAAAAACCAAAGCATTGTCTTATGGAAAAGCAGACATTTCTCTCCAGATCCTTTTCTCCTGTGACCTTTGGTATCTGGTATTAGAGATGAAAATTCTTCAGAAAGTTGCAACTGTCTCACAGTAGAAAGAAAGGGACTAGTAAGTGGGAAACCTGTGCAACTAAGGTAACACTATAAATCAGGATAATTTCAGAAAAAAAGACAGTGGTTAGGTCAAAGAATTTGGGATGTTCTTCAGACATTTTGTCTCTGCACAGCATAGGATGGCCAGCTAACTTGTCTTTGTGGTATCTGTATGTATGGTTCCTACTAAGTGCAGAAAAAGGAAACGAGAAGACCAGTCAATGTAGCAGCACTATGACTATCTTTCAACATATTTCTTATAGGCAACAAAAACTGAAAACCCACCATAAAAAAAAAAGTCAGGTTGAAGAAAAATTGCCCTGTGTGCTCAGGCCACACACTAAATTGATGATATTACAATCACAAAGCAAACAAAACAAAGCCCGGCAGTGAGGTAAAGAAGGCACTCATCTTAACCTGGTATGTGGACAGGGAGAGAAAAACAGTCTGCCGCTGTACATCCTGCAACAGGGGTGCCACCCCTCTATCAAGTAGCTTCCCAGGAGCCAAGAAGGACCATGGCAAGGCATGCATAAGAAGCCCCCAGATTTGTAGGTGAGTGGAGTTATTTCTAATTGCTTCTCTGGAACATGTAGCTGTTGCAGTTGGGTATTTCCCACCACGTGGGTTCCTTTCCTTCTGTTCTAAGGGCTTCAGTTCCAGCCAGTCATAAAATGAGAACAATCCAGCATCACTTTTTTATTTTTTTGGACCATTGTGCTGGGTTCAGCTGGGATAATTTTCTTCCCAGTAGCTGGTACAGTGCTGTGTTTTATATTCAGTATGAGAATAGTGTTAATAACACACGGATGATTTAGCTGTAGCTCAGTAGTGCTTACCCCTGAAAGTAAGTAGTGCTTACTGAAAAGTCAAGAACTTTTCAGTTTCCCATGCTCTGCCAGCCAGTAGCTGCAGAAGAAGCTGGGAGGAAGCACAGCCAGGACAGCTGACCCAAACTGGCCAAAGGGATACTCCACACCACAGAAAATCGTGCTCAGTAAATAAACTCTGCAGGAGTTGGCCAGGAGGGGCCCATCACTGCTTGGACCCATCAGTCTGTGGGTAGTGAGCAATTGTATTGTGCATCACTTGCCTGTCTTGGGTTTTATTCCTCTCTTTTTGTTGTCTACCTTTAAATTGCTACTATTATTTTTATTAATCTAATTTAATTTTATTTGACTTCAATTACTAAACTGTTCTTATCTCATATCTCCTTTTCTTTCTGACTCTTCTCCCCATCCCACCAGTCTGGGGGTAGGGGAGTGAGCAGACAGCTGCATGGTACTTGGTTGCCAGCTGGGGTGAAACCACACAACCCTTTATACCTAGAATTTGTGAATAACAGGGAAAACCAGGGATGCTACCATGTAAAACAGAGCAGTCAAAACACTCTGCTCATCCTTCCAACCTTGGGAAAAGAAATTAATATCATGGCATTTAGTGAAGAGGCAGCACAGTCGTAAATGAAGGGACTTTTTGAAGGCAGTGATTGAAAATAACCAGTTCACAAGGGAAATGGGCGGGACCAAACACATCAGGCGCACAAACCTAGTAACACTAATTGAGGTTATGTTCCTAGGAGGAAGAGTGTGACTAATAGAGATGGCGTGCAATTTTTTTCAAACAACAGCAGATTGTTAAAAGGCCTTTAAATGGAGTGATACAGCACGAGTGATCCCATCTCTTAACTTGTTTCCTGGCAAACTGAATTAAGTTTAATAGATACAAAAGGCTGCAAGCAGATACATGATCTTCCTCTATGGTTATGTAAACAGATTTTGATTTTGCAGTAACCTATGCACTTCAGCAGAGAGTAAGCAAAACTTAGCTCTGATTCCAGTTGCAAAGAAAGGGAAAAAAATGCAAATTTGAAGAGGAATAATAGAATGGTCTGGGTTGGAAAGGACTTAAAGGTATCTAGTTCCAACCCCACTGCCATAGGCAGCGACATCTTCCACTAGACCAGGTTGCTCAGAGACCTGTCCAACCTGGCCTTGGACATTTCCAGGGATGGGGCATCCACAGCTTTTTCTGGGCAGCCTGTTCCTGGGCCTCATCAACCTCATAGAAAAGGATTTCTTCCTCATATACAATCCAAACTTACTCTCTTCCCGTTTCAAGCCATTCCTCTTGTCCTGTCACTACATGCCTTTGTAAAAAGTCCCTCTCCATTCTTCTTCTAAGCCTATTTGAGGTACTATGAGGCCACAATAAGGTCACCCCAGATGTTTCTCTTCTTCAAGTTGAACAACCCCAAACCCCCAATTGGAGAGGTGCTCCAGCCCTCCGATCCTCTTCCTGGCCCTCCTCTGGAGTCACTCCAACAGGTCAATGTCCTTCTTTTTGAGGGTATCAGAGCTGGACACAAGTACTCCAAGTGGTATCCCACAAGAGCAGAGAAGAGAGGGAGAATCACCTCCCTCGATCTGCTGGTCACGCTGCTTTTGATGCAGCCTTCCAGGCCGCAAGTGTGATTTTATTGGGTTATGTTGAGCTTCTCATCTATCAACACCCCCAAGTTCTTCTCGTCAGGGCTGCTCTCAATGCATTCTCCATCCAGCCTGTATTTGTGCTTGGGATTGCCCTGGTCCAGGTGCAGAACATTGTACTTGGCCTTGTTGAACTTTCATGAGGTTTTCATGGGCCCACATCTCAAGCCTGTTGTGGTCCCTCTGGATGGATCCCCTCCCTCCACCATGTTGACCCCACCACACAGCCTGGTGTCATCAGCTAACTGCTGAGGGAGCACTCTATCCTATCTGCTCCATGATCTTGCCACACACGGAGGTGAGACTGACTTATGGGTAGTTCCCTGGGTCCTCCTTATTTTCTTTCTTAAAAGGGTTGTATTTCTCATTTTCCAGGGGAAATGTTTTCCTTATTAGCCCCCTTTGAAACAGAAAAGTTTGAGCTGTTACCAAAGAAGATGATTCCACTGTCTCCAGCTGAACTCTCAGCTTTCTAAAGGTTGCAGATCTGGCTGGGAGGTTTGCAGCCCATGCATTCCTTTCAAACTGTCCTTGAAGCTCCAAATAAAAGCAAAAGCAGCAGCTGTACAGGGCCTTCCCCGCCTTTGTATGTGCTCCTCTATTAGTATGGGCAAAGTACAAATAGTGGAAATCAAAGAAATTAATTTAGTTTTTCAAGTCAGTGGAAATCTGCTGGTAGCCTGTGTGAGGTCTCATGTCAGGAAGTTTTACCATCTCCAAAGCTGGGGCACAGGAGATTGTTTTCTTTCTGAGGGGAGTATTTTTAATGAAGCTGAGTCAGAATGTGACCTGTCTCGAAAAAAAAATTAGATGGAAAAGTGGAAAGAAGTTCCTGTATTAGTTACTAACACATTTGTTTCCCCTGTTAAAGATGTATGACTGCCCAGACTGGCACTTGCATATGAGCAGTACTTGCAAGGTACATCCAGGAGCAGAATTTAGCCTTCTGGAGATCAGGCCATCATCAGTGTCCCAGTCTCCCACCGCCTTTCAATAACCTGCCAGCAAAGCTCTGTGTGTCCTGAGGGTAAATTTTCCCTCTGCAGATTCTTCAGGAAAACTTCTCCTGCTTATGCTGTCATTCAAAGACATCAAGCCAGAAAGACCTAGGCTTCCTCCATAAATTATCAGCACAATTTAAATTTCTTTCTTAGAAAAACAAAGCCAAGAGTCTGTTTCAATCTTAAATGCTTCTCACTCTCATACCTGCATTCAGTGCACTGGCTCTGGACTTGCAAATAGCTATTCCACAGAGTCATATCAGAGAGAGATTTGAATGTTTCCATTTTTTTTCTCAGCTAACTTCTAATAAAATGCCCTAAAGTCACAGGCCATAGAACTTATGATTAATGTGTACAGAATAGGCTGCCTCAGTGCCCTAAAGAAACCAAAATCAATTACTGAGCAACTAAATTAACACTTTAGCTCATAGATAAATATGTAAATGCAATTCTTGATTAACACAGGAACTTCAACATCTTTCCCCAATGGCCATAACAACCACCAACACCGGCAATGCTGCTGTGCCTTGCTTCTGCAGTGACCATCTGTGACCTGGCTGGGGCAAGATTCACAGCAGAAAAGAACTCACAACAGACAAATAAACAAAGGCTTTCTCCCTCCTTAACAGCCTTGGAGAGGAGAAGGGAAGCTGGTGACAGGCTTGCTGCTGTCATGAGTGAGCATAATGTAAATACCTTGACAGGCAGAATCTGAGATTTTGACAGATGTAATACAGCTGCAAAGCCAGTAATAACTGAGTGTTAAACCCCCGTAGAGAGGGCACAGCCCATCTCTGCTGGCATTCTCCTTATCCTCTCTCCCCCACCCTGCCTTTGTAAGATCTTCTTTGTGGTTTTTAGCTTTTTCTTCCACCTCCTTTCCCCTTTCTTCCTTTTGTGCTTTCCCCCCATCCCCCTCTCCCTCTTGGGAGCCGGCAGTTTGGGCCCTGTGATTCTTCACGGTTCATTGGGTTTGCTTTGCAAGGCTTCATTCCTCCACATCAAACAAAGATTGCGAGGAGGAGAGCAGAGGCTATAGAAAGGAGGTTACATCAGGCATGTTGTAGACAGCACTGAAATGTGTTTGTAACCTTGCCAGATGGATGGACAGCCCCTGCACAGCGGGGACTCTTGAAAGCAGATTCAAAGTCATACATACCAGAGGGTGGGGAGGGGGACAGAGAGGCGGGATGTCAAATTTCCATATATTTCCATGAGCTTGCTGTCATTTCTGCCTAGCATGTCACTAGCAGCGTATTACAAGGCTTTTCTGCAATAGTCCTGCCTATTAAAAGAGTATCCTGACCTAGTTGCTTCATTTCCCCCCCAAAAATCAAACACATGCTGCAGAAAGATCACAGATGCTGCCTGGAGCTGGTGGGAAGCATTTCCTGTCATGGTTTGCTTGTTTGTGCTTGTTGCAGTTGCTGTTCTAAGCCATGCAAAACACTTAAGCGACTATAAACAGGGATATCCCCGCCACTCTTTGAGCTTATCGAGTTGATTCAGCACCATCCAGATACAAAGGAATGTATTGTAAACAGGCAGCTGCTTGTCACGCTGGTAAGTCGTACAGGTGCTACAGCCCATACTGCTCCAGTGCCTGTGGCCCCAGCCCTGGCCGGATACCCACAGGGTACCGGATACCCACGCCAGCGAGAGGTTCATGGGGAAGAGCATGGACCAGGGAGCTCCCACTGTAAGCACATCTGAACAAGTGGCATAATTACAAATAGCAAATAAGAGCATTCAGCATGGTTTATAAAAGGGGCTTTCAGCAATGGCCAGTCCTTGGTACTTCTCTTCTGTCAGAGCCCCAGGGAAGAAGCAGCCTCACAGATACTTCCTCCCAAATGTGGTCTATCTTGGACATGGTGGGCAACACAAGCCCAGCCTTACATCCCACCACACCACCACCATCAGCTTTGCTCTGTTGAAAACCAAAGGGATACCTCTGCCCAAGGTGCCCGGAGGGTGGGGGTTTCAAAGCAGGTTTACTCTAAGCATGCATTCTTCAGTGTTTCAAAATGGGCAGTTGTGACTGAATCCCACGTGGACAGATGGACTACTTTGCAGGCTGCACTGAAGGCTGAGCAATGCCCTGCCTGCCCCAGTAGCTGGGGCTTGTAAGGGACGATCAGAAATCTCCTCTCCCTTCTGCCAATTCCATGATACCAACCCCCATGGAGAAGACTGCTCTCCTCTATCCTGAGAAGCCAATGCCAGCAACACTTCCTCACACCACAGCAACTCACAGGTCCTTCTCTGGCCTTTGAGGATGGTGGTTAGGGAACAAGTTTTTCTAATTCGCATCCCCCAGAACAATATAAGTTTTGTCCTGAATCACATCTGCCAATCTTGGACTCTACTCTTATGTCAGCTGAGCCTTCCTGAGTTGTGATGCCAAGAGGGAGATGGTTTAGCTGGTTAGTTGAAGTGCTCCCAGTACTCAGAAAAGCTAGGACAGATTCTTGGCCACCAAATGCTGCCCTTAACTGGAGAGATGCATTGGGAGAATTCATTTTCTCAATGTTTGTGCCCAAGAAGGGCGAGACATTTTTTGAGGAATTCCTGTCTTAGAAGGTTTGACTGGTTTTTCAGTATCTAAAAGTATAATATTATGTCTATCTAGTATTCACTTTAAAATCAAATCCAATTCAATGCACTTAATTTATCTACTTACACAAATGTGCTGGTTTTGGCTGGGGTGGAGTCAATTTTCTTCACGGTGACTGGTATGGGGCTGTGTTTTGGATTTGTGCTGAACACAGGGTTGATAATATAGAGCTGGTTTTGTTATTGCAGAACAGGGCTTACACAGGATCAAGGCCTTCTCTGCTTTTCATACTGCCATGCTGGGGAGGAAGTTAGGGATGTGTGTGAGTCTGGGAGGAGGCACAGCTTGGACAGGTGACCCCAGCTGACAAAAGGGATGGTCCAGACCATATGGCATCATGCTCAGTATATAAAGTGGGGAAATACTGAGAAGGGGGGGACATTTGGATTAATGGTGTTTGTTTCCTCAAATAACAATTACATGTGATGGGGCCCAGTTCTCCTGGAGATGGCTGAACACCTGCCTGCTTATGGGAAGCAGTGACTTAATTCCTTGTTTTGCTTTTCTTGTGTGCATGGCTTTTTCTTTTCCAATTAAGCAGTTTTTATTTCAACCCATGAGTTTTTTAGCTTTTACTCTTTCTGTTCTCTCCCTTATCTCACTGGTGGAGGAGTGAGAGAGCGGCTGCATGGGGCTTGGTGGCTGGCTGGAGTTAAACCACAACAAAAAGCTAACCTACTTTTGAGAGAACTTTTCCTGTATTTTGTCTTCTGCCAGTGACAACTATGAGTGCATGTGTGTGTCTGAGTTTAGCCAAAGTCAGCCAATCCTTTAGTGGGAAAAAAATAATCTTGTTCCTTCTTATTCCACTGTCTACCTTCCTGCTCCCACTGCCATTCCCCGCTCCAGTGCCTGAAGGCCGTAAAATTTTCACTGAATTCACGGAATCCTCAAAAGTTTACAGGACAGGCCTGAAGACAACAGGTCTTGTGGCTTGAGAGGGGTCAGCTAGGCCTCCACCCATTTTTCCATGCCACAGACTCCCGCGTGCTCTGGCACATAGCAAGCTGCTTAGCTGCCACACCACTTCAAGGAGCTTAAAATAGGACCTTCCCTCAGAAGCAAAGGCAGCGGCTGAGAATGAGCAAGAACATCAGAATGAGCCTGGTTTTGCTTTTACACACAGTGGCTTTCCACTGCTTTTCTAAAGGCGTTTCTTGTCTCCGTGGCATTCTGTAAAACAAGGAGTATCGGGCCCCTCAAATGACTTCAGATGCTGCTGAAACATTTGTCACCGAATGTTAAAGCTGTTGTTTAATCACTTTACGCACAGCCAGATTCCTCCTTTTGCTTATAGAAACTTCTGCAGTCTGGTATGTGTTTTCAGGCAAGATCAAGCTGTTTTCCAGCAAAAAGGTCTTTTCAAATCTGCAGTCATGTCTTATTTGAACTCCAGCTGGGCTCCTTTCTGAGTGCAACTTGTCATGGTCTACAACACGTCTCTTTCTGTAGCTCTTGTTTTACCGTTCGCATTTGAAGCTGACTGAACTCCTGCCATTCTGTGCCCACATCACCTCCTGGTAGGAAGTGCTGGGAAATGGGGGCCACGACCACGCCATGCTTGGTTTGTTGCAATACAAAAAATACATTGGGATGCTACGTTACATTCCATTGTGTTGTGTTATGCTGTGCTATGCTGTGTTATGTTACATTATGTTACAAGCAGAACGCTGCAGCCATCTGTGCACAGCTACAGCCAGAAACTGTACGATGCCATGCATGATAGACAACTGGCTTGCCCAAATATCTGGTGAATACTTGACAGTCTGCTAGGACTAGTTACTGTCTAACCACTGTTTCCTACCCCCATTCACTGGTTAAATGCCAGTAATAAATCAAGTTAACATTTCCGGGAATTACAATTTTTGAGATTTCAAATTCACAGCTCTACATTGTCTGATTTTGCAAGCTAAATGACCAGTCCAGGATCTCTCTTAATCTACTGTCATGAGTGTGACAGGCCTAATCTTTTTTTCTGGGTTTTATGTAGGTTTCATTTTTGTTGGTTTTTTGGGTTTTTTTTCCTTTGTCACTTAAAACAAGAAAATTCAATGAAAAAAATCTGCCTAGTAAAGGTTAAGAATCTTTCAGTGATAGTTTAAATGATCTTTTTTTTCTTCCTAACTTCTAAATTATTTTAAAAACCCCTTCCCCTTACCCCAGTGGGTATCAAGCATAGAAGTAAATTTTCATTGATGCATAGAATAAATGCTGTCTAGGAAATGTCAGTTCTTTCTGCCTAGGAAACGACAGTTCTTCCCAGGATGGCTTTAGAGTGTTCAGATCAAGCGAAAGTAGACAGGAAAGCCCAGGTACATCCCAAAATTTAATGTAGCATTGCCAACAGACAATCTAGTTTTGGGGGGCTGTGCACAGCCCATTTTCACTGCATGCAGACATAGCTTGCAAAAAGCTATTCAGTCATTGATCTACTATTGCCCTGTTTGGCTGTATTCACAAAGCGGAATAAAACTGAAAAAGAAGATCGGCATACAAACAACTTAGACACTGATGCAGTAAGAGGATGTGTAGGATGACTGCTAACTGTAGGTAATTTCAGAGCTCACAGATAGTACAATCTCTTAATTTACATATGGCTACTACCCAGCAATAGTGGTAAGTGCAGATGGATAGAAATGGGTATAAAAGAAAAAAAATTTGAAAAGTTTACATGAAGTTTGGCAGTGTCAGCTGACCAAAGGGACCCAGCAGAGCAGGCCACAGTCAGGTCAGGCAGCAGAAGGGGCTGCCCAGCACACAGCCAGTCACCTCAGCCAGGGGTGACCATGCAGGGAGCAACATCTCCTTCCATCCACTGGCAAATCCACACCTCACAGGAGAGGACTTTTTTCCCCCAAATTTCAGTTAATCCTGCTTGAAAAAAAAGTCATGGAGTCTACCAATGTGTTCTGATTAGTTACATCTACAGACAAACTTGTCACTGGTGAGGAAAACTAAACAGATTCCAAAGCCCTAGATTTGGAAGATCTCAGCTCCTACTGAAATCACTGGGATTTAGGCACCTGTTTCTTCTTGGAGGTGATGAACCAAAGTACATCCTACATCTCCCACAGTTCAAAGAATTCCAAAACAGGAACAGGGCTGTAAAGCTTAATTTCTAAAAGCAGCAGTGTACCCTGTCAAAAAACTCGTGTTATATTTCATTTGGTTGCTGCTCCAGAAATACTCTCAGCAGCTGTTGCAGCATCTTGGTTGGGATTCCTCTCACCTAACTTTAGTCTTCCCAAGTGAGGCCTCCAATCTGAATTTGATCCCTTGGCCTCCCCCGCAGCCAGGCAGCTCCTCCAGATGGTGATTCAGAACTCAAAACACTTAGTAAGGGGAATTTCTGTGGCTTCGTAGTTGAATCTGTTTCAAACAATCAACTGGTTTATAAAATCCTGCCCTGAGAAAACACCCTTCACCCCATTAAAAATCACTCCATTTTGTTACATGGAGCATGAGACCATGTAAAATAAATGTGAAATAAAACAATTGTGTTTACTATTTGAGATTTCAACTGCTCAAAGGCTGTGAACCAGCAGGAAGCTGGCTGGCAATGGCCCACAAGAGCAGGGGTTCCCAGGGACCCAAGAACAGAAAATAACTAATGTTTTGTCTTCATTTCTGTCTCCAAGAATTAGGAGGAGCAGGGCAGGATGCTTTTATTTCAACAGCATCACTATTTTTGAATTGAGGGTGACAAAACCTGTAGTATCACACTAGCTAGAGCTGGAATCTTTGGCATTACAGTAAAAAGGCACAGAGAAGAAAAGGAGGAGAAGGAGAAGTGCTCTCTGGAGCCCATGGCACCCTTCCAGCACTGCAGAAGCAGTTCCGGGGCAGCCCATCAGAGTCAAGACAGCTCCCAGGGAGGCTAAAGAAATACAGTCACTTCCCCAAGGATCACTGGTGAAGTCCTCTGTGCCACAGATTTACCACATTAGCAAGCTTTGTTTAACAGCAGCTTATCCCTCCAGGTAAAATACACACCTCCCAAAACATTGAGCTCCTTCACTCTGGGTAAAAAGCAGTGTCTAGAACATGCAAAATTGAATTCTTTGTCATGCAGAGACATTGAAAAAAAGTGATTAGGACAAGTACTAAGACTTTTAGTAGTGTGGTAGACTAAGCTATTAACCTGGGCTGCTACTGTTGTCGCTGTGTGTAGGGATGGGATATTTCTGCTTATTCAGGCCACCTGAAGGAGGTAATTTAATTTACCAGTGTGGTAGTCAAAGCTGCAATTAATCCTCTGACTTGCAAATGTGGTGAATGCTCATCAGCTGTCTCTAGTGATACAGTGCTTCTGCATGGAGCTAAGGGATAAGGTCAGTCTTGCTGGGAAGTGTGGTGGGTTCTGATTGACTTTGGGTGCCTGCTGTAGATGCTGAGAGGAGCAAATGCAGTTTTCTGGATTGAGCTTCACAGATCTCTGCACAAAATTACTGGTGAGTGTTTGTTTCTACCTGCTAAACCCTTGTGCAGCAGCTTGGCTACAATTGGCAGAACAGAGCATGGTAAAAGCTAGCTGCTGAAAGTGTTTGTGTCCTCTCTAATTGTATCTGAGAATTCCTTTAGCTGTCTGATTGGTAAGGTCCTTTGAAAAGTGTTATTTTCAGATGAGGCAGTTGTATTTTTACATGTTGAAGCTCTGGTGTGCTGATATTTAAGTTTGCAGCAGAGTTAAATGTGATAGTAGTCTTTTTCTGGTCAGACTTTTCTTGATTATTGAGGTCTGGGCGCCCATCCTTTTTGCTTGGAGGGACTGGTCCCAGCTATGCTGAAATAAGTCTGTTGGAAGAGATGTTCTTGCTTTGGCCTGAGGTGACTTCTCATTTCCCCTCTGAAAAGAGAATTGCTCCTTTTGAACAGTTTTTTAATCTTGGCTTTTAGATCTCTTTCATGTGAAGAGGCTGTGTCCTCTTGGGACATGGCATTTCCCTTTCCTCAAACCCTAGCTCCTACAGCCTCTCCAGCTGGTGCTGCTTCCAGAAACCATCTTCGTCTCTGTGGTTGAAGAGGGGTCTCAACCTGTTTCTAAGAAAGTGAAAATGCCCCCTCATTCTTGGGAGTCTGCCTGTGTAAATCGAGCCCCTGTGTATTGGCCCAGGGCCATGAGGCAGAGGGGTATTTCCAAAAAGACTGTAAACTGGGGAAGGGGAGGCATAGAGCTGCTGGGGTGTGACCACTATCACAGCTGTGCTGTGCATATCTCAGCTTTGTGCTGTGGCCTCTACTCTGTTGGCAATTGAATTGAAATCAAAACATAACTCTATTGCTCTGATGCTCTGGCTGCTGAATAGCAGCATTGTGAATAAATCAGTGTTACTTCACAGAATTGCTTTAATGTGGCAGAATTGCAGCAATCAGGGTATAAAGTTAGATTTAAGAGTATCTGGTAAAGAACCTGATTGGCATTCAAAGGAAAACTGCTTTTGTTCACTCTTTCTGCAAGTGGGGGGTAAGCACCATCCAGAAGAATTAGCAGAGCCTGATGGCCAGGGTAACTCCTCGTTCCTGCTCTGCCCCTGATTTTCACCCTGTAGTCTTTATCGAGATAGTTGTGCTTCATACCATTTTTTTTCTAGCTTTAAGAACACTTATTACTTTAGCTCTTAGTTCTGTGTGAGACTGCTCATTTCACTGTAAAAAGAGCTATATGGGCAGTAAAGTACCTTGCGCTACTCAATGCCAAACTAGCCATGTTAAAGGACAGGAAACGGAATTGCTCCACGGCCAGAACTCTGGGTGATAATTGGAAGGATGCAATGGGATTAAAATAGTCCCTCAAGATAACCATATCTTGTCTTCTACAATGATAAATTAAGCCCAAATCAGTATTGCTGCTATTGATGTCTCCTCTGTGTTGATCTCAGGTGCATCCCACTGTCTTTGCTGTTGTTCCCATAACACATCTTCACCATCTGCTGCAGCCTTTAACCAGACCATGCTCTACAAGCCTTGAACAAAAGAATTAGCCTACTCCTCTCTACCAGAGAGGGGCTAAGAGAAAAAAAGATTGGTCTACTTTAAAAATAAAAACCCCTCAAGAGGTTGTTGTTTCTGGTTGGCTTGTGAGGGAAATGTGTACTCCAGGTGTGTCAGGTTGAGGTGGGCAGGGAGGGGATGCTGGCTCTCCTGGCTTCTAGAAGTGACAATGGGCAACAGGTGAACATTTGCTGATCCTGATCCTCAAGGGACTGCATAGCAAAATTTCTGGCTTCAAACTACTCTTGCCATGCAAATGGTGACCAGGAAGCTTGATTAGAGGGGTACCTGAATTTGGTTTTAAATACCAGGTTATCTTCTAGGTATTCTGTTTAAAACACTCGTTTTTCAGGCAAGCTGAGTGTCTGTGATATTAATGTAATTGGATTTGTCAGGTTTTGGAACCTCTGGAAACTTTCACTATAAGGCCATGGATCTGTGACTTTTTTTCCCCCCTCCCTTTGCTAAACCCATAAATTTTTTTTTTTTTTCTCTCTTCTTGCTCTCTTTCTTTTGGGCACAGAGACTTTCCATGTAGCATGAACTGGCAGAGTGAAAGAAGTCAAGGCTCAGTCATGGTATTGTGGGCACTCATATTTTAGTGAACTCTAGTAAATAGCCCTGTGAATAAATAACAAAAATACAATTTGGTTTTTTCAACTTCTTTCAAGATGGCAGAAAAAACAAACTGCAGCTTGCCCATTTGAAAATGTTTTTTCTCTGCTGGGCGTAGGCTAATTAGGATTTTGCAGATTCTGTCAAGAGTTATTCTAGTTTTATGCAGAACTGCCTTTAACTTCTCTAAAGTCACATTAGCATTGTTGGTCAAAAATAATGTCTCTGGCTAGATATGCCCCCTCAAAAATCATAGTGTCACTTTTTTATTGTTTTAAGGTAGAGATAACAGATATCTGAGAACTTGATTTATACATTCATTAACAGACATGGATGAACTAACACTTATTTTAATTTTTAGTGGTTTCTTAGTTGCATCTATGGAAGTCATACTGCTGCCTTTTCCTGGTCTTAAAATCAGGAGTCAAACACGGTTAGAAAGGGAAAAGGGATTTTACCTTGGTATTTATTTTAAGGATCCTTAGGTGCACACGTCCAGGTCATATGCACCAAAATGCACCCCGCCGAATATATGCCCCAAAAGATCTGGTATAACATTATAGGTTTTACTAATTAGCGTATCTATCAAAGATTCCCCAATGAGAGGCTCAAGTGGGCCCCCCTCCCCAAGGAACCTTCCCCTGAATGGTTCTATCTTAGTTTACAAAATGTGTTCTGGAGAGGACCTCGGGTTCTGGGGCACACTGATCCCTAACTACGAAACTTCCGAAATGTTTAGTCTCTTAGCTTAACAAACAAGTCCAAAAATGTAGGGGAAAAGCACTAGGAATACAGAAGTTGTAAAAGGTATAACAGGGGTATAAAAGAAAAGGCAAAAAATCTTCATGGCATCAGTATAAAAGAAACTTTCTGTGTCAGCATGTGCAAATTTATTTCAGTTTTGTGATGGAAAGTATAGCCTGTGGTTTGAGATCTTGCTGTGGTATGTTGGCACTAATCTGATTCAATCTAGATCAGGCAAAATGAATCTATTGTTTCTGATCCTCAGGACAAATCTGTTGCCACTTATAGCTGCCTGTATGACAACTTCAGTGTAAAAGGCCTTCGTGCTTCACAGCCTGGTTAAAGACCCTGAAAATAGATTCCCCCCCCCCCTCCCCCCCCCCCAGTCACGAGCTAAGGAATTAAATCTGCTCTTAGGATCTGGCTATCCATAACACGAAGGTATTTCTTTCTCTGCCCAAAGTTAACCTGTTTGTACTAGAACATTGTATGCTTTGAAATATGCACTGTTGTCTTCAGTGCTATTCCCAAGAAAAAAGACAAAGGTCTAAGGCAAAAGTGGCAATTACTGGAGTAACTGTATGGGACCACGTACAGAATTGCTTGCACCAGGATATTCCTGACATTCCCCTCAGGTGAGTCAAGAAGGGGGATGGAGAGAGCCCACAGGGAAGTAAAGTTCTGCCTTATCAGACTTCCTGTACAACTACAAAGCAGTATGACAAATAGTTTCCAGAGATCTTCTAGGTCAGCAATTTTGGAAGTCTTTCCAAAGCACCTTGGCTGTAATAGTAGCTGTACAACTTGGGTGTCTGCCTTTGCTGGTTCAAAGGCTCTTGCCTATCAGTACAACCATTTCCCTATGCAAAGCTGCCAAACTGGTTTTGTCCTGCCTTCAGAGTTCACCTATCCCATCTTAGGAGGCCAGGAATGAGCTGGAAGAATCCCTGAATTTGTATGGTGTGAAATTCCCTCTCTAGTTTCATAAGCAAGATGAATGCATTTGGACTGAAATACAGTGGGAATAACAGGCCACGGCACTTTTCTTACCTGGCTTTGATAAGTTATTTCCGCAGAAGTTGCAAGGTATTTTGCATATGTCTGGTGATCTCTCACACTTTGCTTGTAAATGGTGTCCTGGATAACAATCTGGAGTTGTCTGTCAACACCATGGAAAGCTCTTTGGTTTTTGTTTCGGCAGTTTCCGTGGTTCTGATTTACTTACAAGAAGTACTCTGTGAACTTCCCTATCCCAACTCCATAGCAGAGATCAGGCTCCAGACAGGTTTGCCATCCTGCAAAGAATTTCATGTCTTCCAAAACTCCTAAAAATATCATTAGTGAGTTATCAGCAGCCTGGAGACCCATGAGATTATTAGGGACCTAAAGCAAGACTAAATGATCTGGGGAGATCAAGAATTTGAACCTGATCTCCAAGGAAGGTGTGACACTTGGGATGGTCCTGTGCAGGGCCAGGAGTTGAACTCAGAAATCTTTGCGGACCCCTTCCAACTCTGCATATGCTGTGTAATTGCTTGTCTACTGGCTATGGTGAAAAACACAGGTGGTTTCTTAATTATGCAGCTTTTGTTACTTTGTTTTGCTTTCCTTTCCTTGTGTAAGAAGACTAACAAAGCATGATTTCCTCACTAGGGGTGCAAAAGGAAAGTTTCTTTTAATAGGATAGGAAAAATATTTCCTGCACAGCTCTAATGGTAATATTCTGTAAGTACTGACAGTATTTCAGGTAAGGAGTGTCTCTGGGAGGATGGGAAACTTCCAGGAAGAAAAATATCCCCCTAAAAACATCTGCTTCCAGTGTTTTCTGGCTCCTGTTCAAGCTCAGAATTAGCCAAAGATGGCCCCACATTTACATCCACCCTCTGCTCTTGCACGATCCAAGGGGAGGCAGAAGGTGCACAGGAAGGGAAGGCTTTGTCGTTCATATTTGTGGTTAGTCAGGCTTGAAAGGCGGCTCAGCCTCAATCTGAGCTGAACTTTGTTTTGGCTGACGGCTCTTATTCTGTCAGCACCAATTCCCCCATCCAAGTTCATCAAAGCAGTTTGTAGGAGCTCACACCTGGGTGCTCTTGTCAGTGGGGAAGGGAAAGCCATCAGCTCCCTCAAACATAAGAATTTTGCTCTCTCTGCTGGGTGAGAGCAGCAAGTACCAGCAGGGCAGAAAGCTTTATGGAAGGATAGTGAGTAACAGGCAGCAGCAGGGATGACTTGGCACTTGGAACATGTCCCTGCCACTGTCCCAGCCTCCTCTGTAGCTTCTCAACGTGCTGTTGTGCTGCTTGCTGCTCCTGCACTTCCTGGGGGCAGCCAGCTGCAGCACAGGCCTGGGCAGGGTGTGCTCTGGCTCCTGCTGAATTCCTCCAGTCAGGAAGGGAACAGTCCTGGAGAAGTCTGCGCATACAGATTGGTTCCAGCAGGCACTGGCATTCAGTAAACCTGCAAACAAATCCTGTGCCTCAGTGCTTAGCTGCTGGGGTTCCTACTTCATAGAAAGCCCTGTTGCTTACAGTATTACTTGAAGGAAATGGTGGGGTTGTTGCTGGGTTTGGTTTTTCCCCTCACTTGGAGTTTAGCCTTGCTAGCTTCCCTCCAACATAGCAATTCCTAGTGCATAGCAAAGATGGGTACAGAACACAGCATTTGTCAGTAAAAAGAGAAATTGTAGCCTTTACTGAACCAAGCTGAAGCATTAGATGACAGATTAAAGTCTTTAAAGCTAGGCCAATTCACATCTGTATTAACAGTGAAGTTTGAAATGCTATCTGCTGCCTCTCTGTACAAATTGTCAGATGCACACACCTTGCAAATGGCAGTACTATGTACATTTTAGTCTTGATTTTTGGTTGTGTATTTATTCTTGCTCACAATGAGCTGCTCTGCAGTCATAAGAGCACAGACATATGCACAGGGTCACCTCTTGGCCTGCTAGTTCTGTCAAAGGAGGATGAAGCCTCTCTCCTCCATACCTTTCAGAGTTTTCTACCTTTTTCTACTGTGAAATATTGGGTGAGAACGAAACCCCAAGTTGTGCAAGGTTGTGCTGGGGAAACAGCCAGGAAAAGCAAGTGTGTGGAGGAAGCATTTAGAGAGCAGAGGTTTTTAACTGTGGGATCTGAGATTTTTCACGTGCTAAAGGGGCAGTATAATTCTCTCTATATAATAGAGGAATTCTCTGTATATAATAGAGGAAAACCCATGAGAGCTATCCCAGACCCTTTGCTTAATGTTTGGGATTTCCTGCCCAGAATTGTTCATTTATTTCAGGCTTAAGTAAATGAAAAAAACATAAGCTCTATTGGGGTCCTGTAACCACAGCCTTGAGCAAATTGTGGTGCTCCAGAGCAGCAATTCCTATTGGTGAAAACAGAACCTTGGACAAAAGCAGAGGGAAGGGCATGTCCTGCCTCAGCAGCCAGGCATGCTGAGCTCTGGGCCCGAACCCAGCTGACAATGGGATCACAACAAAGGGATCCTAGCAGGTGGGTTATCAAGGTGATAACCAGCCTGTTTGCTGTGAGGTCAGGTTTTGGAGGCAGCTCTTCCTGCCCATGGGTTTAGCCTCATAGTCCCAGTCTCCAGAGGGCTGCTGCATGCCACCACAGCCTTTTGGCAAGTGAGCACTCCAGTCTGAGGTTTTTGCTCCTTTTCCCTTGCCCTTCACTAGTTACTTTCCTGCCTTCAAGGCTCCACAGCCACCTCCCAGTGATGATGGCACATTGATGCACAAAACAGTGTCCCCGCCGTGGAAAGGGAAATCTTATCTCTCTGGCACACAATGCTGGATGAATTATTTCCCAGCTGAAGTATGTTTGCAGGGTGGGCTTGGGTGATCCTTTCAGCTGGTGGCAAAGGAAACCAAACAGGAGGTGCTAACAAAGGAGGAAGGGCCTGTCTGCAGTAGGAAGCTTTGAGAAGTAAGAATTTAAGGGATGAAAAGTTGTTGACTTGCTGTAGCTCACGTCAATCTCTGGCAATCCTGTGTTTATAGATCTTGCATCCTCTTCCTGTTTACATCACACTCTTCTGAGCTTTGCACCATGTATGTGAAAGAATCTTCAAAAGTGGACACCCTTTCTGAAATAGATGCTTTAAGCTATGAACTCTTTTAAGAGAAAAAAATCTTCACACAACTCTATTCTTGAGGGGTTTCTGGTGAGCAATTTCAAAACCATTGTTCCTTCATGACTTACAAGTGCTGCTCTGTGGCAGTAAAACTGTGTAGTACAATAAAATTGTTCATATGCTACCTTGGGTTTGAAATGGTAGAGAAAAGTATAAAAGTTCAAAATAACAGCATGCCAAAGTAAGGACTTAACCACCCAATCTCCTTAGGAAGATGTAAAGCCGTGGCTTTTGAAGGGACATGGGTCCTTTGAAGTTCTGTACCTAGCTTTCCTTGTAGGAAGAGCCAAGTTCAATTTCTCATCTGGACAGTGTATGGAATTTAACATAGAGGTCTTGTGTCAGCTTTGGGATTGAAGATCCATCTTGTACCCAGTTGTGAAAGACTTTGAAAGCCTGCAGCCATAGGTGCTGTGACAACTGGCTGAAAGTACACCGTGAACTTGTGAGGCGAGGCAGCAGATGCTGAGCACACGGTCTGCGTGCAGCAAGGGGGCTGCAACACACCAAGGGAAATTAATTTGTTGCAGATGCTCTGTGAGTGAGCCAGTGAAGGATGGCCAAGAGGGCCATATTGCCTCTGACCTGTGTGCTACAGATGCTCATTTTTTTCCCCCCCTCACCAGCTGCATTTTCAGTGTATGTGACGGATGAGAGCTCTCACTTGAAACCTTTTACTGTTCTGTATGGTAAAGAATCGGGTATCCCCTGCATCCTTTCTGCTCTCCCTTCTCTATCTGCCTCGATGTCAGTAAGAGTAAGACAGACTGTGCCATGTTTGAGAGCTGAATATAGCAGCTAAATAAGGGAGAAGCTTGCTGGAGTCCTTAAAGCTGTATAGCAAGCATGTACTTTGCTAATCTTAGATGGGCTTTTCTGCCAGCATTTCAAAAAGAGCTCTGAAAGATCCCTTTTCACCATAACTACAATAAGAGAAAATATAGGGGATGACTCTTAAGCCAACTTTTGAGATGGAACAAAAGCCTGTAATTGAAGTTCTTCTCCAGGCGCCTCAAGGAGGTGCGACAATACCTGGGAAATCAAACTGAAAGGACTCAGATTAAAAGGTTGAAGGCAGTTGCAGGATTTTGCCTTCTCTAATTCATTGAGTATCTTCTATGAAATAGTTCTTTCAAATGAAGATGTTTCCAGTGTAACACTGGAAGGTCAAAAGCAGGACCTTGCACTCTTCTTGACTCTGCTTGTTCCCAGGCCTTCCAGGGCATGGCTCTTCCTGGGCCTGCCAAGGCTTTTTCTGCTTTGCAGTCATTTTGTTCAACCCTTCACAGCCAGCCTCCTGAGCCTCAATCCAAGCTGTTGCTGAATGGAACAAACTTGACTCAAAGTATGTATGTAAGCACCTGACCTGAAGGATCCCCACCTTCACCGGTCATTGCACCTGCAGCTTCCTTAGAAACCAGTGGAAAGCATGAGCACTCCTCTCCTTGGAAAGACAGTAGAGCCTCTTTGGCTCCTGTAAGACAAACAGAAGGAGAAAATACAGGAGAAACACAGCTATTGGATCCCTACTGGGATAGAATCTCAAATGCTAGTGAGATGCAGCTCTTCAGGGAAGTCTAATCACAGGTTTTTACTGCTGTTTGGGAGGGGCACAGTACTTTTTCTATTCTATCTGTGGAGTCCCACAAATAAGAGATAAGCAAAGTCTTTACTCCAGTGCCCTGGTTATGCTGTTAAGTTTGGCAGCCAGGGGTGCAGACAGTAAGGAACTGCCATGGAGGACAAGGACAGTCCCACTTTTTCACTTGAAATACTATTTCTGATCTGTGGGTTTCTGTTGTTGTCCTTGCACAATGTGGGAGGTGATAGCAGCCCAGAGTATCAGTGTACACTCTGGTCTTACGGGTCTGTAAATGCCACCTGCTTCACTGGGCTGTCAGACAGAAATGTTAAGTTCATTACCATGGGAAACTACAGTCTTTTGGCTTAAACTGAGCTATATGGGAGTCCTAACCTAACTACATGGAGAAAGCAAATATTTTTCAGGTGCTGGAAGACACCAAATGGAGGTGAGCCTTGAACTTGGAAAGGAGCAAGTCATCAGAGACCATGAGCATTTTCTGTTTGGTTTGCTCTGAATGGCCAGAGGACAGATAACTGATGAGCCAGTACTCAGATGTGGTCCTTGCTGATAATGCAGCATCAGCTGTCTGGGACCCCGCTGCTCAGTGAAGTTGGGCAGGCTGTTTGGTTTCTGTCCCAAATACACGTGTTCTCAACAGGAAGAAAAATCAGAGCTGATACTAATTGCCACGGCAGAGGCCACCTGCATGCAAGGGGAGGGTGAGCAGGCCCTGAGCACATGGGCTGGGAGAGGACTGGCCCCGAGCAGGGAATGCTGTCTGTGCTGCTGACTGGGCTGAACATAGAGGACAAGTCAGTCTGGTACTGATTTTGCTTTAATGGCCATTGAGGCTTGCTGGGAGAGATGATTCATCATGTGAGAGGTGAAGCTCTGGCTCCAGACTGGGGATGCTAGTAGAGACTGAGAAGGGATAAACTCTCACCAGCTGGGAGCATATCATAGAATCATGAAATGTCCTGAATTGGAAGGGACCCACATATCCAACTCTTGGCCCTGCACAGGACAACCATGACATGGTTGTTGAAGTTAAGACCTTTCTGCCTGCAGAAAGTGTCATCTGTTCAGAAAAAGTTTTGTTCTTGTCCAGGATGTCTTGAGCCCTGTTCTGAGCTAAGGTTTTAGGGCTACCGGCATCTGAGCAACAGGGCTGCTGCTCTGGTTCAGGTGCCAGCACAGTTCCCCCACATCTGAGCTGTGAATCTGTGCTGAAGGAACACACTGCATCTGATACCCTGGTAGATAATAAAGCCAGTTGTTCCTGGCTGCCTACTTATTTTTCGGGTGAAGTGCACTGGAAGTGAGGCTTCCATTACCTGGAGAGGAAGGTGGGAATGATACCTGCATTTCCATCTGTTGGAGTATGGGAAGAGCTTTACAGCTGAGGAGCTTACCTATTACCAGTGAATGCATGGCATTTCTTCTGCATGGGCAACAGTGCCTCTTCTCCTAAAAGACACCTGGGAAAATAAGTGACTCGTTTCTCATCAGGCTACAAGAATTTTGAAACTCCTCTCTGGGGTTCCTTCTACACTCTTCTGTGTGCCTCTTAATTTCCTGTAACAGTCCTAATCTGCTTCCCATAGGTACCCATGGGAAGCTTGCTATTGACCTCAACTGGAAAAAGGATTGTTTCTGTCCCTCATTACGACTGCTCTTAACTGTCGTAGTTCTTGTCTGTCTCCATCACAGGAGCCATTAATGTAATAGGTCAGAGAAAGTGAGCTCTGCCTCTGCCCCTCAAAAGTGTCCCCAGAATGGGGATGGAGAGCGCTGTCTGTGTGAGAGGGAGCTGCTCTAGCTCCCCATCCACTGTGGAGTGCTGAGACCTGGGGCTGTCAGAAAGGGCGTTTGCCAGCATTTGCACCCCCACGCGACGTCTGGGAGAGTGATACAGGTGACAAGCTGCCCTGACAGCTGCTTTTTAATTGCCTGTTCCTGAAGCAGCCTCTGGGCTGAACCAGCACTCAATAGCTTGTTACCTGTGTGGCCTCCATAGGCTTCCTGCAGAGCTGCTAGGTAAGAGAGGTGCTGAATTGACCTTGGAGCTTGCCTTATTCCTCTCCATTCCCAGAGTAACTAGGCACCAGAGCTAGGGTGAGCTGCCAATTTAATCAGTGCTCTTCCTCCCGCAGTAGCGTCACAGAGTACTGTGATCTTTCTCTCCAGCACTGGGAATATCCACATATAAGGCCAGGCCTCAAGTGGAGGAACTGGAAGCAGATTTTGTGGAAAAAAATACAGGGATAGTGGAGTCCCATGAGTGTTCTTGGGGCAGGTCACTAGTCCGACAAGAAGGATGCTGGGTTAGCTGTGGCACCCAAAAACCCTACCTAAAACCCTGCCTAAGTTTTAGCTACCTAAAGTAGATGCATGTAAGGCCAGAGGCAGGTGTAGAACAGGCTTGTCCAGGTCTTGGACTGGCCACTGGAATGTGTCTCAGGTCATGGTGCCTTCCAGAGAGATCCCTTCCTTCTTGAAAAGCAGCCCCTTTGATCAGTGACTGTAGAAGAGAAGGGTGATGCTCATTCCTCTGTGCTTGCTCTCTCATGTTTGCAGTGCCTTGGGCTAGCCCTTGCACAAGGCATTTGAGATGGGAGGGCATGGCAAAGAGTTGGTCCTTCTGGCATGGGCCAGCTACAAACACCTGTGTTACAGCAATAGTCTCAATGTCTGGGTCTTGCCAGGTATGTCCACACATGGCACTCAGTCTGAGACCAGCACAGTATCTGTGCTAAGTCTGGGACAGACCTGCAGTTAAAATCTGACTGATGCCACAGATCTCATTGCCTGATGTCTGTCCTGAATGTTTTCTTGTGCCCATACAGACTAAAAGAGATGTGGAAGAAGAGATAAAAAAAATAAGCTTCTGTGGTAGGCAACACAGTCTTCAATCCTGAGAGATCAAAAGCATCAAACTCCAGTCCGGAAAAAGGAAGATGTGGTGATGTGGTTTTGGGGAGAAAAGAAAATCAGAAAATGAGATTAGAGAAGTACTCATAGTTCTGCACGCGGCCAGTATGCAGAGCCTGCTAAGAGCCATAGAGATCTGTAATTACATTTGTATGGATTATACTAATCCATGAATTTGTAGCCCATGGGACCTGGGCTAGAGAAATACAGAATTATCAGGTAGTGCTTCATGATGTGCTAGTACATGTCTTGTGGCTTTTTTTCTTAACCCCAGGAGGACCTTTCTAGTAAGGTGTTGCTGCCCTCCCCCAGTCTGGGTTCTGGTTGACAGTGATAATTTGTCTTTTTGGGAGTGTAGCTTCAATTGTACATTTAGGAGGCAGGAAAGCTTTACCACCCTTTGAACTTGCTTTAAGGCACAGCATAATCAGGGATTTATTTAAATGTAGTCCAGGAATTTGCTTATGTGTTCTTATTTTCTTACTATGGTGTTGGTCATGCAGATGCAAGCAATCTTAAAATCACTGATCACACTTTACATTGCTCACCTTTGGGATTAAACTCACCCCAGCTTCATCTGTTCGACTTCTAACGTTCCTCATTCTCTGTCTTAACACTGAGATTTCAGGGTCCCAGCCCCCACAGGGGATGGCTCAGCTCAGGCTGCTCGCTGGCATTTCACTGAATCCCAGCTCTCCCTCTTGGCTTTGGTAATTGCTCCGATATCTCTGACAGTAACAATTTATTTGAGAATTTTTTTAACTTGCTAATGTCTCTGCTGGGACAGAGGGAACACTTTCATAAGCTCATTGAAGAGTAATATTCTCTAAAGAGGCTGGTGAGGAGTGTGGCTACTTACATATCCACCTGCAGCAAGGAGGTTGTGGCTCACTTGTAACACCTAACACATTATTAAATGGACTGAAAGATAAATTTTAAAATCATCAGCATCAAGGGATCAGGGCATGGGTTAAAGTAACTGACCCTTTCACTAAGCTGTTGAGCATCCTTCATGCCTCCTGAAACTGAGGATGCTGGAGGGGGTTGTGAGGTGAACATCTAGCATATCTGGTACTGAACACTTCAGGCTTAATGGAGAACACCAATGGGACAACCTCAGCTCAGTGTTTGACTGGACTATGTTTTGTGTTAGAGTTTGTGTTGCTAATGTTGTCTGCAGCCCACTAGTGAAGGTCACTTTTCTGTGGGTTCTGCAACCGTTATTTGTTGGACCTTGGATCTAGTCAAAGTGTTTTCTTTAAAGATGTACAAAAACAGGAAAGGCTGATGAATTGTGCCAGGGAGTAACCCTGAAGAGTCTTTCTGAGAAATCACGTGTTTCTAGGAATTCACACTGGGGGAAAAACCACATAAAGTGCATCTTCCATTTACTGGGGGCAGGGAAATAGCAATATAGTAATGGAGGGGCAGCAGGGATCACAAATGCCATTTGGAAAGTGTTAAAGCAGCAGTAAATGAATTTCTGAACTTCAGTGTGCTTGTGAACTGCTAACCTGATGTGACTGCTTCCTGGCACATAAAGCACTTTAAAACATGCTTCAGCATGCGATGCTGCCATCTGCTATGAGATGGTGGCATCTTCATGGTGGCTTATAACAAGAGGGTTTCTCTCAGCAGACTTCATGTGTTCCTCTGTAAAACACAGATGGTTTCATTACCCTGCCCAGACTCTTATTTCAGACCAAAGTGTCCAGGGGCTGATCCAGAGCATGGCCAGCCTTAGCCCCAGACACTAGTGGCTGTAAATTGCCATTAAGTTGGGGGGCACTGGGATTCAGTACTTCTGGCAAGAGATGTGGGAGGATGGAAGAGACAGATGTACCTAGAGTGGTTCACATGTCAGACACCCAGCACAGGTGTGCAGAGACAGCCCTGACCTGCTGGATTTAAAACAACCATGGCTGGACCTAGTTCAAAGCGTGTGGACTAATGGGTGTTAGAGAGGAATAGCAGCCTTTGGCTTGCTCCAAGATAGTCAGTATTCCTTGTCCTGACAAAATTTAGAAATAAGAATAAAATAAATTTTAAAAAATAGAACTTGCTCTCTGTCTTAGTCACGTAGTGCATCTGCTCTGGGCAGAAGGTACTGTTTGTTCCTCAATATTATTTGCCTGCTGCTCACCAGAGAGTCAAGAGAGGTTCTAAAACTTCATTAGAAGTCTCCAAGCTGGAAATAGAGAAGAGGGCAATATGGCCCTGAGGGTGGGGAGTGGGGGAAGGTGAGGAGAAATATCATGTTGTGTAGAGCATTTGAGATTTAAAACTCAGTCACATTTGCAGAGTAAGCTGATATCTGTGATTCCAAATGGCACGTGAGATGCTGCTTTGCCAGCACTCCTGGGGATGTGCAACCTGTTCCCTGGTTCAGTGGGGCTCAATAGAGCTGTTATTCCTTGTCTGCAGACTATTTGGCACCACCAGCTGTGATGTGGCTATGGTCAAAATAGGCTCCTAGAATCACAGAGCTATTTTAAAACTGGCTAAGCATTATCTGGCACAGATACGGATGTGCCAGAGCTTTCATACAAAACACGTCTGATGTGTTAAAGTATGACTTGGCTCCACAGAATATTAGAGATTCACTGGTGGAGTGAATTCTGAGGCTGATGTGGACTTCTCCCTGGTCCTACTGTAACCCTTTGCATCTGCTGCTGCAGAGCATCCTGTCACTTTGTGCACAGCCACTCTTTGGCATCGTGGGGAAGTGCAGCGCAGTGAGGATGCCCAGCCACACTCAGAAGCTTCCCTGGCACAAAAATGACAGCATTTATGTTAAGTAAGAAAATGTAGACCTACTTATACCAGCTAATTACTGTGTCAGAATCAGTTAATTAGCCCATGTCATGATGAAAACAGGGTCTTTTTATGTGCAGATAGGAATTAGTAGTATCAAAGGGCTGTGAGGTAGGGAAGGAGGAAGTGGCCCTGTGGATTGGATATTGTGCCCTCCAAAGAGGGAACTGCAGTCTGCCAACCAGTCCTGATTATCTTGCCCTTATCTAGACAATGTCTTCCCTGACTGCTGCATGAAATGTGGTACATCTGTCTATGAACTGAGGTTTACTAATCACTTCAGTCACTTCTCTTGGTTTTGGTGAGTCATGGGTGAGACAGTCCCTCCTTCCCCCTCTCAGTGTGAAGTTGATGAGACACAGTGGTGGAATGGCAAACTCCTTACTCCTGCCCCTGAGTGGGTGGCATGGAGGGTGCCTCCTCTGCCTTGGACTGGGCTGCTTCTTGGCAAGAGTATGCTACTCATTTTATCAACTAGGAGAGAGAATAAGAAGGAACTGAAAAAGGTGCCTCCAATGTGGGGTGCAGAATAGAAACCAGCAGTAGGTGGAGGAAACCCTTTGAGCAGGAGGTCTCTGTGCAGAGCAGGCAAATGGTGGGGAACCACTGTTTTTTGGATTCTCTCCACCCTTGGACACAGGTTTTTATCTTGGTTAATGAACCTGGGAGAAGGTTTCAGCTGGGGGCAAAACATTCATGACATTGTTTTGGATGAAAGATGAAATAAAAAAAAAACTAAGGTAGAATTTTTCCTAGTGAATCCAATTACGTCATTGCTGCTACCTTGAAATGCTGAAGTCCCTGAGCTGAAGGATCCAGACTTTTACTTTACTGCTGCAATGCCTACCTTCTGGTGCAGAGTTTCTGTGTCAAATGTCATCACTCCTGTTACTTATGGGCACAAAAGAGATGAACTAAGAGAGGACCATTTTATACCAGTTTCAAAGGGTAAAGGCACATGAGGATCCTAAGCAGAGTTCAGATGCTGTGGTTGCAAACACTGAAACTCTATCTTCTTGTCACCTTAGGCCAAGCTTCCCTCAAGCAGCTCGGACGATACTCCAAAAGTAATTTGTAAACTGCTTCTTGGGCTTAAACCTTATGTTTGGGTTAGAGCTGCTCGTAAAGGTGCAATTCAGAAGTGAAATGCACTTACTGGTTGCTATTACAAGAATCCAGTGTCAGTGTCTGTCTAACCTCAGGTTTCTCTAGCATTTTAATAGCAGAACACTGGAGCCGTGTCAGTGGTGTGCCTCTTGCCTGCATTTTTTTCCTGGTATCACTCTGTGACTCTCCTTGGGGAACTCCACATGATCCTGCACAGTTTAATGCTCCCTCCAGCAAAACCTCTTAAAGGATTACTTTGACTTGTGATTAGAAGTGGCAGGGAACACTTGGCAGATCTGAAACTCGACAAAGTAGTGCAGTTGGCTTTCTGGGATTATTTTTTTGTCCCCTCTTATCACAGAATGATTGGGGTTGGAAGGGACCTCTGGAGATCTTCTAGTCATCCCCCTCCCCACCCTTTCTCAGATTCAACTATCGCTTATGTTTTAAAGTTGTCAGATTGCAAATGATGCCAGGAAGGGCAGGTGGGGTTTGGTTCAAGACCCAGTATTTAGCCTAGGAGATGGTAGGAATGCTTATAGTAAAGTGCAGGATAAGCTCTCCTGTTGACAACTGTCCATATAAATTCTGTACTGTGTCCTTTGCTAGAGAAGGTCTCTATCTGCAAGGGGAAAGCTGAAGAAGGAGGCAAGGTCTTCAGAGGGCATCAGGAGGTGGAAAGAGCAGCTGAAAATCAGTATCAGACCCTTGGGGGAGTAGTTGAGGCTGGAGGAAGGGGAGCTGCTCGCTGGACTTATCCATCTGAGGGGTTCCTGCTGAAACTCATTCCTTTCCAGATGCAGAACAACACTGTTCTTCTATGTGGGGGTAGTTAAAGTTGTGAAGTCTTACTTTTATCCCCCAAACTGCACGAGAGAAATTGTTCCACCTCTTTGTGACTCTTTATGTAACTTCTTGGTCACTGGCTGGGAGTTGCTGGGGCAGTTTATTCAATCTGTGTGAGAATTAAGCTGCATTTAGTGCCCCACTGATATTTACAAGAGCATACGGTTGAAATCCTGTCACCAAGTCATAAGGAAAGGCTTGATCTCTAGTGGGTGCTGACTGTTGCAGGCTATGTAGTCACCCACATTCTGCCTTTTCCTATGCCAAATGCTTCCTGGAGGATGTCTCACAAGCTTTATTTCCTCTGCATCAATCCAGGATTATGCAAAGCCCTGACTAACTGCAGAGGACCATGTTGCCTTTTCAATTACCCCAAGCCTCACTGAAGCACCGTAGGCGTTTTCAAGATCAACCTGGTGCCCAAAGGCAGAGACATACATGAAAAAAGGGTCTGAACATCCTGTGCCAGATGCACAGTGCATCCTTGCCTAGGGGGTTCCCACAGACAGGCCAGGAGATCTGACTGTTTGCTGGTGAGTGGTGGGTTCACCAAAACCAGAGAGGCACGTGGGTTTCGTCCTAGCATTAGCGAAGCAAGAATCACCAGAAAGCTCATCTTGGACAGACTTGACAGCATGCAATGTTTTAATTATAAGGGCATTGGTGAAATTTACTGGAGACTTAGGTTTACATTCTCAAATCACTGATCTGCTTAAAAACCCTGAAGGACCAGGACCTCTGCTCTCTCATGTACCTTCAGCACTGGGCAGCACTGCTAATTGCTAATTTGGGGATAGTTTGGAGTCACCTATCAGGCATGAGAGGTTCAGCTCTCCTGTTTCTCTAAAGCCTTTAACAATCACTAACTGAGCTGCACAGTAATCACCCAGAACTGATGTGTTAACTCCAGCTGAGGCTGGTAGTGCTGAAAGCCTGTGCTCACACAGCCCAGCTTTGGTAGGGTCAGATGGAGATCCAGGCTACCCTTGACTTTTGAATCAGCTTTTGTTTTATGTCCAGGCGGATGAGTTTGCTTTGCCCCTGCAAAGATGGGAAGGAAGGTGTGCGAATGTACCACCATAGCTGATGATCCCCTGTGGGATCCTGAGCTTCCTAGTTCAGGCTGTGTGGTGCTGACAGGGTCCTGTAGCTCATCCTGTGATTCTGTGATGAGATTAACTCCTCTGGGAGAGCTGCTGGGGCAAGCCCCTGCCTGCCCAAAACGTACCTTTTGCCTCCTACTTCAACCAGTTTAACTAAACTTTCTTGCCTCTCTGGTGGTGTTCTGCCAGTGCTTTTTGCAGTGGTGGGGAGAAGATTAGTAGATACTTTGGGTGTGGGGTTAGAGACAAACGGCTCTGCTCTCTGCCTGGCTGGCCTCAACCTCTCAAGAAGCAGATGTGTACAAGACTAGGTTTAAAACAGCTTTCTTTGACCTGAGCCCTGGGGATCCTCAATCCCTGACAAGCATGCCTGCCTCCCCTGAGCATCGGGCTTTGGGCAGGCTGTGACCCAAAGCAGTGAGGGTAAAGCATCTGGGCTCTGTTTATTCCCTCGGATGGAGGATGCGTACGGGGGGGGGGGGGGGTGTGCCTGTGCACATGTGCAGAGTGCAGGGGTGAGCACTGCCACCACCACTCGTGTCCCAGAGCTGATGTGCCAGCCCATGGCAGAGGCAGGATGCTGTGCAGGGAGATCAAAGAGGAAAGCTGAAATGAAAAGATGAGTACCAGCAGTGGGGAAAAAGCCTTGAACTCTCGCATGAATTTTGCTCCTTTCTTCCAAATCAGTGCACCACTCAGGACATGCACAAACCATATGTTAAAGGTGTTAGAGGGATGAATGTGGAGCACATGTGTTTGCCTGAGCCTTTACCTCGGAGTGGACTGACTGGAGAAAAAGATAAGCACCCTGGGAGCTCCTGACCATGAGACATCAAACACTGCTTAGGTGTCTGTAGAGGACTGTCTGTGCACAGGAATTGGCAATATTTTCTTCTACTGATTCAACATCTAGAGCTAAATAACACTGGGTTCCCACAACCCAGTGACCATTAATAGTTCGAGGTGAAACTGAACGTTTACTAATATCTCTTGCAAAAGAGAAGCAGGCTCTGTTACCAATTTATGGGGAAAGTGAATAAAGAAATCCCTAAAAGATTGTTCTGCTGACCTCAATATATCTTCTGGGAAGAACTTCCTAAAGCCCAAGAACTAAGGCTGCAGAACAGGAGACATTAACCACGTGATTTATTTCTTCTCTTTCAGAACACAGTATTGCTCATTGGTTTTTTTGTTTGGTTGGGGTTTTTTTTCTTTTTTTCTTTTTATTCCCCCACAAGTGTAGACCCAATCAGTACTATGTTTCTAATTCAGGATAATAAAAACCCCCACCTACAGAAGGAAATAAAGCTGGTGATGCCTTTTGTTCCCACGTCATAACC